>NW_026570328.1:0-459984 GCF_019649055.1 Paramacrobiotus metropolitanus | reverse complement strand
GTCCCCAGCTCAGGTATCATGCAATGGCACTTCAGATTGGACAGGATGACCAGACGACAGAAGTCTGGAAAACCATCCTCGACGGCAAAAGAAACCCTCCAAGCCATCTATGGACGGATAGCCAATGGAATCAGAATCCCACCGACTTAGATCCAGTTCGGAAAATTAACGATCTCATAGCTCACATAGGGCTAACTGAAGATCTTACTCGGTACGGTTTGCCCACCAGGGTGGACAAACACCGACTCCGAACAGCCATGGATCAGGTGAAGACGGCTGTCTTAATGGAAAAAATCTCCGACCTCACGACGGATAACGTCAACCAGACGACATTACCAGGGAGCCATGGGACTTCACCAATATCGTCGCCTCCCCACTACCACGGGTCGATGGCGACTCAACCGCCGAATACACAAGTGTTCGACCCGGCGTCTGCGGACGCTCGAAACACTGGAACGGAGACGGGACGAAGCGGTTAAACAGTCCAACACAATTAGGGAACGGATGCAGAACCTCCCAACAAGCGGGCCGACCATCCCCAGAAGTTCCAAGTTCTGCTGAATCAGTACAAACAAGTGTCTGACATAGCCTTACGGAACTCGATAAACTAATTCAGGTTGAACAACACATGATTCAACTAACCGCTACACCGCGATCGGCGAACCACACAGGCCTTAGCCACACCAGCTGTAGACGGCGAAAGACATTCGCTGACGCAAAAGCCGCCGTGGAGGAGGCCAAGCAAATTCTGACAAAGGTATACGAACGTTCCCGACAAGGCTTGGAACGCTTCGCCTTGCAGAAGATAAACGACTTCACAACTCACATAGAGTTAGTCGAAAATCTGATCGAAGCGGGATGCCACAGACGTTGGCGCACCAACAGCTGGTACAGCCAGGAGTCAATTATTGTCGAAACTTAATGCCGACAACCGGGCATTCTAACCTTACCGTCGACGACGACCACACAGGCCGCAACGTCGACATTACCAATAAACGAAGCCAACGCCGACCAGCCGACTCCGACACGGAGACTTCGGACGCATTACCGTCGACCTCATCGGCCATGGAAATGCACTCGGCAATGCGGAAAAGCCGCAGGGAAAAGATGGCTGGAATAATAACCGACGGGTGGAATCTACTGGAACACCTCCAGCGATCCTTTGTCAACGAGACACCGTCCGATCCTGAAACTCTTAAAGTGGCGAGACAGAAAATGAACGACCTGATGGCCTACCTGAAAAGGCGGACATCCTCATGGGTAAAGTGAACCAACCGAGGCCGACGAACGGCAACTCAGGTCGGTAGTCGAACGGATCACAGAGATCCTCGACGCGGAACCGGCATACTCTAAGCGGATTCGACTCCATCGCCCACCTCGCCGAGCAGCACCGACTACGACAGCGGTGATGACTCTAGTCGGCACGACACCGATGGAAAACCCAATCGCCAACATGGACATAATCACCCAAGCGGGACAGGATTTAGCCGATATCTTCTTTCACCGACTCAGTGGAACCTTAACGGAACAAGAGGAAACCGACCTCACCCGGATCGACCGAGCATTACGACTCGAGTTGGATTGGGCCGATACTCTAGGCTCATGGGAAATTCCACCGCCAGGTCCGAACCGAGACCGGCTTATCGAGGCACTTCAGTCGGTGATCGACTACGTCAAACAGTACTTGGCTAACCCGAACAAAGCGGGAGCACCAGTACCAGCTCGGGAGAGAACACCTTCCCCAGTCCCATCAGTTGGACTCGACGTCGAACTTCCATTCACCGAAGTAGTTGAACAAAAAGAAGTCAACATCGGTGAAGTCGAAGATCAATACCGAGAAGCGGTCGAAGTTATGGAGAAGCTCGGAAAACAACTCCGGGAGCTCGACCCTAACAACGCTACGGAGAAACAGATGCGTGACGCCTTGGACCAGCAGTATACTATCTGCTCAAGGCGGGTCGAAGATTTGTGGAAAGTCCTGAAGCTAACCCACAAGGGTTCAGCCGACCTCCACTCAGTCACAGCCGACTACTTCACAGCAACCGCCCGAGCCCACAATGGTCGAACAGCGGGCAGAACTTGATCAGAGGTTGGCTCGTGCTAAGAAGATTGCTGCCGACTTACAACGACAAGTCGACAGTATGGACGGAACAGATCCGACCATCCGCAACATACGGACAGCAATCGGAGATCAACTTAAGATTTCCCAGATGCGTCCAAGACATAGAGGCGGAGTACGACATGCTCCGACGCAAATGGATGACGGATAAGACACGTCAGGAACGACTTGAGATACCGGAAGGAAACGCAACAAGGCGCATCCGGTTCACCAGCCGAACACTTCGAGTCAGCCGACCTCGACAGCAGCTCGGATTCAGCTCCAGCCGACCTCAACAATGAGTTTGGCTCAGCGAAACCGATGGAAATGGCCGACCGGCCCATGTCTCCGGCTACAGAAGCTCGGATCATGGAAGCCATACCGGACACGGACGAGTTGCCGAGTACGGTCGCGCCACATATAGTCAAATTGTTGGCTCCAGTAGCGGAACTCATCACAGAGATGAGAGCCCGCAGAAATTTTTGCGTCGACAACAGTCAGGAAGCAAACGACTTGGATCGAGACATCCTGGCCTGGGAAATAACGCTCGGTTCATACGACGACTTTGTCATCCGGACGCCCCAAACGACCAGGACTCGACAACACCTGATTCGTACTACATCATGGTTGGAAACCAGGGTGAACGAGTACGAGGAAGAGAAGAACGGGACGAACAGAGTCGACCAGCGTGGCAACAAACGCCATGGCTGAAGGTCGGTCGTCTCGGATCACAAAGATCGGTTCGACTCAGTCCGACTTCCACCTCCAGCCCCACCAGCCAAACCCGACCTTGAATGGATAAAAGCAGTCAACACACAGTTACTGCGAGCGGACGCTGTTATAGTCGAACTCCGAAAAATGATGGACGAAACCGACCAGCAGGTCCACAGTATTGTCAGATCGACATCAACCTCGGACACTTGGAGAACAACACCAAGGAAGCCCGATTTATCCTTCGACCAACAACAGTGTGGTCGGCTAAGAATCAGGAACGGCTGCAAACATTGGTAGCCATGATTCAGTCTTTCGTAGACGACTTCTACAAACGGAAGGAAGCGGAAGAACAGAAGAAATCGAAGAGACCGCCATCCGCCAAAAGCCAAAGGTACAATCGGTCAAACCGACACAGGTAGTCCCACCGGTGAGTCACCAAGACGAGCCGATGGACGAAATACCAGTACCACCACTTGAAGGCGACGATGAACCGATGGATACTTCGGAGGAAGTCGGAACAACAGAAGTAATCCGACCTAAGCCCTGGAACGACCTACGACGTTACCTGGGCTCTCACAAAGAGAACCACAGAGTGAACGAACACCAGATGGTCGGCTTATCCTCCAACCAGGCGGATCGAACTCACCAAAGTTTGCACGGAAGCCAAAACAGACGGATAACGTCGAAGAGCATGGACCACGCAGGCGGCTCTTCCCGTCGAAGTCGCCATCACCAGTCCCAGTCAGGACCAAGGAACAACTCTTGGAAATCCTGAAGGCGACTCCGTCTTCCCTACCACCGGCCGAAGAGAAGCCGAGCCCGTCGCGGAAAGTGATGGGAGCAAAAGCCTTGTTTACTCCGGCCGTCCATAAGAAGCTAGTCGGCCAAGCCAAAACGCTGGACCTTCAACGGATACTCTACGAAGCACAACTTCAAGGAGGTATCCGAGATCGGACCATGACAGAAGAGCAACAGACTCAAATGGCCCAGAAGATCCATGCTACCATCCAGGATAGAGACAAAGTCCTGAGAAGGTTGGTTACTCTGAGATGCGGAAAGCAGGAGTTACGACAACTCCGCTGGATACGAACATGATCCAGACGATTCAGCGGCTCCGCAACGAGCATCAACCCGGGCGCTACACATTGGAGATTCAACCTCGGCCTGGAGAAGAGGTTACCGAGAAGATTCCGATAACAATGTCGGATAGCAGCGAAGATGAGGAGAACGCGGACAACATCGACTCCGACGACTCCATGCACCAAAGGCAGCGGCACCTACGAAGGGATCTATACCGAAACGAGGGTAGATCGCCGGTAAAGCAGATTTCGCCGACTCGATCAGCATCCCAGCCGACTAAGCTGCCAAGTCAACCGACGACTGAGAAACCACCTAGGTTCTCACCTCGGAACACCCCAACGAAACCAAGAAAACCGAAGAAGCGATGGATACAACATCCCCTTCGGAAGCGCGAGTCGGAATTACGGTCGAAACGTCACCACAAGGGACGAACCGACCTCCGTTCACTCTGGTCCACGTCTAACAATAGACGAGTCTCGAACGAACGAGTCGACGACCGAGTCGGGTAACATACCGACCAAACGGAGTACGGCCAAGGAGAAACCACCTCAAGACTCGTCGCGGGAATTTCATGACGACCTAGCCTTACAACACGTAAAGGACTTGACGAGGTTGGAACAGGACGTCTGCATCGACATGGCGTACCCAGAGGATAGGGAACTCTGGCATTCGCTGAGAATCCGACGTGCCAGTATAGTCGGAAACACCACGGAAGCTCGGCGTGACCACGACCGACTTACCGAGAAGATGGCCGACGTGATGAAACGAATGGGAGAACACTACCGGGCGGAAGAGTCGACCTAAAGCCCTACAAGAGGCTACGCCGACTCAGCGTAAAGTCACCGCCCGGAACCCAAGTCGACTAAGAAGACGGTACAACCACCCGTCGTCAAAATAAAAGTTCCCCCTCCGATTAGACAACCTTCTGTCCAAATTGACGATGATCTCGACGCAAGGGTCATCAACTCGGCTAATTCCGCGAAATCCCACAAGGATAAACGGAAGGCTAAGAAGGAAGCAGCAAAACAGTCTGCCAAGCCGCAGCCGACGGAAACCCAAAAGAAACCAGTCAAGTCGGAAACCAAGGAGCCGGCCAAACCGAAGTCGGACTCCACGGTTAAGACGCCGAAGCCCAATCCGGCCAAGCGGCATAAGTCATCCGACGACTTGGATATTTCGGATGCCGGCCCACAAAGGACCGAGCAGAAGGAGAAGGCTCAAGAACCGCACGACAAGGAGGCGGTCGAACGGAAATTTAAGGAAGTCATGGAACGAACCGGCACAAAGCCGGCTAAGACTTCAGGAGGTCGGCTACGAAACCCACCAAACCACCGACTCCGCCTGAACAATCTCAGCCTTCAACATCCAAGCAACAGTCCGATGTAGAATCCGACCAGGCCTCGGACATTGAAGATAAGGATTCAATCTCCGACCACGGAGATGGGGATCCCTATGAAGGATTTAAAGGCGACATGAAAGAAATGTTTAACCATGGAGCGGACACCGACGAATCCCAGTGGCCAGCTCCAGACGATGTACGCGAGCGTCTTCCGGACGAACAGCCGGAGGACCCGGTCGACACATTAATCCGCACAGTCCGCGTACATGTCGAAGTCGTCCGTAGTATTCGGAGTGCCAAGGAAAATGGCAGGGACATCTACCAATCCCTGGTACAAGACTTGTCGAATAACAT
Organism: Paramacrobiotus metropolitanus; assembly: GCF_019649055.1. Lineage (NCBI taxonomy): Eukaryota > Metazoa > Tardigrada > Eutardigrada > Parachela > Macrobiotidae > Paramacrobiotus > Paramacrobiotus metropolitanus. Next base: position 454,399 of record NW_026570328.1, on the reverse strand, counting down.
ACAAGTCGAAGGCGAAACCGGAAAGTGGTTAACGCATCAACTCATGATGCAAATCGTCGCCTGGACCCTCGATTACGGATTAGCAGTCGCCGTCCACCGACAATGGGGACGGATGGCCGAAATTATCCAACCGGACCTCATCAAATCACTTAAAGTGCAGCGGCAAGAACGCAGACGACACACCGACTAGAATTGCGCGGTGTATCGGATACATTCGGAACCCCGCGGATCGACTCTGGTCCAAATTGCCCGTGTATACAACGTGATGTACATGGACAAGAAGGGAACATCGATGAAATTATCACGTATAGGATAGGCGAACGAATCGCGCTCCTGGTTCGAGCAACATACTCTCCAGACGACTAACGCAGAACGCGACGTGCCAGTTCGGTATACCGTGCCAAACTTCATACCGGAACAACATCGGCGTGAATTTAACCTCCGGATGTCTTACGTCAACACAGACAAGCCTCCGGCGGGCACGGAACCGACCGAAGAATACAGTGAATCCAACGAACAACCGTCGGCTGACGCAGCCACTTTGCTGCATATAGCTCGTACGGCTGCACAGTCGTCACAAAGACGAGTACAAGCCTTAACCCGACCTCGAGCACCGCACGAACCGACAACATATGTCGGCACGGCATCGGCTCCGGCGGGACGAGCAAGCACAGCCAAACCAACTAGGAGTGCGAAGGGACGGTTCATACCGAAGGACGTACAGTCACTTCCACCGTCCTCGCCTATGGAAATTTCGCCGGAACCAGAAGACTCGACCCAACAGAAGGGAAAGTCGAAGTCGACTAAAACGAAGTCGACTAAGCCGGCTAAGAAAAAGGAACCGAAGTCATCCGAGCTGATCTCGTCATCCGAGGAAGAAACCGAAGACGATGACGACGACGACGAAGATTTCCGAACACCCGGAAATGGATCGCCGAAGGATGACGACGACGACGACGATGGAAACGGTAAACCTCCACCACCGTCGAGCTCGGCACCTCAACAGCAGGCCGAACCGGAGATACCGGCTAAACAACCTGAAGAGAAGGATAGCGGCGACAAGGCCGACGACTCCAAGAGTAACGAAGACGATGGCGGAGTATACGTCCCTCGTCAGTACGGTAAACGAGTACCACTGACGCCCGACTCCGACCACCAACCACTTCGCTCGGACTTTCCATGAGGATATGATAGAAGTCCTACCAGACGACATTCCCCACTGGTCAACGTTAGGTTGAAGTATACCGGCATTAAATCGGCTGAAACCCAAGCCGAGTGTCTCGGAATATGACGCCGGATGGATGTACACATTCGCCGCTCTGAAGGCCTTGGCCACACGTGGACCAAAGTTCGCCACACCAAGAATCGCCTTCAAACTCCTCCAACACTGGAAGGTAGATGAGACGGGCGATTGGCGACAACTTAGCCAGAAAAACGTGCGACATTACTGCGACCTCAGGATACCATGCAGGGAAGCTGATACGTACATACACCAGCGGAAAGCGGATGTACTACGAGTTCCCACCGGCTAAGAAAGACCCGGCTCCTTCAACATATGAAGGATGGATACACGCTATCCAAGCGTGCATGGAAATGTCCTGGCACCCCGACGGACTTACCCGCGGAGAAATACTCCACCAACTCATAGCGCGGTTTGAGTTCCAATGGACATCAACGGAACCGCAGCTGGTCGATCCCAAATACAAGCCCAAACCGGACACAATTGCCGGACGGAAAAAGTACTCCCTGGACGACGAACTAGAATTCGTCATATCGAAGGCACTCTACCAACAACAATTTGCCACGAATACCGATAAAACCCAGGGCGGTCAACGGTTTATCGCCTTAAATCCATCAAATCATCGACATGGACATTTACCGAAGGAACGACCGACCTCGGCACAATCGACCGAGTTGGCCGACTCGCACCAAGCAAGTCGGCTCGGGTCGCCAGAAGTGCCTACACGGGAATGAGGAAACGCAGAACGCGTTGGGGGAAAGGCATAACCGACCTCCTCCCATTGACACCACACAGGCGTCATCGACCAACAGAAGTCGACTTACCTCATTAGACGACCACAAAGGCGTCTTGGACCAGTTCGAGAACCGACCTGGCCCGACCGTAGTAATCATAGGGTGTAAATTATAGGATGCAACCGAGAAACGGTTTGCTGACTTTTGTTTTAACAGACTCGTACGGAAGAGCCCCGAACGGAAGCCTTTACGGTGGACTGCCAACAGTGCATGGATAATGCGACGAGGGACAACAACAGAATGCCCTGCGCGCTGTGCATCGTATCCTTCACGAACGAACGAATTTCCGGCACCGGAGCGCAACACCGAGCTCAGGCGGCGGCACTTTACTTAAATGTTGTCGCTGGCAATTTGAGCGCATACCGGTACTTGGCCGGCAGAGAATACCTGATTAATCAACTGGAGTCATATGAACAGGACAATCTGGCTACAATTCAGCGACAACGAGCTCGCGACCCGAGATGGGAAGAAACTCGACCACCAGTCCTAACAAATAGGCTGTTCGAGTACCGTCAGATGTTGGACCTGCAACGTCAACTTGACGACCAGAAGAAGATAAAGGAGGTCGATAGGAAGATCGCCACAATGCGAGTCCATCCACCACCGACCGATTTCGAACCGGAAATAAAGATTCGGGTACAGACACCCACACAGGGTCTCCCGACAGTCGGAGAATTAACTCCTACAATACGCGATGTCTTCGTCGGAGATCCGAACCGACCGATGACCGGCGCATCTATAACGATGATGATGAATATGCCGGACGGAACTCAACAGCCAGTTACCTTCACACCGGCAACTCAGGAACAGTTGATGGCAATCCCACACAGGGCAACGCCAGTGGTCACACAGGCCCGTCCAACTGTTTCTCAGCAGATTCCTCAATCCGGAATCCCTGGAAATCGCGCTCAACAGCAGCGCCGACCGAGCAAAAACCTTGCGGGACATGATCTTAGACACCGGATCGGCCCAGTTGACCTTCGAGACAGAATCGAAGCGCAACGAGCCGTTATCCATGAAGCGGGAAAGGAGCCAACCAGAGCTCCACCAGGGAAACGTACTGGATCTGGAGAAACAGGGATCGGACTTACGGTCGACTTAACAAATAAGTCGAAACGTAACGTCATCCCACCTGAACAACGGCCGGAAGCTCAACAAGCAGAACCACCGGCCGAAGTCCAAGCTGAACTGGCAGCTCAACAGGAGCAGATGGACGTCGACGTAGCCGACCAGATGGCACAACTGCCACAAGTGGAAGTGCCGATCCGAGAAGACCCTCGCTATGACCGAGCTCGACAACAAGGAATCGAGGTCGTCATGCCACCCTACCGAAAGGACGAACCACATTATGAACGTCATGAATTACGAGGAACGGTTACCGACCACAAATCTGGCGGATGGTGAAAACCTTCGTCAATTCCTCGTCCGATCCGGATATCAGGCGCTGTTCGAACAGCATCAATGGCGGTCTGACTTCAACATGAACGCGCACACAGCGCCGAATGTTGAACACCCGTACACCAGATCGAATGCGTTGCCGTCGATGACCGACCAGTCTTGCTGAATGTGCCATTGTACAGGACAGGAACACGATGCGAGCCAACTAGGAGCTCAGGAATACTCCATGACGAGTTGGAGAGTGTTGCCCAGTTCGTCATCACGGACGCACACCCAGCCTTTGTAATCACCGCGGCTCAGGCAGCACTGGATTTAACCCAGCATCTTCCGGAAGGAGAAGTCGACATGGCCCAGGACGGAGCCACGGCATTCCTGCGATTCATTCGCAGCTCGACTCGGCAATTACTTTTGCCATTACACCCTGTACGGACTGTACCACAATGAAGCGATACCAGCGGCTGTGGAGACCCTCGTAGCCCAACTCGGCACACCGATGAGAAGTGTTATCTAGCTGTCTGGATGCGTGACTTGCTGTACACCCACGAACGGTATGCGACAAAGTATGCCTTTCGTGAGGATCACATAGATCCCAGCGACGACGCAACCGATTCATCAGCTGGTACCGCGAGAAAGACGCGCCTAGCGGATTTAACTCGTCGCCCTGAACCTTGGATGTCGGATGACATAGCACCCGGCGCACGACCGTATGCGCTGCGGCTCCGCAAACAAGCGGCCAAGGAATCGAGGAAGAGCAGGGCGGAGCGCCCAGGCCAAAACAGATGAGACTGACGAGATGTCTCAGCGGAGTGGCCCGCTTGCAAACCAAGGGACCCGAATATACGGCCACATAACCGACCTGGCGGACGACGATGAAGAAGAAGATTACTTCGGCGGCAAACTGTCAGTTCCACTCAGTTAAGATCGAGTTCCCACTGGAACTCGATCCCCCATTGGAATAACTTCAAGGAGGCATGGCCGAGAAACGGCACGGTCGAGAACCGACCTTCCGACTGAAACAGTCAGCTGAGAAACAGCGCCGCGACCGACTTCGGAATGGACACTTCTCTTTAGTTCTTTTTTTGGAAGATGACTAACCATGTACGCGGACGTCAACGATTTTTGCCAGAAAGCCGACTACACAAGTCGGCCGGATTCTTTGGTCGGACGGAAACGCGTGGTTAGACCGGGTATTTCGGCTCTTTCACCGTACCGGTACGTCCCCAAAGTCCTGGAACGAGACGCAACGACCCCAGTTCCCAGCTTGCAAAGACAGATCGTAACCACATCTGCTAACAAAGCAGATCGTCAACCACGTTCTGCGACCATCGGAGCCAACAGAAGCCCCAATCCGTTACATGGAGTTACTCGGCCAACCGACTCGGAGAAGAAACCGAGAGGATTACGCTAACATGGCGCGGAACACGTCGCTGCGCGTTCCGCCATGTTTGCCAAGCACCGTGGCCAACTTCGGAACCGGGTAGCCGAGCAGCCTTCACCATTGTAAACAGCGGAAATCCTCGGCCGAGCCGCCAACAGCGCAGGAAGACTCGGATTTGACTAGGTACGGGAGCCGACCACAAAGGTCGACTTCGTACTTTGCCCATAACTTGGAACATAACGGATACTGCCGCGCAAGTCGACCACAAAGGTCGGTTGTGCAAGCCGATACAAAGATCGGTTTTGGAGACTGACAGTTCGAACCGCAACGATGCAGATCGTTAAAACCACGATTCGCACCTCTGGTCGACCACAAGATCGACTGAGTATGGTAGCCGACCAACAGAAGTCGATTATGGAGAATGGATGGAAGCTGGCAGTAGTCGCGTAATAATTCAACGGATTCTCCGTTTGAATCCAGACCTACAGGCTCTGTACCTGGAGATCAACCGCAGTCTCCCGGACGACATCAGGTAAACCAGCCGATTAACCGGTGACCACGACTACGCGCGCCTTGAACGTGCTGCCATTCCTGAAGAGGAACAGCGACGGTGATTTGGATACTGGTGTACCAACGACTCCGCCGCGACCTGCTTCCCCATGTCTCCAATGGAACATCCTAGGCAGACCGTGATCATGCGGCCGCAACAAAGTAGCAATCAGCGGCAAAGATCGTGAGTCGCAGCGGCTAGCGTTGTAAGCGAGGCGCAGTGCATGATAAGACGCAGTGCAGCCAACCGGCCAACAGATGCCAGAAACTCTACCTCACAGGACTTGGCGACCCAGAAGCAAGCAATTCGGATTGACCGACCTCAACAGTAGCTCGGATCCGACCTGGAGTTCACGTCAGAAATCACAGAAGGAACGGAGTTGTGTTGCCGAACATCCCTCTGCCAGTCCGAACTGACCGAAGGATGTCCTGACACCAAGGACCCGGCCAACTGTAGCCGAACGCACAGAACTCCTAAAATGAAGTCGACAACCATCAGATGGAGGTCGGAAGTAGGCGACAACAAGTCGGAAAATCAACCAGAAGTACGAAATCGACCTCCTAGTGGAAGAATTTAGCCTTTCGTCGGATAAAACACCAAGTTTTTCCGACTTGAGGAAGTCGGAAAATAGCCGACCTCCGAACTTGGACATGGATATCCGACCTCAAGCTGAAGTCGGAAGTGACCGCACAGAAGCTGGAAGGATACGACAACAGGTCGGCAAAGGCATTTAGAAGTCGAGAATCGACCTCCTAACGGAAAAATCCGACCTTCGAACGGATGAAGACTCAGTTCATCCGACCTTCCGAAGTCGACCACAACCAAATACAAGTCGGAAATCGGCAACTTATTCAACATGACGGAAGAAGAATGACAACTGTCTGCGGTGGATGAATTCGACTTGAAGGAACTGTTTAGCCCCACATGGGCATGTTATTGCAGGTTAACCCTAGTCGACCAATGACGGATAGGACAACCGACCTCGACAGAAGGTCGGATAACAACGGAACAGACTGGATGGAAGTCGACTGGACACTTCCATCGCTGAAACTCATAAATTCCGACCGGACCTTCGAGCCAGTTCGACTCGGATAGCCCCAAACTAGGCTCGTGGTAGCAGATTGAACGGTTGTAACCGACCACTTTTGAACGGAACCGCTGTACATGACGACCACACAGGCCGCATGACTTACATACAGCTTTCTCCGACCTGGACTTTAAGAATTCGGAACATAGCCGAATTTCCCCAGCCGCCGGTCGACTTACCGGTAGGCCGACCTTGGTCAAACCGACCTCGGTCCTATTCCCCATTCAGAGAGGATGCCTCGGCATTTGCAATTGCAACAGTGCCTCTCTATCCCTGACGGACGGATACGAGTCGGAAGTAAGTGTTTAACCGTGCTTATCCGACCTCGGTGAATGTAACCGGTCACAACGGGTAACCCGGGAACCGATGCCCCGGACCCAACTTACCGGATGAGAGTGGACAGGAGACCCCGTGGACGTCATCCTAGTCGGAATAGGACCCCCGGACAGATTTTTGCATTTTTTTTTAGCATTTTTTCCTAACAAACGGAATTGTATTTTTCTAGTTCGATCTCTTTGACAGATCTGTTTTGTAACCCCTTTTGCTCACTGGAATTGTGATTAAACTTTATTTCATACTTTCTTTCGCGCTGTATACAACTTTCATTACACTTTTCTTTCACATTGTTCTCCGTTGCCAACAGAAGCAAGAAGCCAGCCAACAGAAGCAACACCGGTCCAACGAAACGCCCGAGCGGCTTCCGGATTTTTCGGCCGTGAGTGGCTTCCACTCATGGGTTCGGAAGTGAAGAAGGGACGGTCGACCAGACACCGGACTCCCACTGACAGAGGACGCGTACCAGCGACCCACATTGGGTCCGACTGGAGAGTTGTGCGGTACTGGTGCGGTACCGAGTCGGAGCATCGTTCGCAGGAGCTCGGACTCCCGCCCAGAGAGGCATGTCAGAGGCACATGACTGCGCCTGGTGCATACGGCCCACCATGGACGTACTTGCACTCATGCTTGCCATATCGCCTCTCTCGCTGTACGTACGTGTGCTGCTGCACTGCACTCATATCCGCTGAAGCGGATATATGCGGCGCACACGCTGAGCATACTTGCTCTCTCGTCCCTCTCTCGCTGTATGACTCAGCGTACGCTCGCGTTGGATTGAGTCCAGTCTGCGCATCATCACACAGCTGATGGCACACAGCACGTGCTTGCCGCCAGTTGCTTCTTTCACGCCTTGACGGACGCTCAAGAGCCTTTTTAGCATTCACTTGCTTGCTTAGCCATCGGTGCTTGGTCTTGCTTTCCCTGCTATTACGCAGCATTGCTCCCTTTATTTGTCAGTAAAGCACACTCGTGATCTCCTCGCGCTTGCCTGTTACATTGGCCAAGATACAGATGAAAATGAATAAACAAATAAAAAAAGTTGCTCCAGTGTCTTGGACTACGCGTACGCAAGTTTTTTTAAAGTAATGTTTGCACATAACACACTGAATGAAATGGATAATACAAGGAAAACTTTAGTAGCGTGAACAGCAGAGACGTTTTTACGAGCTACTTGCGTGACAAAATAAAGCAAGACGTGAAACATGTGCCACATAAAAGATTAATAAAAAACGTCCAGTTTTACGCAGGTTAACAAATTTTATTACGAGTATACATGCACGGGAAGCATATACAGAAGTGTGCTGTCAGCCTGTCATAGAATAATGTCTTCGCCAAAACGGCACTTTCACATGTTTATCTTTGCAAAGAAATATTGTGTTACATGGCTCCACTAAATTAAATAATCTCTTCATTCATCCAGAAATACGAGCGGATCACGATTAACACTTGCGCACGCGCACAAAAATGTAACGGCGACTCTTGGTAACCAAACCCAGAGTGCTGTTTAGGCGCATTTTGTAGTCCGAACCGGCGGTAGTTATCGATAGTTAAGCCGCTTTCCAATAGGATATCGTTTCTTAAATGTCGTTATAATTTGATCACATAATTACACTTTAAAGCCCGTAATCCTCCAAAGGATTCACATTTCTATTTACAGTGAGAATACTTAATGAGCCACGGGATTGCATCATTTCCCAGTTTAGTCATACACAATATAGTGAATGTTTTGGGAATTCTTGCGCACGCTATTGCTTCAGTTGTTTTATGCCAACGCGCTCGTAATATTGTTTGTTGTCAACATTGTATTTTACACAGTTGATGATTACTACTTTGTTTAAAATTAAATGACGGGTAACCCAAATCACAATTCCAATATATACCGCCTGCATTAGTGCACCTGTACAATATTGTGACAAATTTATATGCATTTGAGGCAATCGATTTACCGAGACTTGGCATTGTTGAATTAACATTTCTGCTTTGGTAGTGCATTAGAACTTTTGAATATTTAATTTTGCTTGCATAAATGATTATGTCTGCAATCTGTTGTAGGGATAGCTACAATATAGTCTATGGTAAAAACCAAAGGTATACAATATGTACATATGTATCGCACGGGCACGCCCGGTTCAGCAAGATCGAGAAAGTATGCAAATATTAAAAAGCGGTATAACTTTAGATGGAAATATAATAACAATCAAGTTGCATAATTTATCAGTAATCAGTTTCGAACGTCATCGTAAAAAGACAAACTTTAAGTTATTCTGGAAGCCGTGAATGATCTCAGCATCAAGTGGCTGTCCATATACAGTTTTTTTTGGCAAATTCAGCTTGTTTGTCTTTGTTTTCATAACTTCGGATTAATTTGTGTCGCATGTGTGTTTTACAACCTCAATCGGAAATAGTTATGAGAAATATTTGCCGAGAAAATTTGTTGTATGAGATAATGCATACAATGGCCATTCACGATCACATTTTCGATACGAGTTATGCAATATTGCAAAAAGGTCACCACTTTAACCAACTCATCTGCACTTTGTAAATCGGCTGAATAGTACGTAGTAGTGGGACTATAGTGGATGATGACGTGAGTTGAAAGGGAGAAATCAGACAAGGGGCGTCATACATATCGCCTATCCAGCCAAAAGTGGGATGAACCCGGATATCAATGGACCGCGTTCGCCGGCTGTTTCCCATATATAGTGTCGTCCTGATTACAAGTTGCATGGTTTTAGTGGCTAATATGCACGGAGTTTTGATTTCGAACAAGTGTGCACAGTTTTTCGAATAATGTTGCCGCAAAGTGACACAGGCTAGTCTGAAATATTAATTGTAATGTGAAAGATTGGTTTTCTAATAGACATTCATAAAAAAATTGGTTTTGCTCTTGTACTGCTTGTGCTACCGTTGCGGTGAAAATTTAAGATCGAGATAGTATCCTCGATTTTTAAAGGATGGTAGCAAGTTCGTGCAGTTTGTTGTTATGCTTTGTGGGAGGAATATTGCAATATGGGTACAGTTCTGCAGTGGTAAGTTCTCTTATAATTACTTTGTCACATTAATGTAATCAGCAAAATTAATACTAAGTTTTTACATTTAATTCTTACTAATACAATTAATATTTATGGTATTTTGTATTTGAACGCTTACTTAATGAACGCGTTATCGTAATTACGTATTTTTAAATGTTTTCGACAATGCATACAGCGGAAGCAGGAGCGGTAAACTTAACTGCACTTACCTTATATACAGAGTAGTTTTAATTAAAACACGTTCTGATAATTTATTTCTGGACAGAGTTTTAAATAGCGGTGATAACGAAAATTCGCAAGAAACATTTCTTTCCATTGTGGCGTCAAACTACTGAAAAGCACTTTGTGCGCTTTTCGGATGCATTTGAATGTTAAAGTACGATATAACCAGCTCTCTTTTGATTTAAATGACCCGTAGTTCAAAATCGTATATTTTATTATGATTAATCACAAATAAAAAATTGTGCCAGCCCTTTTTAAATATTACAGCGATTTGTTTCCACGTAAAACTGTTTCAACTTAAATATATATTAAACTCTTTCGGCGATTGATATTGCAGTTAATAAAAACATATATCTGCGAATTGCCGTTCGTATTGTGGTCGCTATAAATCATCCGCATTACCTCATACATACAAATCAATCTCACTCATTACTGCAGACTTGCAGTTCTCCAGATGTTTATACAGACATATCAACTGCTAAAACGGAATATTTTTCGCTATTGTAGTTGTTGAATTTTTACAATCCTGAAAGAAATGCGGCTGACTTGGACAAGCTTTTGGTACTTAAAGAAGCCCTAACAGGTGAGGTAACAATAGTTAATCGCTTGGACCATCCTCCAATTTGATTGTTGACAATTTCTTCTAAATCATCAGAATGTGTGGAGATGAAGAGCGAACCCGGCGTGTACAAGGTAACGAGTACCGGCGAACAGTTGGCCTGCGGGATTTTTCTGGTGGGTGCCTTGGATGCTCAGGTGGCGATAGAATTTCTCGAATTTGACGTGGACTGCAAAGATGATGCTGTGGTGGGGGTAAGTTACCAATACCAAGAGAGGCACCAATGCGTTTAAAAATAATAATACCAGGAAAGGCAACGTACCATGCGTAAAGCGATACGAACCGATACAGAGAATCTTCGAAAAATTACCGGAGCAATTAATCTCACAAGTATATAATAAACTTGACCTTTCCCAGATCCTGGACGGATGGGAACAGAACGGGGCGATTTTCCCGCCGGTGGAAGATTTGGGAGCGGATGGGCCGCGTTACCTTAAACATTGCGGATCGGATCAACCAAAGTCCATCTTCCGATCTTCCGGCAATATGGCATTGGTGCAGTATCGCCTACCTTATCCAGGATCCACTTTCACTATCCGTGTATCTTACTCAAAAAATCCACGCCGTATGTTGGAAATTAACTTGAGATAGAGCAAGATTGATATACGTAACATGGTCATTTGAAGTACCGCGACAGCTACAAACATACTAGCATGTTGACACGTTCTGTTTTTATTATTTTCTATTAGTGTGTACATAGAACGATTACTACAATATTATTTATAGCATACGTACAAAATTTTAATTTTGTATGACCAAATTGTTTTTTATGCTAATCTTTTTTTTATGGACATTGCAGCTTGCAACGCCATCGTAGTGTCGCCGGAAGGAAAGGCTGCGATTTCCAATCGAGGTTTAGCGGAAAACTGCAGTGTCCTTTCCATATATCCTCAACGATTCGCTTTCGAATATATGGACATTGGAGTCAGTCCTGTGCTGAAGAATTTGAAAGAAATTATCATGGAGCCCGAATTACGTAGCGCAAAGGTACATAGACTATTTTGTTCACTTGCAACAAATGCTGGAGAAATTATCAATTATGCAGTCATATATGTTATGTATAATTTACAAACATATAAATATTCGTATATCCTGCATATGAAAATAATTGCTGGAAAATGTAAAATGCTTTTCTTTGACAGATTAAGATTTTAATAGGTACATCCAAAAGTTGTTATTCAATATACAGTAAATTTTAGTGCTCCATAAAATCCATTGCGGTGAGCGAAAAACGGGATTACGTGGAAATTCGAGGTGGACCCAGTTTCGACCTGACACATATGGTGCCTTTTAAGGCGCAGTGTGGATTCAGCCTCAACACCGGTACGCATATGAACTGTAAACGTTAATATAAAAAGGTGCATGTCGAATTCGAAACGGAAACGGAAAAGAGAAATTCCATACTGATCGTTAAGTTGCGCAGCAAAGTTACCAAACATATATCTGGCACATGCAACTTATACGCTTTTACAGCCAAAGAGAGCACTTCCATAATGTGCGGAACAACAATGGTGCGGCTGGTTTCCAGTGGCCAGTATTACAATAACGTGCTGTTTGTTCATGAATTACTGGAAGAAGACAAAATTGATCCCGACACCTTTATTTGTGCTGCGCTATGATACTGCTCCGCTTTCCTGTTGTCTCCGGAACTGTGCGCGTCTGTGACGTCACTGGATAAATGTGTTTTGATCGCGCGATATGCGTCACATCTGGGCTGCAGTATAGTCAACGCGGCGAATGGTCGGAGTGGCAACACTGGATCTGTGGACATTGCTAAAGAAATTTTTTAGTCCCTTTTGTTTAATCTGCTTTATAATTTTGCTTTTCGATAAAAATGCGGGAATAATTGTGCAGTCCATGACAAGTACTAAGATGTTATTCGGGGCAAATGAAGTGCGCATGGGAATCGATATCCGGCATACACCTATAATAAGTGCTAATGAAAAAAATTTTTCTTGTTGCTGGAAGTATATAGATATAACGTGTACATGTGTATTGTACAAAAGATCAGCGCTTACTGTACAGTTTTGTATCCGAGCACTGTAAATAATGTTAATGTAAAGTTGTAAACAGCTCCTTGCAAACAAAATATAAGACAAACAGAACATATTTTTGACATTTTATATTAACAGTAACATTATAGCATCTTTTTTAATGCATGGGAAACATTCCAGTGAAACCGTCACCAACAGGACTAGAAATAGTCGTAGTCGTCTTGTATCTGGCCATGGCATGGCATATTCGGTTTTGCCGAATGCCGAAGCATCGCAAAGCTGAACCGGTTTAGTACTTGTACAATGATCATAATTACACAACATACAGTACTTTATGGACAGTACTATGCATTTAGGTAGGTGTAAACTGCAGTTACCCAAATTCAAATTTCAATATTAATTTTTGGTTTGCAAAATCATCGTTGACTCGTGAGCGGGGAGTGATATGTTCGAGGCTCAAAGATGTTCAAGAACTGCACAAGTGCTTTTATAGCCGCAGCCGTTATTGTATGCGGAATCGGTTACTTTCTCGTTCTTGATGCTCCACTCGAAAAAGGTAGCTGATCGGTAAGTTACTGCAGTGTTAAACTTTCGCATTGTGCATCTGGATGTTCTCTACGATTCTACCATAAATTTTCACGAACTTCGATTACTTGACTTGTAATTTTGAAAACCTTAACGATTCAAAAGAACGCCATGAGACTGCAAGTTTTAAATGAGGTATGGTAAGAGGTTTAAATGAGGTATTTATACCGGTGTATTTGCACTTTTTTGTAGAAGAGCTCGCGAATAAAGTCGCCATTGTTACTGGAGCATCGACGGGAATAGGCGAAGAAATTGCTTATCTGTATTGCCAGTCTGGAGCATCGGTACGATGATCATTGTAGAATTTACAAGAATTGTAACGATCGGTACGGTGTTGATGCACCGATCACTTAATTTGTACATCAATTTGGAGATACCCCAAAAACCGGCTGCCCCAAACCCCATAAACTGATGGAATAACGGTTTGTTATAAGTAGCAATTTTGCTGTTCCAGAACAAAAACTATTTCGACCCGAATCGGTATCAGTTAAAGATAGTATTACATTTGTAATTTAATATCAAGTTATCGCATAATTATTGCTCTTCGTGCCACCTTGCCTGGGTGCATACTCTGACTGTTATAATGTTATGCATTTACTTGTCTGAGTACAATTAGTGCGACTGTTTTTTACAGGTATTCATTATTTCCAGAAGGCAACATGTGCTGGAAAAGGTTGGCATCATTAAATTTTCTGATATACTGTTAAGCATCATAGCATCATAATGAATAAGTATCATGGATTGAAGAAGTTCTGTTGGAAGGAAAAGATATAGAGTAGACACGAAAAATAATAGCGCATCGAGGAAACCTGCTCCACGTAACTCACATAATTATTTCTAAAGTGGACTAAGCGGAAATAAAAACAAACAGCATTTCACAACATACAGGGTTCCGTATATATTTTTAAAATGTTGGTCTATATGACCATAGGCCATTGCGTAAACAATTCTTTAAAATTTCGGCTTATAAACTATAAAAAATTGAACTGCATTACTTTTTTATGTTAATAGGTGGCGAAGCGATGTCTGGAGCTGGGCGGGAGACAAGTGGCAGTGTACGCAGCCGACATGGGAGTTGACGAAGACATCCAAGCAATACCTCAAGTTTTCAAGAAGCACTTTCCCGAATCTCTCGTCGATCATTTGATACTTAATCATAAATTAGAAAACCAGATCGGCAGTTGGAGGGGAACAGCGGAAAACTTGACCCAGCTTTATAATATTATCAATGTAAACTTTTACGGATACGTCAAAATTGCTTCTCTGATGCGACCATTTCTGGAGCAGTCGGCGGGCAGTATTGGTGTTGTGTCTTCCGCTAGCGGTAAACAGTGATAACGTAACAGTTTTCTGCGATTCGGAAGTCATAAATATTTTTAATATTTGACCGACATGCCCTTTAAACGGCCTCTTTGATAAAAATACTTTAGGTCAAGACTTTTGAATGTAAATTCTGATTTTGTTTTTAACAGGTCGCTCTAATTCGCCTTACATAATTTCTTATTCCTCATCCAAACATGCGCTGGATGGATTTTTTGCCGGCTGGCGCTTGGAGTTGGAGGCCGAGCGATCAAATGTTTCGATAACATACTGCACACTGGGGCTAATAGGTATGCATATTTATATTTTATTGACTAAAAGTATAAAACGCTGTTAAAGCAATTAATAACATTTGCGTATTAATTTGAAACTTCGCTATATTAAACAAGTTTAATATTTGTAAAATAGTTATCGCACAACGCCCAAAAGCAGCTTAACAATAAGTTGTATTGTCCAAAATGAGCAAAGCGTGCAAAGTTCTTATGTATAATAAATATATCAAAATAATAATAATGCATGAGTATTATACAGAATTCTGTTCTGTGCGTATAAGTACTTATGAGATGAATGTTGCATTAATCTTGCTGATTATAATAATTAATACTGTCTTGCGCTTGCCCTGATTTCAACCATTTCGTTGCAATATTAGTCTGGTTGTTTAAGAACTGGAAACGTGTCTGTAATATTGTAATATTTGTTAAGTTTTGTTCGCATGAATGGAAACAAGTACCTGTACGATAGTGTACTAATGCAGATGTTACTGTACGTTGCAGAAACTGAAAACATGCGAAAGGAAATCAACAACTTCCGGTTCGAGAACTTCAACCTGATGAGTGCCGTCAGTGCCAAAGACACCGCAACAGCCATAGTTATGGCCACTGTTCGTAGATATCGTGAACTATATTTCCCATGGTTCGAGACCAAAATACCGCTATTATTCCGTTACTGGTTCCCCGTTACGCTTGATAAGATAACGGCGTTTTTATTAAAAGCAAAACAGTAGCCTGTTCATACGGATCTTGAACGTTTTTCAAACTTCATGTATTTGTACTCGTATTGTAACTTGCAAGACTGGTTGGCGCTGTAACAGTGTTAATTGTTACCACTTTGCAGCCATTCTTCGTACGTTAATTTGATCCAAAATATTTCTCTCTTGTGATTATACGAGTATCAATACGCTGCAGTGGTCCCAACGACGGCGTCCATCCATCACTTTCATAATTATTTTCACGTAATCAATGCATAACATATCAAAATTTGGCATGATAAGAAAATTTGCATTCTTTATTTTTTTATCAATATCAAACGCACAAAAACAGTTTTGTTACTGTATTATGGTACAGTAGTTGAAAAATTCACGTCAACGGAAATACAAACGCTTTGCAGAAACAGGCATACATTTGACTGTACTTCCAAAAAATGGAAAAATTGTAATAATGCATAAAGACCGTATTGTGTCATTATAGTGATCTAATCTGGCACCAGGAAGTATAAAACATGTTTACCTTTTATATATCAACACTTCCATCAGCCGGAAGTGCTGATAGCATAGAGCGGACTAGCTGATTGGGATCTCCTAACTGTCGTACTTTTTCACTGTTTGCCGGCATTACTGGCGCAATTGTGGTCTGATTCATACCATCGTTGTTAACGTTGATGCTGGCTGCGGCATTATTCGCCACGACTGCCGTTGACCCCGATACCGGCGTCAGTGACCCCGTAGAACCGCTTTTGTGGACGCTGGTACCATTAATCGGCACTCCAAGCCGAACTAAGACAACGGAGCCTTGCGTTAATGCACGCGAACCCAGTGAGACACCCATACGGCGCAGTGTACCATGGGAAACCGCCCGCGGTACGGCAGACCGGACAGGACTCATTGGCAGCATCGACGGCATGGATCCCGCAAACGGTGAATTATTCATACCGGTCATATTCGGGTGAGGAATAAATGGCATCGGCGGCATGCCGGCCATGTGAAACGGAGGATGTCCGAATCCGTTTCCCATGGGAGGCACGCCTGGGAAAGGGTGGTGACCATAGAATGGTGGAAGAAATCCCGGCCAGTGCATCGGTGCACCGAACCCCGGACCCTGAGGAATGTCGTGGTTTTCTTCGATGTTGTCAGTATGTGATGAAGACTCAGGAGCGCCTTCGTGCGGTGTTCCTTCCACGATGTTGTGACCGGATATTGGAGCATCTACATTAATATTACTACTGGAGACCATCGGCACGTGGATTGGCGTGCCGGTTCCGGGAGGCAGTGGGTTGGGTGGCTTCACCGGAAAGGTCGCATTGAGTATCGCAGCCGGAATATTGGTTGGCGTCGGATTAGATAAAACTAGATCCGTTGGCTCCGTGACCAGCATCAACGTGGTTTCCGGTGATGTGTGTGAGCCAGAATCAGATGTATTAGCCACGAAAAGATGACCAGGCATGTTGCCGGTGAAGGGCGGTGTCGGCATTGGGGGTGCTTGTTGCGCCAAGACAAAACTCCCAGATAAGAATAGGACAAGAAATTTGGGTAGAATACCGATGATGTCCAACATTCTGCCTAATGAAAGTGTGCTAGCGCTGGTGCCGAATTTGCAGAACCAACTTTTTATCAACGCCAATTTAGTACTTACTGTAGACTTACAGCTACGGATAAGGTGGTCGCAAAAGAAAACTGACCTTTCGCAGTTATAATTATGAAGAATTATATGTCACTCACAATCAGTGGCCGTTTGCCTTACATTTTAATAGTCTAACAGAATGGAGTTGCACCTTACCGTAATGTGCATAAGTCATTTGCATAACTTTTGCAGAGTTTTCGAAGTAATCTTAAGTTTATGCTGATTAACAACAACATGTGTTTCCAGTTGGCACTGTTTTTTTGAGTATTTTCGGAAGACGACAAGTGCGTTGCACAATTCTTTGCTGTTAGGACAATTTGCAATTCTACCTAAAATATTTTGTGTGTCCAGTTACAGAATTGTGCAGCTGTGTTTATAAACATTAAGCTACATTATTACCTGCTCATTATTACCTGCTTGTGTAGAAGCAACGAGCAATGACAATAACTAATCCTGATGCTGCTTGTCAGAGACATGCTAACATGCCATAACAGGAGGGATTGAGTACTTTATTATGTAGTAAAAATATGCAAAGAAATTTATTTCAAGCTGCGGGCATGCAAGCTAAATTAACATGGAACATTCATTCATATAATAAACCATATTATAACATACAGGCATAGCATAGCCTACTTTTCGTTGGAACTACAACTTTTAACTTTTCATTCTCGACGTTTTTTGGTTGAGGGCTTTATTCGGTGTGCAATGCCGGAATAACAAAGCGCAAGGAATTTAACGTTGATAATTGCTGTAGAATCGTAGATTCATCGAGCAGTGAAGTTAATCGTGGCAACGGGCACGTGCACGTGCATCAGTATATACAATACACTATGTACAGTAGTCGAACACAGTGGCACGTTAACACATTTTTTTTGCGATAAAAGTATTTGCTAGTCTTTTGCTGACCGCAAACGCCATGGTTAAACAAATTCTTGAACATACAACCATTCAACATATTGTGTATTAACATATTGTGTATATGTTAATATATTGTGTATATGTTAATATATGTTAATATATTGTGTATATGTTAATATATGTTAATATATTGTGTTAACATATTGTGTATATTGTGTATTAACATACATTTAACATATTGTATATATTGTGTATTAACATACATTTAACATATTGTGTATATGTATTGCATGTACGTCACACGGTCCACACCCCACATTTACTAATTCCACCAAATCAGATAATTATGGTTCCATGACATAATACTATGCACTTCTTGCGTACGAATACTCGTGTGATCTGCTTCCTAAAACGCAAGGCAAGATTAAACAGCGTATATAACTATATATAATGCGCAGTTTATTCTAAATTTTATTATGGTTTTTTTAGCTGTATACCATTGCCCCTCGTAGTAGTTTTATTTTTTCCATTGATTGAATTTTCATTTAAATATTAGAAGTAGTAATTTTGTCCCGGTCCGTGTTATCAGATCTCTGCAGAACACCGTGATTGCTCTAAAGACCCCATAACAACATTTCAAGTTTTTAACCTAAAACCAAGCAGACAAAATTAAGATAAACTGCTGTAGATCTTATGTTGGTAACTTATTTACATAGATAATTTATGATCCAGGGCTGGTATAAATGCAATATTTCCCTGCACTACTGCTAAAACGATGATGCTGCTTAAAAAAACTAGCCACTTTTAAGTAATTTTAAGCACTGCATTTGCTTACCATTAGTTCACTTTTCCGTCTGTTTATCAAAGTTGCGGCGAACACTGATAACGGTTTCGGAAGTACAATAGACAGGGTAAACCAGACTCGCTAAACAACCTCAACCACAATTTAATGGTATTACCGTATTACTGTACTCGTATCATACATACTACAGATATTTCTAGCAAAAAATACCTCTGTTAGCATTCACCTGTGTTAGTATTGACAGCTTGGTACTCGAATTTCAAGATTCTATGTTCATCTGCCATTTATTCATTTTTTTATTGATGCATAATTAAAGTGGTTGAATACATTTCAGGATTTTTATTAATTATAATGATGCAGCATGCACTGCAGCACTGAAGTGCTTACTACTTACGTGCTTACTGTAAAAGGTAGCACGCAAGCCGTATCACGGAAACAACGTTAACAAGATAGCAAAAATATTTCCCTGGTTTTGAAAGCAGCAAACAAGTAATTAAGACTTTATCCGCAAAAAAGGGTTTAATTATTAGATAAACTACATAACTGATAAATACACATGGTTCCCATCAGTCCACGCCCAGGATGCAACCAGCCCGTACATGTATTCCTACGAGTAGTGTACTGACTACTGATTGTAGCGTGACCCCATCTTGTAACGTACAACAAAGTGGCGTCAGGTTATTGAAAACTTCAAATTTTCATTAGAGACGGGAAACATTACTTTATTGACTAACACAAATCATTTCAGGACACCATTTCTAATCAGGAAGCTGAACCCGCAGAACACGCGCAATGAATCTTGGCCATAACAGCGTATCACGCCCGGTCAGTTTACTGCTGAAATGTCCCGGCCACACTTCAGTGACACTGCCATACCAAACAGCATCACGATGCATGCACGATCGTTTCACGTGCGCAATATGCAGTCCGCAGCAGTCGACACAACAAAACTGCTTATTGGTGGGCGCCTATATGGTGATGAGAATCCGCTAAAGGGATTTTTATTATGACGAGAGACGAGTCAAACCATTCGTTTCAACTGTGGCATAAACTTGTACAATATGCGGACACATTGAAAAGACCGTGTTCCTCGAAACGGATTCTTTAATCTATCATTTGTCTGCGACTTTCTTAATTTTGAACCCTTGGCCTATGCCTGTGAATATCCTTATCTTTGACTTTTATTTATTCCACACGGCATGATTTTCTCTCAGTGTATCCAAGAAGCCTTCTACTTGTTTTATCGTGGTTTTAATTTTTAGTTAAAAACGTTTTCAATTTAAAGATAAGTGTGTCTATAAACGGCATGCGGTGTTGTTGCCTGATTACATAATTTGGGCGCTAAAAGCGTAGTGGCATTTGTGCACTGCACTTGCTCAGGGACTGGTGGTGTTGAAATTTCCGTGCCAAGTCTACCGTTTTTCGGGTAACGGGAATGCCATTCCCTGCAACGGGTTACGATATTTACATGGTCGGTCCTCTAAAATCATCTACTGCTGCTCAGTTTCCTCCGTCGCACCACTACAACTACATGCTCGATTTCCAGGTATTGGCAAAAAGCACTTTTATTAATGAAAACCTACTCAGTAATTGTAATCATATTTCTGCATAATTGATGTGTGTCAGTCATTTTTTTCGTTATTCTGTATTCGTGCAATAGGCACATATCTGTATTACATAGGCACGTGCATATCTACGCTGCTGTGCATTTTACAGTTTGTAAACTATTACATTTTAAATGTAAGTTAGTAAGCAGGTAAATCTTGTAGAAAACCGTTGGCGATATATGACAACACTTTACATTTAGTTTCAGGTTTTTTTTGTAAAACGTAAGTAGTTTTGTGTGGCTTTGTATAATTTATTATGGTAAGGTGATTTCCAAAATTCCTTTCAAAATTCATAGTTGCAAAAGTTGAAAAATATTGTGACAATTCGTCAGAATGGTAATCCCTGAATACGTAGCTGAAAATATAATTGTAACCATCGATTACGTAGCTTAAAAGTAAGAACATTCTGTTTGATTCTGGATTTTACATGATGTGGGATTCTGCTTACTACTGCATTCTCTAGCCTATTTATTGATCACGATTTTAGCATAAGTCATGAAGTGCTTCAAGATCAGTTATTGCCTTTTCAGCGTGTTAAGAGGTCGTAGCTAGAACAACCTTGTGGCTTGTAGCAAGCAGCTTGCACTGGCCATGGGCTGTCTGGTTCGTCACAAAACTGCTAGTTAACCAGTTCTCATTGATGTACGCGCAAAAGCGGCGTGAGCTTGCACGTGATGGTCACTGGTCACTGGTCAGCCACTGCACCGTTTGCATTTGATATCGTCGGCGCCGGCAAACACATACTGTACGCGTCGACTTCGAGCGAAAGTTGCTACGTAGTACGTACCAATGTACCATACATGAGTCTATGATTACCGGCTTTTTTTCTCTGGAATTGCACCGGAATGACCGGACATCCGCGCGGGATCTGATTTTAGCGACCGGAAGGAACGCCGGTTAACCGTACTGGTTAATGGCTTGAATTTGCTGACATAGGCGTAGGCTGTAGAGTGCAGGCTTCGGAGTCGTAAATAACGATCACGCTCCGAATGAATGATGCGGTATTTTTCCCTGTACTGTACATATTGGCAGCCGCAATCAAGTTTAAACCGGCAGCGTCACTGTAGTGTACTAGGGGGTGTCTAAACAACAGTTGGGGAATCCCCGAACAGGGCCAGGCTGGATAGCGCATCGGGGATACGGAACTGCAGATGTTGGTACTTGTTAGCTTCTAACTCACCCCGTTTTTAAAAAAATAAACGTCTATTTTTTATCCGCTGCTTGTATTAATCTTCTTGACTGAATGTTAAAAGCGAAACACTGCTTAATGCAATTATGCAAGTTCAAGAAAACATTGATTTTCTAATTTAGGTTGGATCTGCAAATGCCCGGAATCCTTACCCACTTCGCTCGCAAACCGGGGAGAAATCTCCCGTAGTCGCCCAGTCGAACAACAGCACCCAGTCGATCCTCAGTGGCCGGAGGAGCCCGCGTGTCGAACGTCTGGACCGGCTGGATTCGTTGGAGGACGGTTTGACATCCGGGGAGTCCGACGATAATGAGGTGCCCCCCATAACCCTCATCCTCAGGGAGCCCCCGCGACGGGGTTTCCGGCGGAAGAACCTCACCACCACCAGCACGCCCATCCTCAAAAACTACGAAAACAAGAACAGAGCGAGGAAGACGGTGCGCTTCGCCGATGATGTCGGGCTGGATCTGACTAACACGTTTGAATTCGCTGAAGAGGAGGATGATGGTTACTGGGAACCGGAAGCGGAGCCCCGTGTTGACCTGTTCGGCTCGTCTGCCAAACCACAAAATGCTGATGATCTGGTGGTGGAGATATCCGAATGGCAGGTGAATTTCAGCCAGCCGGCCGCTGATTATATGGGCTTTCGGGAGAAACTGGAGAGTAATGTTGTCGCGCTGGAGAATGTGATAATCAAGCAGAAGTCAGAGAGTTTTCTGGGCACCATCAAGGTGAAGAATGTGTCCTTCAAGAAGGATGTCTTTGTGCGATGCACATTCAACGGCTGGCAAACATACTCCGATTTCCCGGCGAAATATTGCAGTAGTAGCACGGACATCTACGATACGTTTAGCTTCGAGATTGCAATTCCGGAAGAGGCCGAGCAGCGTCATTTAATTGAATTTTGTGTGGCATTGCGAACAGATGGAAAGGAGTACTGGGATAGCAATCAGGGAAAAAATTATCAGTTGATTACGGGACACATGAAGCACAAACGCACACTGGAAAAGCATACAGATGCGTACAGGATTGAATCGCCCAGCAAATCTTGGGGCGAATTCGCCAGCTGGAACCAGTTGGAAAACCATCAACCGTATTGGTGATTTTCTGTTTATGTGCGCATTTGGAGCTGGAGCGGAATAGAAATGCCGGCATTGATTTTCGGTGATCAGATCGTAATTTATTCTTTATATCGGCCAAGGATGTGTTTTGGATGTTTTGTACAGTTTTCAAGTTGTACTCGTTTAATTGTTCGGATCTTTCAAACACTGACGTATTTATCGTTTTACATAATATGATTGGCATTGCAACTCAAACAGCAGGAATGAGTTTGCTGTGTGGCAAAGACCGTTCTTGCTCATCGGATGTTCTCTTTCATGGAATCTGCAGAAATTATTTGGCTCAAAACGGTTACAGTATTTCCTCCCGGGGGTGGATCCGTGTGTAATGGATGCGTTCTGCTTTCGGCACATCGCAGATGCAAACTAATGGTGCTGTCCTCGCTGGCAATACTGTACAGTAATAGTGCGAATAACCTTTTGTCCTTCACAAGGTCTTTGCTCTTTAAGACTTTTAGCTGTATAAAATTCTTGATTTTTGGCACTTTTTGCGGATGTGTTTTCGCGATTGGATGCTCTGTGATATACCGAACGTTTTCATGCTTCTTTGGCTGATTGTACCACTATTTAATATAACGTTTGTGCGTTTTTAATATGTGACTCTGTTTTAACGTTATTATGTTCTAATAATAACTCACCATGAGCATTATTGGATGAATCAAAAGACATCGTCAATTGGCTTGGTGTTCTGTGCAAATTGTGGATGAGCGTCAAAAAATGTTTACCGAACTTCTTTCATAATCGCATGATCATGCAGCGTTCAGGCTGGCGAGGCGTGGGAGACCCAGATATAATTTTAGCGTTTTGAATTACGCCAGCAATTACTGTTTGTGTTCTGGAACAAGTTTCGAGTAGCCGACACGAATATGTGCATTTGGCAAAAATATGGCACGACTACGCAGAATAGTTTTATTGCACATGCGGTAGACTGTCGGCGCTGATCAGCAGTGAAACACTCGTCGTGCTGGCTGCCATCGAGCCGGCTCGACGACAACTTTTGTACCGGCGACATTGCTCCGATCACGCCGTACACTGGTGTCGGAAGTACACCGTATCACGTTGCGGGCAAGGAGCCTTCACCTTACAAGTAAATTTTCAGACAGCTTGAAACGTGTGGTGTAATGTCTTAAGTAATGGTTCGCATACGACGAAAGAAGTCGTCGTAAACAGCGGCAGGTCCACGAGGCAAGTTCACCTTGTTGCCGACAAGATAAAATGAACGATAACAAAGGGCACCTTATCAGGCTGTGGTCGAGTGAATTGAGCCATTTTGTAACAGATTCTTCACCCCTACATTGGCACGACTCCATTATCAAAAGCTAACGTGCAAGTAACGCCATGCTATTTCCAAGGAATGAACTAAATTATGCTCCCATAATCCACATTCCATGGTGTAACGCAAAGCGGAAAATTTACTGTATAAGTTATTAAAGCTTTAAGCAGAACAAAAAAGGCCATAGCGCTTCTCTGCTCTGTTGTCATCTTTGTAAGTTTCTTAATTTAATATGCTCAGAACTGCAGTATCTGAATACGATGTTAAAAATCGAAAGAAAAACTGTATATATATGTATAAAGCCTACTCGGCAGTATCTCTGATAAGCCGCTAACACCATTACGTCACCATTTAATATTTTAATGTAACTAAATCTTTAACGCACAGTACTGTATGTGGTCACATCAAATTTACCAATCGCAATCAAATAAAAATGCAGAAAAATCAGTTCTATAAAAACAAATCAAGAATACACAGTCTGCAACCCAATCCGATTTCCCAAAAAAATCAGAAAACAAATTCTGCAAATAAAAAATCAGTCCGCTTTTATAGAAAATATTCCGGATTCTGTGTGTGCTCTAAGGAAGGCAAGAATGGAGCAAGTTCATTAATCATAATTCAACCTTATCTCTTTGCAAATGGCATCAATAATTTCGGCACTCAATAAGGAATCAGCTTCGGACATGAGAGGACTTTCTGTTTTGCCTGCAAACAAGTCGGATTAACAGGAGAATAAAACTGAAAACGGTATCGCTCTTCAGTAATGAGCCCGCTAGGAAAAACCAAAAACTATTACACAGCAGATGAAATCTTGCCGATTGATTGGCCAAACCGCTCAACACTTTACCTGCTAAAATGCACCGACGAACTTCATCAGCTTCAAATGCCAAACCCGACGAATTGATGAAATTAAGCGGAAACTTCTCATCCACAAAAGGAAGTTTGTAGTGAAATTCTTCTGATGGTGTTTTAAGTTGTGTTGGAGCCAGAAAAGGAGCGCCAATCTGCAACAGGAATTGGAAATTTAATTATACAATTAAGCAGATAGCAAATTAGCTTCATTTCAAGAAACGTGCTACAATCGGTTTACAACTGAAATGAACGAGCACTGGTGTTCAAATGGGAGCGTACAGGAAAATAATTTTTGTTTGCAGCTTCCAGTTAATAACACATCCTCAGTTATACTCAAAATCAAACAATATCAGATTTGCGCTAGTTTGAAATGGAACATGCTTATCGCATGTTTGCCTTATTATACTATGCAATAGAGAGAACTCTGCGGGTTCGACTGCCGGTTCTGACTTTTACAGTGATAATATTTTTATTCTGCAGTTTCAACCGCCATCGTCTTTCTTGTTTACACTTCATCCGAAAAAATAATAAAACAAATACAGGCAGATAGTTAAAAAATCTACTCAGTCACAACATCAAGCAAAACAAAACTATTACCCGACGTGTATTTGACGATCATGGCAGTGTTTTCTTAGAAATAGCGACAAAATACACAATTATAACTTCTAAAGCACAGATTGTTCGAACCAGTAAGCCGATTACCTCCGGGGAAATTTAACAGCATTTTCCAAAGTAAATTTCGTGCCGGAACGAAAAGCTGTCATATATCTTGCTCAAAGTAATCATCCACAGGCTATTTTTTACCAGTGGATATTTTTTTGCAGTTTCTGTGCCATCAGAAACAAAATACATCTACGATCAACATGTCTTAAAAAAATTTACGCTAAAGTTTCTGAAGGCAAAGCAGATAAAAGTGGACCGATGGCACGAAACATCCCTCTTACAGCAACTCCGCATCTAGTTTTATAAAAGTGCAAAATAAACCTAATGGCTCAACAGCGGTCTGCGAGCCCGAACAATGTGCACTGGTTACTTACGCACCTCAATAACTAAACCCTCCTTTCCAACTATTCTTGCAGTGGACTCCAAGTCCGTCAGCATCGACACCAAAAACTGAGCGATTGCGCCATCATCGTACTGGAGCGTGATGGCTGTAGTGTGATCCACGCCTGCAATCATACCGTATATTATGAATGGTCATTTATTTCATGTAATTACAGTTCCTGAATCAACATTTTATGGAGAGCGTTATTTTATGGCGTCATTTTATGGTGACGAGAGTGCACGAAAACTGTGACGAAATCAAGTTTCTTGCTGCCCAAAGAATAACGTCATTTTATTGCAATACGTTAAAATGACTACTAGAAGCATATATCCAGCGAAATATTTTCGATAGCAAAATGTATTACAACTATTAAAGCATGAATTAACTCTCTGAAAATCGATATATATGCGGTAAAGACGTCGCTCACCCGACTCGTTAAAGGTCGCCACTGCTTTTACGGTAGCTGGTTTCCGGTCTTGAAAAACTAAATTAGCCAGCTGCACGACGTAGCAGCCGACATTCAACAGAATTCCTCCGCCAAGGTCGCGTTCTGCCAGGTTCGGGACGTTTGGAGCATGAAATCCAAAGTTAGCCGTCAATAACTGGACAGGACCGATAGACTGTTTCAAGATTTCTTCACGCAGCTGCTTGTAGGCGGGAAAACACCTTGTCCAAATCGCCTACCATATAAACGGGAATGAGTGTTTTGTGCAGACAGAACTGATAAATTCTTGTTTAGAAACAACAAAGAAAATTCAGTATAAAATGTAACAAAAAACGATATGCCGCTTCCTGCAAGTTTTGTTATGAGCGCAGAACAAAAAGGAGAGTACTTACCGCATACATATCTCCACAGTACATTTACCAAATTCAAGTACCACTGCACCAGTGCTATTTTTTCATACCTCCATTAGAAATTTGCCCTTTTTCCGTGCATAATCAAAAAGCTCTTTGCTTTCAGCCAATCTCAAAGTCAACGGCTTTTCACACAGCACATGCTTGTCATGCTGCAGCATCATCAGGCATAACTTCTTGTGTTCCGTGTTAATGGCGCCGATATAAACAACATCTGCGAAGAAAAAATAAAAATACAGTCAATAGACATAGGTACAACATGGGTACTGACTGCACAGCTCCAAAAACCAAAAATTAATTTTATCAAGGGGAGAACACGATCGACACGGTCCATTTTATTAGTCAGAATAAAATCTGTTGTATGAGCTATAAAACAAGACTAAATCTTTACAGGTGCAAGTGTATGCGCCAACCGCAAACTTGAAAATTCCAAATCTAACCAAACAGAACGAACATACCGACTTCCGGATCTTTTGCCAACGCTTCATATGAACCATAAAATTTTCGAATACTCAATCTAGATGCGAATTCTTGCGCTTTGAATTCATGCCGCGAGGCTACCGCAACGACCTAAAAAGATAAACAAAATAGATGAGCAAAACAAGAACACCAGTGCCCAGTGGCCCACCACGCAAACATGCTATTTTGTATCCTTAATTACTGCTATCCAGAATACTCTCAAAACCTCGCAAACAGGCGTTAATTACTTGTAAAGAAGCTCAGGACAAAATTTTTTTATTCAGCTTGAACAACTCCAGTGTTACCGGAAAAGAACTGCAAATTGTTAATCCAACAAATGGACTCGAAACTGCAGCACACACCGATTAGAGACGATCAAACCTTTACCTACCTCGTGCTCATCCTTAGGAAGTGTCATCATCGCCACCACAAAATCATTGCAAATGCGTCCAGAACCAGCTATACCCCAACGCAGTGTCTTATTTGGAACGGGAGACATCTCTTCTTTGCTGCGACTTACTGTCTTACAGCATTAGCAAAACAAAAACAGGAAACCGCGAAAACTTTCTAATATCAGGGCTCAGACAGAAACTGGTTTACAGTTTACTGTTCAATGACTAAGGACAGCCACAAGATTCAAGCTCAATTCCTGCAAAAGTAAAACAAGAAGAATCGAAAAGATCCGTTAGGGTAAACCAATATAATGACAATATTATGATTTTTGAATAAATTTTACAGCTGTACTAAAAAATAAAAATATTTTTAAAAGTCAAACGCAAAAATTGGTTTTGCAAACAGCAAACTGCAAAATGCAAAATTGTAATACAACGCCGGAAGTTGCGTCGAAATTGTCGTTTCGCTTCGCTCTGCGGGCGGTTGCCTAGGATTGTTTCACCTTCCGTTCCTACTCATCCACCTAGGCGGTCGGAATAGCAACAACATGACAGCACCCGACAAATCAGTTCCGCAATGCGCGTGTCTTTCAGGGCAAAGTCTACCCTTGAAGGCGTGGTTACCAGTTGAACAAGCAGCCACTAGAGGATTTAGTTTCTTTCTTCTCAGCCAATCGGCTATCGATGCTGACATCGGCCACGTAAATGTGAGTTGGAAATACGCAGGCCGGCTAAGCTGCCGCAGTCAAGGTATGTTTACCAAAAAATGGCCATGCTTTGAGTTTGAATTATTTTATAGCGATCTTTTTTACGAAACTTTAGGAGAGCTCGATCCTCCTGTTTTAAATTAATATTTACACCTTTCATTCCACTGCTGCATACACGACAACAAAATGCCAAGTAAGTACTTCGATCATATGGAGGGAACATATGCGTCTGCTGGTGCATCTCTTGATTGCACGCTGTCCTTGCAGTCAAATTTCTGGAGATTATCAAGCCGCTTTGCGGGATCCTTCCTGAAATTGCAAAGCCCGAGCGCAAAGTAAGTTATTTTTTTCATCCGAAACTTAATCATAGGAAGAAATTAGGTTAACAGGAATCCATAAGGGTAATCAGTGCTATTCACTCGTAACCATGCCTGTCTCAAAGTGTTCCGTTCCGGGCGGTTTGCGTTTTGTCCGTGTGTTCATTGAATCCTTCCTAATTTTGAATTTGTCGTTTTGTAGATCCAATTCAGGGAGAAAGTACTATGGACGGCAATTACGCTCTTTATTTTCCTTGTCTGCTGTCAGGTTGGTATTTGTTTGAAACATAATACAAAAATACGATGCAACATACTTTAGCGTACGCCATACTGTATTTAGTGTATTACATTTACTTTTTACGCAGATTCCTCTGTTTGGAATCATGTCATCAGAGTCCGCGGATCCTTTCTACTGGATTCGTGTCATTCTCGCTTCCAACAGAGGTATATTTGCAGTTGCTAAATTTACTTTCATATGTTAAGAATACTCTGATTTGTCTCTCAATTATAACTTATGTAAAATTATCGCAGTCCAAGAAGTTAGACGTTGTAATTTGTCGTCTGACGCTTCACTTATTGCGGTTCTGGTGTCCGGTCTTAGTATTCTGCACACTTTTTAAGGTACACTGATGGAGCTGGGTATCTCGCCTATCGTGACATCGGGTTTAATTATGCAACTGCTGGCCGGTGCTAAGATCATCGAAGTGGGCGACACTCCGAAAGATCGCGCACTCTTTAACGGAGCGCAGAAGCTGTTTGGCATGGTAATCACCATCGGTCAGGCCATTGTCTATGTGATGACGGGAATGTACGGTGAGCCCAGTGATCTCGGAGCGGGTATCTGCTTGCTGATTGTCATACAGGTACGGAAGTCTACATGTCCACGAGTGCGCACTTCGCACAAATAATCATATTCCTCCTCTCACAGTTATTTATCGCCGGTCTGATCGTGCTCTTGCTGGACGAGTTGCTGCAGAAAGGCTACGGTCTCGGGTCGGGTATTTCTCTGTTTATTGCCACCAACATCTGCGAGACGATTGTGTGGAAGGCATTCAGTCCCACAACTGTTAACACCGGACGCGGTAAGTTGAAACTGGCGCCCATACGCTGCATATTTGTGCGTAGTAAGTTCTCCGCCAGAGTTTGACAAAATCCGATGAATTCTGCAGGAACTGAATTCGAGGGTGCCATCATTGCTCTGTTCCACCTCCTGGCCACCCGCAATGACAAGATCCGTGCTCTGCGTGAAGCATTTTACCGTCAGAATCTTCCCAACCTGATGAATCTTTTAGCCACTATTGTCGTCTTCGCGGTAGTGATATACTTCCAGGCAAGTACTCTTTGCTTCGAATTTTGCCGTAGCAGTGTAAATGATGCAGCTCGAGCTTGAAATGATGCGAAATCATAAATCGAGGGGAATAGTTAACAAGTTTACTAATACATTGGACCGCTTGCAGGGTTTCCGTGTGGATCTTCCCATCAAATCGGCTAAATACCGTGGCCAATACAGTTCCTATCCCATTAAGCTTTTCTATACCTCCAATATTCCTATCATCCTTCAGAGTGCGTTGGTGTCCAATTTGTATGTGATCTCGCAAATGTTGTCCAGCAAATTCGGGCAGAATTTCTTCGTCAGTCTTCTTGGAGTGTGGGCCGTAAGTACTTTCTGATTTGACGTTGACTTACTCCTGCGATTTTTTAACATGTAATTTTGAGAAAATACCTATCCCAATCTGATTTTTCCATCATTTATTTTGCGTTTAATTTTCTTTTTTATTTCCGAACATTCGATACAGATGTGTTAGCTACGTGGTTTTACAGGACGTTGGCGATAGTGGTCCAGCAAGAAGTTATCCTATTGGAGGATTATGTTATTACTTCTCTCCACCAGAAAGTCTTGGTCATATCGTAACGGACCCGGTGCATGCAGTGATCTACATCATCTTTATGTTGGGATCTTGTGCTTTCTTCTCCAAGACCTGGATTGACGTTTCCGGTTCGAGCGCGAAGGATGTAAGTTATTTATTCTCGGTTTTTAGATTGTGTAGGCATCAAGAATCTGATAGTATGATAATCTCACTTACAGGTGGCCAAACAGCTGAAAGAACAGCAGATGGTGATGCGAGGACATCGTGAAAAATCTATGATTCACGAACTGAATCGATACATCCCTACGGCTGCTGCATTCGGTGGTCTGTGTATTGGAGCTTTGTCCGTCATGGCTGACTTCCTGGGTACGTCGACTGCTGTTACTGTTTAATTTCGGACTAGTCCAAATACATGTTTGGTCTTTTTAGGTGCAATCGGAAGCGGCACTGGAATCCTCTTAGCCGTGACTATTATTTATCAATATTTCGAAATTTTTGTCAAAGAACAGAGCGAAATGGGTGGCATGGGCGCTTTACTGTTTTAAACTTGAACATTGTATGCTGGCTATTTTTTAGCAGAAAAAAACATTTTGTTCTTTTAATATGTAACCAGTTTGACAATTCCCGCTGTAAAAAAAGTTAATTTTTAAATGCCACGGCCCACAATTTACTTGGAGCTGATAATGGTTTTCTATTGTACGTATTTATGCAACTTCGCTACATCATATATTTTTCCTTCTTCTCGGCCAAAATACGGGCAGACGTTTTGGCGTCCAGGAACAAGCTGGCAACAGTTTGAATGCTCTCCCGTCCGATGGTGTCGACTCCCTGCACCTGGGCATGCAGTTTTGCAGGAGTAATAAGCTGAACGGCATATCTAAGGAAAACAAAATTATGAGAAACATTAACGGACAGTTAGTTTCAAGTACTGCGCCTAAATTTCCGATATGAAGTTCCAAACTCTCCACAAAATGAAGTACACAGAACGTACTACACGGTTTAATACACAGTGAGGAATAGATATAGTACCACTGCCGAACTTACCGCAAAGAAGCAGTCGTTCCGATTTCTTTCAAATAACTCAAAGCATCATCCGTTATATTGGCAGCTTCAACGTTAGCGCGAATACGAAGAATCTGTGCTGTCTCGTCCGGACTGTAGGCTGTCGTGCGGATAATCAAGATACGATTCAGAAGATCCAGTGGAAGCCCATGAGGAGAGACAACACCATCAGTACCCCTACAATTTTTTAAAAATTACCCGGTATGTGACCACTGGTCAGAACAAACTGCTGAATGCATCACTTACCGCACTTCACATTTGCCGCGGTTGCTAGCAAAAACAACAATAGGAGAGATCTGAGATTCCAGTGCACGATGGAGATAAGTGAAGCATTCCAAATCTAACATGTGGATTTCATCAATGAACAACACCCCGGGAATTAACTCAGCAATTCCTTGCTCGATGTAACGATCGACCATTTTGTCAATTTCACGACGGAGTTTCTCGGTGATTTCTGTCTTTTTGGGCTTGCTCAATGCACCCAACATAGCGACAATATCATTCCCGCCCTAGAAGAGCACGGTGTATTACCTTACTGCATTCCAGCACCGTTATAAAAACCATGCACCGACCTGCGGTCGCGCATTTGCAGCGTCGAGATCATGCAGCGTGACGTCCTGTACAACTTCCTTGCGCTTGTGGACATCGCCTTTTGGTAAAGGAACATATTCTTCCGCTTCCAAGTCGAATTCAGTGGCGTAGACATCGCATCGACCCATGCGCTAAACATAATACAGGATAAATTTTACTCTGCGATGCAAGAAACGCTATTGCATTACCCTAACAGCGCCAGTGTTGGACTCAATATATATGACATCCCCAATGGAAACTCGCTCTTTTTGAATACTTTCATAAATGG
Organism: Paramacrobiotus metropolitanus; assembly: GCF_019649055.1. Taxonomy (NCBI): domain Eukaryota; kingdom Metazoa; phylum Tardigrada; class Eutardigrada; order Parachela; family Macrobiotidae; genus Paramacrobiotus; species Paramacrobiotus metropolitanus. The sequence goes on along the minus strand of NW_026570328.1, from coordinate 421,966 downwards.
AGGGATCCAATTTCAGCTTTTTCACACCTTTGGCGGTCTTCAGGCTGACTTCCACATGCTGCACAGTCTTTGCATAGCCTACAAGCAGAAAAATATTCCCATATTTTGTTGAAATAGCAGTTTACGACTCCCTATTAACTAATTCTGTGGAGTTTAGCAGCAAGACCAAAACCGTTTAAGTTAGCAAAAAAAAGCAAGGCAAGAGAGAGCGAAACTAAATTTCCGCTGTAAAACACATACCCACGGGATTATCGCCTTCAAAAGGTACCAGCTCCGTAACTTCACCTTCGTAGACCTCTTTCACTTCTTTAATTCGCAGCCCTGAAGAATAAATCGTTACAACATAAGACAGCATATCGAGAAAAACAAAACGATGCACGCTTGATCTCCCATCGTGAAGCAAATTGCAAGTCCAACCTACCGATAGCTCTACGAAAGTTCTCCATGAGAACCTCTGTTTTCTTCACTTCTGACGAGAATACTTCACTGCCAACCATTGGACAAAATGGCACGCGAGAGCCAAGTTCTTGGGCGATGGCCAAAGCAATGGCCGTCTAAAGAACACAGCCCGAATAAATTAGGTGAATAAAGAGTTATAAAATCACAGAGCCACATTTTATGTGATTACATTTATTACAAGCCCACACTGGTATACGCACAAGTATATCAAAACATTCCCGACGACTGCAAGCGAATAACCAAGATTTCTAAAAATCTTTCTGGTATTTCACGAGCATAACAAAACCTACCTTGCCAGATCCCGGAGGACCAGCCAAGAGAACAGCACGCCCGGCTAACTTTTTCAATTTGATCAACTCCACGACGATGCCAGCAGCCTGTAGGAATAACGAGCAGAATTACAGTACAGCGATGTTGACTACTGTTACGACCATACCATTATTGAATATTGATTAAGTGCAATATTCATATAAGTCTCGCAAAATGAAACCACAATAAACAGAAACCACTCGCAAACAGAAAGCACAATAAAATTACTTCTCTAGCTTTCAGCTGACCCACGAGACCTCCGCCGCTTTCTTTGGGGATCCCGTTCTCATCCAATCCAAGTCCCTTGACATGGCTGTGAGCCGCAACCCGCTGTGCTTTAGTTGTACTGGTCACTTCTTCGATCCTCATGGCTTGGCTAACAACTTAACAAGCAGCACGACGGAGCTCGGCTCGCCACTAAGTGATCAGAAAGTGACTGAAAGTCTAAAATGGAAACCGATTTGAACTTCGCCTATAGAGAAGTACTGCTGGACTGCTGATTCGCTCCAATCCTGCAAGAGAGCTGCAACAATCAATCGGAGAGCGGTCACAGACTAACAAACTGAAAAGCGGCAAATGTTGCCAAAAATTATGCACTAAAACACGCAAAACATCTGAAATCCCGATGTTCCAAATCTAAAGCCAATCGAAGTTTTGGAAAAAGTAAAACAGATGTACATCTGTTCGAATCCAAAAACGACGGGTTCCAGAAAAAGTTCTTAACAGCGGACAATACTGGTACGTAATCTACACCCGGGGGTGACAAGCGGGCAATGAAAACTTACTGTATTCTTAAAGTTTTATACTTACAGTAAGTACTCGTTACTGTTGAATTTTACTAGTACCTACCGACCTGACCTACGTATAGAACTGTAACATAAATAAAAAAAATGAAGAATTCAAATAAAAGTTCGTATAAAAATTTAATTTGTATCTGGAAAGCTGGAAATATTGTCATTTGTTAATGTCATCTTTCCGCAGCAAGCGCCGCTGCGGCACAGCACAGCGTTTGTTAAAAACGACGTTGCTAGAACCCACAACACGCCTTTACTATTAAACGTCTGTAATCATGTTGCGAACTCTCGAACAGAACATTGTGCGTTAAAAAGAAACGAAAGTATCTGCACAGCTCGATATTGTAGCTGATGATTACTTTTTAGTTTTTGGGTTACATGCATCCCTCTTGCGAAGTTTTCGGCACCTACGCGTAATTGATGTGATGTTCATCATGCGGCTTTTAATTCGCTGCATCAGGTATTGGAAGAAGCATAGTCGAAGTTGGAACAGTAGCGAGAGCCGCTTCACTTATTTTTGATTTCCTAAATACTTTATGTAATTTAAGATGCCCGTATAACTGGTACAGTTCGCATGCACGCGTACATCAGTATGCAGTCAGGCGATTGTGCGACTCAAGTACATACTAAAATAATAATACTGTTGAACAAAACAACAGTAATACTGCTCAATCACAATATTTTATGTCCGGAGACAAAGTTTTAATTTGTTTCTAATCCTTTAATTGTTGGATTTAATAGCGACGCTTTGTTAGCCTCATGACAGGATAAGATCCGCCAAATGACAATCATCTACATTTTTGGACAAACTTTACCGGTAACGCGATAAGCAAAATAGCGCATAGCTCCAAGGGACAACTTGTAGTGTCATTAAGCAGTAATAGGCTTTTCTACCTGTGCAGTACGTATGCGAATTTAGTGTCGTTTTTATATAGAATTTCTTGCACTGCAAGCCATACAGTCAAATAATAAAGTCTGTAACCTGTAATCAGAAACCGATGAATGGTTTAGTGAATGACACCTTCTAACAATTAGGTGTATCAAACTACTGATGAGTGCGCTCTAAAATGCCATTTGTATTCGTACCGGAATCGAAGGTTTTAGCGTTAATGCTAGAAATGTTGTTTGACATTTATTTTTGCAAAAATCCTATGTTCAGATGTTCCTATGACCGCTACCGGCGCCATAACTAAGAAAGCCGTGTAGTGTAAACAATCTTTTTTGGCTGCTTTTTGTCTGCTTTTGTCTTTTTTGGCTGCTTAAAGATAAATCTTCATTTGCGATAAAATATTCAGCACGCATAAATCAAGTCGCTGCAACTAGTTGATGCTCTACGCGTACAGTAAGTTTTTGGCTTCAGATTCTATCAGGCTACAAAAAAATTTTGCCACCAGGACCGCAATATCTTGCGCATATGCGCGTGATTACGGATCAGTAAACGACATAATGTTTTCGGTCGTCGGTGACCCTGCTACTGCGAACCAGCGAGACGTCCATGTTGATAAACAAGCCGGAAGCGTCCCTTTTCGAGAAATCTGCCGAGCGCTTTCTCTGTCATCTTTGAACATAGATGATGCGAATGAACCGGATCGTACTAGAACCGATGAAAAAGCAGATAATTCATTCGGTGGAGGAACGCCGTGCGAAAATACCATAGTCGTCCTGGAGAGTGCAGGCACTAGTGCCAGTTCAACGGCAGAACTCGAATCCGTGAGACGTCGATCGTCACATTCAGATAATCCCAGCGCCGAACTGGAATGGACCCTGAAGAGCACAGAAGAACTTGTCATCTCCGCTGGTGATCCCCTGACATTCGCGGCTATTAAAGCCATTCTGTTGAGGAAGTGTAATATGAAAGCATGGCGACGGCGTTTTCCCATAACACTGTGGTTACCGAAGTACTCTTTGCGAGACTTCAGTGGTGATATCATTGCTGGCGTGACCCTTGGGTTGTGCGTTGTGCCAATGTCATTGGCGTATGCTGCCATCGCCGATGTTCCTTTAGAAGTACGTACGTTAGTTAGTAAAATGAACATTATTTGCGCTTTAATGCAAAACAAAACGCAGAAAACAAAACGTCGTTTTAGTATGGATTAAATGCGGCTTTCATCGGGTGTTTTATGTATACCATCTTCGGGACGGCGAAGGACGTATCTCTTGGACCAACCAGTCTCCTAGCACTAGTGACAGGTGTTTCGATGCCGGCTGGCATTACGATTTCGGAGCGAGCACGATATTCCATTCTGTTCTGCTTTTTTGGAGGATTATTTCAGCTTATTCTAGGCTTTCTTAATCTCGGTAAATTATAAACACATCGTGGGCTTTGGGTAAATTACAGTGTAAGCAGATTACACGACGTTGATGACCCCAGTGCGAGCGCCGTTTGCGTTTGGAGCATATAAGTAATGTTTTTAAAAATTCTTCATTCCAGGGTTCCTCATAAATTACATTTCTGATCCTGTCATAAGCGGATTTACTACGGCCTCAGCCTTCCTCGTAGTTTTTAGCCAAGTCAGAACTATTACAGGATTTCGGTCTGTGTCGTCGGATAACCTTCTTGGAATGTCGACAGATTTCACTGTCAGCAAAATCAAGTACGTAAGCTGCATGGACTCTATCGACCTTACCAGTCGATTTAATTTTGTCCTCGTACTTTTACCGCGTCGGCAAAACAGATTGATTTCGGACCGCTGATATTTGTTCAGTTGGTGGCTTCAAATTTTTTTTACAGTTTTAATATCGCAAAGTGTAACCTGCATTTAATTACAAATATCGGAAGTGTCGCTTGAATATGGAAACAAACTTTCTGTTTTTTATTGTTTTAGCGGATGGGATGTCCTCGTCGGGGTGATTTCATTGAGCTGGTTGCTATTGTGTAGTCAAGGTTCACGGCTTCCTCGCACTCCACAATGGAAGATTTCATATCGCACATGGCAAATTGTTCGTAAAGCAATACGGATAATTGCCGAGACGCGTTACGTTCAAGTAATTGTGATAGCCACCGGCGTTAGTTATCTTCTCAGTGTAAATGGCCGCAACGTTCTCAGTGTAACCCGGGAAGTTCGCGGTGGCGTGCCCATGCTGAAAATGCCCGAATTCGCTTGGGGGAATCACACCGTCATGGAGACGTTCTTAACCGCTTTGCCCGGCATCCCGATGATCGTCCTAGTAGGCAGCCTGGAATGCATTGCGGTAGCCAGAGCACTGGCACTGCATTTTCACTACCGAATCGATTCCACGCAGGAATTCGTTGCACTGGGCGCGTCTAATATGTGCTGTGCATTTTTTCATGGAATGCCGGTGTCGGGAAGTTTCGCTCGGTCAGCCTTCAAAGCGCAGTTGGGTGTTCGGACAACCATGGGAAGCACTTGGACCGGCGTATGTGTACTGTTTACCATAACACTATTTTCGCCGGCTCTAAAGTATGGTAAAGCAAAAAAAGAATTTAATTACTTAACATTTACAAGTTAGTAAATGTGTACGTATACTATAATCTCTCAAAATGTTTAACCTTACCTCTTACTGCTCACGCTTATTTTTCCGTTTCATCTAGTACCACGCGCATCATTATCGGCTATGCTCATTGCCAGTATTTTGGTTTTATTTGACTTCAAAATATTCAAGGATTTATGGCTATATCGGAAAGCGGAACTATTCCCGTTAATAACCACCATCAGTGTCTGCTGTTTTGTCAGCCTGGGATTCGGTATACTTTGTGGGGTAGCAGCGTCTTTTCTGGTTCTGTTTTATCCCATGGCTCGTCCACGCGTGTTAGCGCACGTGGTAAAATCGCGATATGGCTGGCCCATGACCTCGCGGGAAAAGCAGTACCTGAATGTGGACATCGCCATTAAAAGTCCAGTTTTGTTTCCGGGTGCTGACACTCTCTGCGATTTTATTCAGAATGATGTCTTTAAAGTAAACCGGACCGAGCCAAAAATGTTCCGACGAGGAAGACCACAGCGGACAGGTTCTTCGGAACAATCTTCGTACATTAACGAAGTGGTAATAGACGGAGCCCACCTGAAAGATTCTGATTATTCAACGTTGAAAGCAATGCAGTTTGCCGTCACCGGTTGCTGCAAAGAGCCCAATACCATTGTTCGATTCGTCAATACACCCGCCAAAGAATTAGCTTTCATTTTCCCGAACGAACTCCGGGAATTATCAGAATGGAGACAGAAATATGCACATGTTCGTCGGGGTGCACTGGAAAGCGATGCGAAAGACGCGGCGCCGGTTTAAAACGGTAGTGAACACGCTATTGTGGTCCGTCACGGCGTCACCAAAGAACTGCAAAACGGATATACCTATAAAGTATTCAAATTTAAAAGAGAGTACATAACTGAAGGCAAAACATCTAGAGTCGGTATTACTTTTTGTGTTTGTGCGGTTAATGGCTTGTTGTCATATATTATAATATGCTTGCATTTTCTTAATACGCAACCACGTACTTCTGTATCATATATAGCTTTGAGGTGATATGTATTTGTAAAAATTAATAATTTAATGCTTAAAACAGACAGAAGTTGACTCATTGACTTGATAGAAGTCGATGATGAAATATACAGAGGCTGTAAAGGTCAACTGGTTGCTGTTTTTTATGCGTACTAACGGGTTAAGCTGCTTTTGTACTCCTCGAGACAGCATGAACCATACATAATATAGATATAACAACCGCTACAAAAAAAACCAAAACAGCCAAACAACAGGACCTAAAACAATCTTCGTATTACAACTTCCTTTTAGCCTCCTGTAGACATGCAGTGATAATTATACGAGTATAATTACAACACGCATTTCGACATGCACGAGTTTTTTTGGCATCGTATACCTAGTGCTAACGATCTTATAGTTATGTGGATACAGTATGTGTTACCTAACTCAACAAATACGCATCGTGCCGCCACAATTAGTAAATGTGCGATATACCATAATTACCAGTGATTCAACGACAAACGTCATAGCTGTTCGTCTAATCGCCATACGCAGTATCTGTTTATGATGAGCGAGTTAGCAGCTCAAGAGCTCACATCGAACTCCTTTGGCCGATTGGAAAAATCCTTATCTTATCATTTTTTCGTGTAATCAGTAAAAACACTGTTCTTTAAACTACCGACGTCTGCAGCAAATAACCTTGCGTAGTAATGCGTACAGTCTAATTAGAATGCATCTGTCTGTACGGTCTACCAAATTTTCTAAGTGCAGAAACTGATTTACAGATAATTGCCTTCTTGGTTGAAAATGTACATTAAAGGATAACAAATACATGGCTTGTGCTTGTTGTAATAAAGTAATTTTATACTCAACAGACACTGGCTAGTGCAGTGTCCAGAGTCAAATTACTGCAGCTGATGGGTTTTTACTAAAGCAGAATTGCAAACACGTTCTGCGTTTTATTTAAACAGGTCAGAAGAGTAACGGGTGATATGGAATAAAATCTATTTTACATATTTTATCTAATTTTTATATTTATTACGTAAAATAACTATCTAACTTATATTTTATTACTACTTTTGCTCTTCTCTGAGTTAAGATTGTGTTTTAATATGAATGCTCGTGATTTGACATATGTCTTTTACATAGGCATCTCATTATGCGCAAGTTTGGGTGAAGATTGTGTTTTAATGATTCTCGTACACATGTTTCCTTGGCGTCTGATCTGTCAAAACATGCTCATTCCTTAATAACTCACAACACACAGTTTCTTTAGATATCTAACTGCTGGTATACTCTCATGTCGTATCCTAGGGGGTACAGATTACTTACAAACATCTGAACATTTTGTTTCTACCTACTCATATTATTCGTACAGTTCTGCAACATACTCATTTCTAAGATACATCTGACTGTTGTATGTATGCCAGTTTCCATAAACATCTCATTGTCCGCAAGTGTGTAAGGCCCAAAACGTTTTTACAGTGCGTATCTTTCACAAACATCTGACGAGCTGCGTGCACTTTTGTTGCACGTTATTTGTTTGATTGTGCACAATTTTCATGAACTTTGCGATTTTAGCACACGTATCGCAATTGTCATCTGTGATCTGTCAGTTTCTGTAGACATTTAACCACGCACACGTCCATACGCTATTCTTCGTGCCTCTAAGTCTCGACATTTCTGTCGACAACTGCATTTCTATCTGAACGGGCGTCGTACAATTGCCATATTAAACAGTACACTTGCACTGAAGACTCTAAAACCATCCATCAAACTGCATGTTCTGCCCTTTGGCAACTTAGACTACACAATTTTTCATAGGAAACTGTAAAAAAGTTGCAGTAGATGTGAAGCTGCATAGCTTATAGTAAAAGGTATTTAGCACGCTTTGTATTCCATTCTCGTCTCATTGATTGTTTTGTTCCTAAAGGTTTTCTTTTTTTGTTTTCGAGCTAAGCATTTATGTGTTAACTGGATTACTGGCCGTTACCCGCCATTTGCTATTGTTGTGCTTGCGGATTACTAATCGCAGGTAAGCAGAAACCATGTTTAACTTGGATGAAGTTTTGCGCTTTTATGCCGAGTTTCTGCAACAATGGTTGCATGAAAACTGGCCAGAAAAGGCAGAAGGGCTGTTTTCTCTCGATGCAATTGCCAATCTGTACGGGAAACAAAAGCTCATTCGTGAATACCGGGAAGCTAACGCCATACAGAGCGGTGGATCAAGGGGACTGGAATCCACAGACTGGACAAAGTACTTTACTCTGGAAAAGATCAACGAAAAGCAAACAAAGAAATTTTCAACATCGGAAATCACGTATCGCGTTAAAATCGAAAACCTCAATATGAAATTCGATCCTGTCACCTCAATGGAAGCAATGCCCAAAGTGTTCGAAGCTATATTCAGTGTCATTACGAAAGAATTCGGACCAGACGACAGAATCGTCATCCTTCTCTCCAGTCATACACTCAACCGCAAAGCTGATCTTCATATGAAAAGGTTACAAGATTTCAAGATTGACGACCTTATGGATATGATGGTCATGATTAATTCAAGCAACTCATTCTGCATCGACGAAAGTTTTCAAATTACAATTGTTCGGACCGTAATACCGGCTGGTGGAAGAAGAAGAAAACATATCCATACTACGGTTGACCGAAAACGATTCAGCTCGTCTATTGTTACAGTGACAACAGGAAACAACCTTTGCTTACCTGCAGCATTGGCGCTCGGTCATTTCAGAAACACTCATGATGTCAGCGGCAAAGACAAGATGAAATGGAAAGCTTTAACTAATCCTAGAGGGCGTAAGTTGGAAAAAAACTCGCGTGTCAGTTGGTCCAAGATGCGGGTCTCACTATTGGAAAAATGTTTGGGTTGGAAGATTTGCCGGCTTTTCAACGCGTTTTAAAGTGTCAAGTCAAGGTTATTTCTGTGCAGGAAGGAAACACTCTTATCGCTCAAGTGCCGGAGAAGAAGAAACCGGGAATGAAGCAGATTTACTTAATGTACGATAAAAATCATTTCGATCTGATAACTAAACCATCTGGATACCACATGCAGAGTTATTATTGCACAAACTGCGATCAAGGATACGGCCGAAAGACAGATCATCGCTGTGAACAGAGATGCAACATGTGTTATCGCAGTAAAAGCGATTGCAAGGCCAGTGACCCAAAGTTATGCCCCGATTGTGGACGAACTTTCACCAACAAAGAGTGCTTTGATGTGCACAAGACTTTACGAAAAAATGGAAGGACGCTTTGCGAGGATCTTTTCATCTGCTCCAAGTGCAACAAGTTTGTGAATATGCTCAATCGCCCGGATCAGGTTCATAACTGTGACGAAATGTACTGCTCAACCTGCAAAGACTGGGTGCCTCAAAATTCGCATAAATGTTACTTCCAACCTCTTGAACCAGAAGAATTGGATGCTAATCCGAAGTACATTTTCTTTGATTTCGAAACTTACACGTCGGTCGATGGTACTCACATTCCAAACTACGTCGTCGCGCAGTATTGCTGCGGAAAGGAATATCGTTTTCCTCCTGATGGTACTCCTCTAGCCGGTTATGATGTCATCGCAAACTTTTGCAAATGGCTTTTCCGTGAAGAGCATCGTGGCTACACGATAATTGCGCACAATCTGCGAGGATACGATGGACATTTCATTTTGGCCCACATGATAGACAATAACTTGAAGCCGGACATTCTTTGCCGTGGTAGTCAGCTGCTGAATATTCGCTACAAAGCTTTGGACATGAACGCCGTGGATACGCTTAACTTTGTGCAGCTGGCTTTGTCTAAATTTCCTAAAGCGGTCGGTCTTAAATCTGATGAGAAGAAAGGTGACTTCCCTCACAAAATTAATCAGCCGGAAAATTGGGATAAAATTATTCCCTTCCCAAACCCGTCTTCTTACGGTATCGAAGCAATGTGTGCCGCCAAGCAGGTCGAATTCTTTAAATGGTATACAGGCGAAAAAACAAGAAGCAAGGACGTTTTGACTTTCGGCAGCAGTTAACCAGCTACTGTTCAATGGACGTGTCAGTTTTGCGGAAATGTGCCTTAAAATTCCGAGATGATTTTATGGCTCTAGCGTGCATTGATCCCTTTAAATCCGTAACCATTGCTTCAGCTTGTTTGAAATTTTTCGAACTTTTAATCTCCGGAAGGAAGAAATCAGGAGTCATTTCAGCTCACGGTTACCAAACCAACAGAATAACCAGCATGGAAGCAACTCAGTGGCTGACCTGGGTTAACAAAACAGAAGCTGATTGGCGAATCGAGCATGGGCGAAATGGAAAAGAGAAACGTATTAATGATTATTTTGTGGACGGCTACGATCAAGTTACCAACACGGTTTACGAATACAACGGATGCGTTTTTCATGGACATCCGGACTGCACCAACGCAAATGACCGTTCACCTTTTTCAAACAAGACTATGCAAGAAGTTTACGAAGAATACCGGATCAAAGTTTGTTCTATAAAAACAACTTTGTGGAAATGTGGTCATGCCAGTGGCGCGAGCAGTTAAAAGATCCAAGCATTCGGCAGTATATGAACGATATGTCCCTCCGCAGTCCTCTTCAACCAAAAGAAGCATTTAAAGGCGGCCGTACTAACGCAAACAGGCTACTTTACGAATGCGGTCCGAATGAGAAGATCCATCACTATGATATCGTCTCTTTGTATTCTTATGTCAACAAGAATTGTGTGTATCCAATCGGGCATCCGAAAATTATAACAGCAGACTTTAAGGATATAAGCGAATATTTTGGATTTGTAAAGTGTACAGTGCTTGCGCCGGGACAGTGCTTATTTCCTGTTTTGCCTGCAACTATAAATGGAAAGTTAATCTTCGCACTCTGCAGTAAATGTGCAGAGCTTCGGCAAAACGATTTTTGCACGCATGGCGACAAGGAGCGATTGCTGGAAGGTGTGTGGACTACTCCCGAACTGCATCATGCGATTTTACGTGGGTACAAAGTTGTTGCTGTTCATGAAGTCTGGCATTGGGAAATACGGAAAGAAAAATTGTTTGAAGACTTTGTTAACACATTCCTCAAAGAAAAAATTCAGGCAAGTGGATGGCCAAGTAACTGCACCACTGAAGCGGAACGGTTGGAGTTTGTCATAAAAGTGAAGGACGTGGAGGGTATTGAACTGGATTCCTCGCAAATCGAAGACAATCCAGGCCGAAAAGCAGTTGCAAAGTTGATGCTGAACTCATTCTGGGGCAAATTCGGACAAAATGACAATCTTCATCAGACGAAAATTTTCTTCAAGCCGAAAGATTACTATGACTTCCTCGTATCAAAATCTACCTGGATCCACAATGTCCATATCTTCAGTCCTGAATGTGTCATGGCAACTATTTCCAAAATCGACGACTATCTAGAAGGATCGTACACCGCCAATATCCCTATCGCAGCCTTTACGACGAGTTATGCCCGGCTGAAACTTTTGGATATGCTTGAGAAGTTAGGTGAACGAGTACTTTATTTTGACACAGATTCCGTTATTTTTGTTCAGCGGTCAGGCGAGTGGCAGCCACCAACAGGTACGATGCTTGGAGAATGGAGCAATCAGTTAGAATCGGGAGAGAGTCATATTGTCAAGTTTATTTCTCTGGGGCCCAAAGTTTATTATTACGAAACAGATACAGGAAGGATAGAAAGTAAAATTAAAGGCTTTACTCAAAATGGATATACGGAGAATATCCTAGCCGATTCTGGGGAAGGGCTGGTTCAAACAGGCCAGAGTATGGACTACAACCTTTGGAAATCGCTCTTGAAGAATGATGGCCAAACGGTGCGCGTTGTCTATCCCGAAACCATCAAAAGAAATGTCAACACTCATGAAATCAGCACCGTTCAACTGACGAAAACTCTCAGGCGAGTATACGATAAACGGATGCTGTTGGATGATTATAGTACTTTACCGTTTGGAACTCGCATGGAGTAAGTTAGAGTGTTCTTTCTGTACTTGTACAAAAAAAAATTCGCACTATTTTTTTTTGCCAGCTAGCGCGCCATATTCGAAGGGATGCGCAGGGACATGATGTCGTTGGAGCAAGTGTCGTAGTTTTCGATTTTGCAGTTTGTAACTGTTAGCATATAATAGGAAGCCAAAAAAAAAACATTTACATAAAAAAAGCAAAAAAAAAGAGGGCGAATGCCCCAAATCTGTACCGGCTTTAGCTTGTCTGCGGCCAGGTTGAAATCGTTATGGCTTTGGGCTTCGTCGCTGAAACAAAAGCCGCTAGCGGTAATATTTGGTGCTGCTGTATTATGGTGTTATATAACTGCATGGAAGCAACCACAAAATATGATGAAACGGGGAGTAAATTGGCAGTGCAAGGTACTGCATCGAATATACTAGAAGAATAATGTGAGATACCAAAATCGGAAGAATGGTTAGCAAATGCGACCAGATGATGCGCGTTCCGTTCATTGAGCTTGTATTCAAATCGAAACATATGTAAAAATCTACGGGAAACTCATATGAAAAACTTCCGTTTTGCAACATTTCGCTGCAAAAACTTGTAGTTTTCCGTAGTCAAAAAAAACGGAGGCTTTCGTTTTGGGATTCTCATTGACTTAACATACATTTTCGTAACTTTTAGGGAGTTTTTCGTTTTCACTTTTGGGAGTTTTTTGCTTCAGTTTCTTTGTTTTGTAAAACTTCCATTTCCGCACTAGCAAAGAAATAAATATATTGACTTACTTTCACGCTTTTTGAAGAACGACAATCCATCTTACGCACATGTTCAAAGTGACATTTCTAACTTGCATGTTTGCCGTGACATTTTCCAACTTCGTTGCATGTTTGCCGTTACATTTCCAACTTTGTTGCATGTTTGACATGACATTTTCAACTTTCTTGCATGTTTGACGTGACGTTTCAACTTTATTGCATGTTTGCCGTGACATTTCCAACTTTCTTGTATGTTTCACGTGACAGTTCTAACTTCCCTGCATATTTGCCGTGACATTCCTAACTTTCTTAGATGTTTCACGTGACATTTCTAACTTTGTTTCATATTTGACATGACAATCCCAACTTTCTTGCATGTTTGCCGTGACATTTCCAACTTTTCTGCATGTTTCCCGTGACATTTCTAACTTCACTGCATGTTTGCCGTGACATTCCTAAATTTTCTGCATGTTTGGCGTGACATTTCTAACTTCACTGCATGTTTGCCGTGACATTCCTAAATTTTCTGCATGTTTGGCGTGACATTTCTAACTTCACTGCATGTTTGCCGTGACATTTCTAACTTCACTGCATGTTTGCCGTGACATTCCTAAATTTTCTGCATGTTTGGCGTGACATTCCCAAATTTTCTGCATGTTTGGCGTTGCATTTCTAACTTTTGTTGCATATTTGACATGACAATCCCAACTTTCTTGCATGTTTACCGTTACATTTCCAACATTGTTGCATGTTTGCCGTGATATTTCCAACTTTGTTGCATGTTTGGCATGACATTTCCAACTATGTAGCACTTGTGACGTGACATTCCCAAGTCCCTTGCATATGTGACACGACATTTTATGCTTTCCCACAAGTCAAGTATAATATTTTTGGCTTCTTTAAATGTTTTGGTACGGCACTCTGAACTTCCAACAGGTTTAGTGTGATATGCTCAAGTTTTGCAATCGTTTCTTTTTTCGATATGAATTAAATGCATGTTTGGCGCAAGTCAGCTGATTACACATCAGTAGGTTACACTAATGATGGGAACGGAATGCACACCTGGCGTCAGTTAGACGTTGGAATGCGGTGATTATCGCAAATGTAAGGGGACACCGACAGTAATCATGGGAACGGAATGCATGTTTGGCGCAAGTCAGCTAATTACACATCAGTAGGTTACACTAATGATGGGAACGGAATGCACACTGGCGCCAGTTAGAAGTTGGAATGTGGTAATTATCGCAAATGTAAGGGGGCACCGACAGTAATCATGGGAACGGAATGCACGTTTGGCGTCAGTCAGACAATTACACATCGTTAAGTTACACTAATGATGGGAACAGAATGCACACCTGGCGTCAGTTAGACGTTGGAATGCGGTGTTTATCGCAAATGTAAGGGGACACCGACAGTAATCATGGGAACGGAATGCATGTTTGGCGCAAGTCAGCTAATTACACATCAGTAGGTTACACTAATGATGGGAACGGAATGCACACTTGGCGCCAGTTAGAAGTTGGAATGTGGTAATTATCGCAAATGTAAGGGGGGCACCGACAGTAATCATGGGAACGGAATGCACGGTTGGCGTCAGTCAGACAATTACACATCGTTAAGTTACACTAATGATGGGAACGGAATGCACACCTGGCGTCAGTTAGACGTTGGAATGCGGTGATTATCGCAAATGTAAGGGGACACCGACAGTAATCATGGGAACGGAATGCACGGTTGGCGTCAGTCAGATAATTACACATCGTTAAGTTACACTAATGATGGGAACGGAATGCACACCTGGCGTCAGTTAGACGTTGGAATGCGGTGATTATCGTAAATGTAAGGGGGGCACCGACAATAAACATGAGAACGCAATGCATGTTTGGCGCAAGTCAGCTAATTATACATCAGCAGGTTACACTAATGATGGGAACGGAATGCACACCTGGCGTCAGTTAGAAGTTGGAATGTGGTAATTATCGCAGTTGTATGGTTACACCGACATTAATCATGGGAACGGAATGCATGTTTGGCGCCAGTCATATAATTGCACATCGTTAAGTTACACTAATCATGGGAACGGAATGCACACCTGGCGTCAGTTAGACGTTAGAATCTGGTAATTATCGCAAATGTAAGAAGACACCGACAGTAATCATGGAAACGGAATGCTTGTTTTGCGCAAGTCAGGTGCATTCCGCTCACTTTTCCTTATGCCTGATGCGACATTTTAGACTTTCTTACAAGTTTGGCGTGACATTCTCAAGAGTTTCGAAGTTATGCTATCATGTCTGGCACCAGTGCAGGTGCACTCCCATTCTCTTGCTTATGCTTGACAAAGCTTTCTTAACTTTCTTACGTGGTCGACGCGACATTCACAACTCTCGTACATGTTTGACGTGGCACTCCCAACTTTCTTACATGATTGATTGCTTTCTTGCATGTTTGACAAGGCATTCACCACTTTCTTGCTTTTGACATGGCATTCTTAATAATTTTGTTATACATGACGCCAGCGTAGTTACATCCACAACTTTCCCGCATGATTGACGCGACATTCTCGGGAATTTCGTTGCTATGTCAACATCCCAGTAAAGGCATTCCCACTCACTTTTCTTTATGCCTGGCGCGTCTCCACAAGAGTGGCGCGACAGCTTGAAGTCTTTTGTCGTTATGTCAATAAGCTTGGCGTTAGTTCAGATGCATTCCCACTGTCTTTGTTATGTCTGACGCGGCATTCTCAGCTTTATCATAGGCTTGACGCAACATTAATAAATTTCTCACACGTTTTCGCGCGTTATTCTCGACTTTCTTATCACTGTGACGCGATATTCTAATCTTTATACATGTATGACTCGACATTCTCAATTTTATCTCGTGCTGGGCACTGCAATTTCACATGTTTTGCCACGACATTCAACTTTCCAGTTTGTGCATTATGTTTTGGAAACGTTCATGATGATGCATACTGTGTACAACTTTGCCATTCCTGTAGCAAATTTTTTTTTTTGACCTTTCATGACCCTTTTTGCATGATGTCTGAAGTCGCAACCGATTGAGCATTTGGCACAACTTTGCATCCTCAACATTTCTACACAAAAATGTATAGGTGACCTTTCCGTGACCTTTCTGCATGGTGCCTGAAGTCGGAACCCATTGGGTATTTGGCACAACTTTGCATCCTCAACCTTTCTACACACAATTTATAGGTGACCTTTTTGTGACCTTTCTGCATGATGTCTGAAGTCGGAACCCATTGGACAATTGGCACAACTTTGCATCCTAAACATTTCTACACAAAAATCCACAGGTGACCTTTCCGTGACCTTTGAACATGGTTTCTGAAGTCGCAACCGATTAGGCATTGGTACAACTTTGCATCCAGAAAATTTTTATGCAGAACTTTTTTTTTTGTGACCTTTTTTTAACCTTTCTGCATTGTGTCTGAAGTCGGTTTTGTTTGTGCATTCAGTATAATTTTGCCTCCTCGACAATCCTGTAGTAAAATTTTTGTGCGACCTTTCCTAAATTTTTTTTTTCATGTCTGAAGTCGGTTTTGTTGGGGTATTCAGTACAACTTTGCATCTTGAACAAGCCAAAGTAACACTCTCAAACCAAATTATTTGCGTTTTTTATTATTTTCAATTCGAACTTTGTTCAAAATTTGCCTCTGGTCATAATTATCAAAAAGATCGAGAGGCCAGCACTGAATCGAAACAATGGATGATTACGGCAACGTCAAAGTCTGCGATGCTATGGGCCAGGAAGATGTTGACACTAAAGCATGTGAGTTAACTCTTTGTTCAAAAGGATTCAGACGTTGCCGTAATCATCCATTGCTTCCATTCAGTACTGTCCTGCTGAAAACGCGACAGTACTGAATGGAAGCAATGGATGATTACGACAACGTCTGAATCCTTTTGAACAAAGAGTTAACTCACATGCAAAGTTGTGCCAAATACCCAATGGGTTCCGACTTCAGGCACCATGCAGAAAGGTCACGGAAAGGTCACCTATACATTTTTGTGTAGAAATGTTGAGAATGCAAAGTTGTGCCAAATGCTCAATCGGTTGCGACTTCAGACATCATGCAAAAAAGGTCATGAAAGGTCAAAAAAAAAAATTTGCTTCAGGAATGGCAAAGTTGTACACAGTATGCATCATCCTGAACGTTTCCGAAACATAATGCACAAACTGGAAAGTTGAATGTCGTGTCAAAACATGTGAAATTGCAGTGCCCAGCACGAGATAAAATTGAGAATGTCGAGTCATACATGTATAAAGATTAGAATATCGCGTCACAGTGATAAGAAAGTCGAGAATAACGCGCGAAAACGTGTGAGAAATTTATTAATGTTGCGTCAAGCCTATGATAAAGCTGAGAATGCCGCGTCAGACATAACAAAGACAGTGGGAATGCATCTGAACTAACGCCAAGCTTATTGACATAACGACAAAAGACTTCAAGCTGTCGCGCCACTCTTGTGGAGACGCGCCAGGCATAAAGAAAAGTGAGTGGGAATGCCTTTACTGGGATGTTGACATAGCAACGAAATTCCCGAGAATGTCGCGTCAATCATGCGGGAAAGTTGTGGATGTAACTACGCTGGCGTCATGTATAACAAAATTATTAAGAATGCCATGTCAAAAAGCAAGAAAGTGGTGAATGCCTTGTCAAACATGCAAGAAAGCAATCAATCATGTAAGAAAGTTGGGAGTGCCACGTCAAACATGTACGAGAGTTGTGAATGTCGCGTCGACCACGTAAGAAAGTTAAGAAAGCTTTGTCAAGCATAAGCAAGAGAATGGGAGTGCACCTGCACTGGTGCCAGACATGATAGCATAACTTCGAAACTCTTGAGAATGTCACGCCAAACTTGTAAGAAAGTCTAAAATGTCGCATCAGGCATAAGGAAAAGTGAGCGGGAATGCACCTGACTTGCGCAAAACAAGCATTCCGTTTCCATGATTACTGTCGGTGTCTTCTTACATTTGCGATAATTACCAGATTCTAACGTCTAACTGACGCCAGGTGTGCATTCCGTTCCCATGATTAGTGTAACTTAACGATGTGCAATTATATGACTGGCGCCAAACATGCATTCCGTTCCCATGATTAATGTCGGTGTAACCATACAACTGCGATAATTACCACATTCCAACTTCTAACTGACGCCAGGTGTGCATTCCGTTCCCATCATTAGTGTAACCTGCTGATGTATAATTAGCTGACTTGCGCCAAACATGCATTGCGTTCTCATGTTTATTGTCGGTGCCCCCCTTACATTTACGATAATCACCGCATTCCAACGTCTAACTGACGCCAGGTGTGCATTCCGTTCCCATCATTAGTGTAACTTAACGATGTGTAATTATCTGACTGACGCCAAACATGCATTCCGTTCCCATGATTACTGTCGGTGTCCCCTTACATTTGCGATAATCACCGCATTCCAACGTCTAACTGACGCCAGGTGTGCATTCCGTTCCCATCATTAGTGTAACTTAACGATGTGTAATTGTCTGACTGACGCCAAACGTGCATTCCGTTCCCATGATTACTGTCGGTGCCCCCTTACATTTGCGATAATTACCACATTCCAACTTCTAACTGGCGCCAAGTGTGCATTCCGTTCCCATCATTAGTGTAACCTACTGATGTGTAATTAGCTGACTTGCGCCAAACATGCATTCCGTTCCCATGATTACTGTCGGTGTCCCCTTACATTTGCGATAAACACCGCATTCCAACGTCTAACTGACGCCAGGTGTGCATTCTGTTCCCATCATTAGTGTAACTTAACGATGTGTAATTGTCTGACTGACGCCAAACGTGCATTCCGTTCCCATGATTACTGTCGGTGCCCCCTTACATTTGCGATAATTACCACATTCCAACTTCTAACTGGCGCCAAGTGTGCATTCCGTTCCCATCATTAGTGTAACCTACTGATGTGTAATTAGCTGACTTGCGCCAAACATGCATTCCGTTCCCATGATTACTGTCGGTGTCCCCTTACATTTGCGATAATCACCGCATTCCAACGTCTAACTGACGCCAGGTGTGCATTCCGTTCCCATCATTAGTGTAACCTACTGATGTGTAATCAGCTGACTTGCGCCAAACATGCATTTAATTCATATCGAAAAAAGAAACGATTGCAAAACTTGAGCATATCACACTAAACCTGTTGGAAGTTCAGAGTGCCGTACCAAAACATTTAAAGAAGCCAAAAATATTATACTTGACTTGTGGGAAAGCATAAAATGTCGTGTCACATATGCAAGGGACTTGGGAATGTCACGTCACAAGTGCTACATAGTTGGAAATGTCATGGCAAACATGCAACAAAGTTGGAAATTTCACGGCAAACATGCAACAATGTTGGGAATGTCACGGCAAATATGCAAAAAAGTTGGGAATGTCACGTCAAACATGCAACAAAGTTGAAATGCAACGCGAAAGTTAGAAATGCCAAACATGCAGAAAATTTAGGAATGTCACGGCAAACATGCAGTGAAGTTAGAAATGTCACGGCAAACATGCAGTGAAGTTAGAAATGTCACGGCAAACGCAAACATGCAGTGAAGTTAGAAATGTCACGCCAAATATGCAGAAAATTTAGGAATGTCACGGCAAACATGCAGTGAAGTTAGAAATGTCACGGGAAACATGCAGAAAAGTTGGAAATGTCACGGCAAACATGCAAGAAAGTTGGGATTGTCATGTCAAATATGAAACAAAGTTAGAAATGTCACGTGAAACATCTAAGAAAGTTAGGAATGTCACGGCAAATATGCAGGGAAGTTAGAACTGTCACGTGAAACATACAAGAAAGTTGGAAATGTCACGGCAAACATGCAATAAAGTTAGAAACGTCACGTCAAACATGCAAGAAAGTTGAAAATGTCATGTCAAACATGCAACAAAGTTGGAAATGTAACGGCAAACATGCAACGAAGTTGGAAAATGTCACGGCAAACATGCAAGTTAGAAATGCCACTTTGAACATGTGCGTAAGATGGATTGTCGTTCTTCAAAAAGCGTGAAAGTAAGTCAATATATTTATTTCTTTTGCTAGTGCGGAAATGGAAGTTTTACAAAACAAAGAAACTGAAGCAAAAAACTCCCAAAAGTGAAAACGAAAAACTCCCTAAAAGTTACGAAAATGTATGTTAAGTCAATGAGAATCCCAAAACGAAAGCCTCCGTTTTTTTTGACTACGGAAAACTACAAGTTTTTGCAGCGAAATGTTGCAAAACGGAAGTTTTTCATATGAGTTTCCGTAGATTTTTACATATGTTTCGATTTGAATACAAGCTCAATGAACGGAACGCGCATCATCTGGTCGCATTTGCTAACCATTCTTCCGATTTTGGTATCTCACATTATTCTTCTAGTATATTCGATGCAGTACCTTGCACTGCCAATTTACTCCCCGTTTCATCATATTTTGTGGTTGCTTCCATGCAGTTATATAACACCATAATACAGCAGCACCAAATATTACCGCTAGCGGCTTTTGTTTCAGCGACGAAGCCCAAAGCCATAACGATTTCAACCTGGCCGCAGACAAGCTAAAGCCGGTACAGATTTGGGGCATTCGCCCTCTTTTTTTTTTGCTTTTTTTATGTAAATGTTTTTTTTTTGGCTTCTATTATATGCTAACAGTTACAAACTGCAAAATCGAAAACTACGACACTTGCTCCAACGACATCATGTCCCTGCGCATCCCTTCGAATATGGCGCGCTAGCTGGCAAAAAAAAATAGTGCGAATTTTTTTTTTGTACAAGTACAGAAAGAACACTCTAACTTACTCCATGCGAGTTCCAAACGGTAAAGTACTATAATCATCCAACAGCATCCGTTTATCGTATACTCGCCTGAGAGTTTTCGTCAGTTGAACGGTGCTGATTTCATGAGTGTTGACATTTCTTTTGATGGTTTCGGGATAGACAACGCGCACCGTTTGGCCATCATTCTTCAAGAGCGATTTCCAAAGGTTGTAGTCCATACTCTGGCCTGTTTGAACCAGCCCTTCCCCAGAATCGGCTAGGATATTCTCCGTATATCCATTTTGAGTAAAGCCTTTAATTTTACTTTCTATCCTTCCTGTATCTGTTTCGTAATAATAAACTTTGGGCCCCAGAGAAATAAACTTGACAATATGACTCTCTCCCGATTCTAACTGATTGCTCCATTCTCCAAGCATCGTACCTGTTGGTGGCTGCCACTCGCCTGACCGCTGAACAAAAATAACGGAATCTGTGTCAAAATAAAGTACTCGTTCACCTAACTTCTCAAGCATATCCAAAAGTTTCAGCCGGGCATAACTCGTCGTAAAGGCTGCGATAGGGATATTGGCGGTGTACGATCCTTCTAGATAGTCGTCGATTTTGGAAATAGTTGCCATGACACATTCAGGACTGAAGATATGGACATTGTGGATCCAGGTAGATTTTGATACGAGGAAGTCATAGTAATCTTTCGGCTTGAAGAAAATTTTCGTCTGATGAAGATTGTCATTTTGTCCGAATTTGCCCCAGAATGAGTTCAGCATCAACTTTGCAACTGCTTTTCGGCCTGGATTGTCTTCGATTTGCGAGGAATCCAGTTCAATACCTTCCACGTCCTTCACTTTTATGACAAACTCCAACCGTTCCGCTTCAGTGGTGCAGTTACTTGGCCATCCACTTGCCTGAATTTTTTCTTTGAGGAATGTGTTAACAAAGTCTTCAAACAATTTTTCTTTCCGTATTTCCCAATGCCAGACTTCATGAACAGCAACAACTTTGTACCCACGTAAAATCGCATGATGCAGTTCGGGAGTAGTCCACACACCTTCCAGCAATCGCTCCTTGTCGCCATGCGTGCAAAAATCGTTTTGCCGAAGCTCTGCACATTTACTGCAGAGTGCGAAGATTAACTTTCCATTTATAGTTGCAGGCAAAACAGGAAATAAGCACTGTCCCGGCGCAAGCACTGTACACTTTACAAATCCAAAATATTCGCTTATATCCTTAAAGTCTGCTGTTATAATTTTCGGATGCCCGATTGGATACACACAATTCTTGTTGACATAAGAATACAAAGAGACGATATCATAGTGATGGATCTTCTCATTCGGACCGCATTCGTAAAGTAGCCTGTTTGCGTTAGTACGGCCGCCTTTAAATGCTTCTTTTGGTTGAAGAGGACTGCGGAGGGACATATCGTTCATATACTGCCGAATGCTTGGATCTTTTAACTGCTCGCGCCACTGGCATGACCACATTTCCACAAAGTTGAAGCCCCGAGCTTTTATAGAACAAACTTTGATCCGGTATTCTTCGTAAACTTCTTGCATAGTCTTGTTTGAAAAAGGTGAACGGTCATTTGCGTTGGTGCAGTCCGGATGTCCATGAAAAACGCATCCGTTGTATTCGTAAACCGTGTTGGTAACTTGATCGTAGCCGTCCACAAAATAATCATTAATACGTTTCTCTTTTCCATTTCGCCCATGCTCGATTCGCCAATCAGCTTCTGTTTTGTTAACCCAGGTCAGCCACTGAGTTGCTTCCATGCTGGTTATTCTGTTGGTTTGGTAACCGTGAGCTGAAATGACTCCGATTTCTTCCTTCCGGAGATTAAAAGTTCGAAAAAATTTCAAACAAGCTGAAGCAATGGTTACGGATTTAAAGGGATCAATGCACGCTAGAGCCATAAAATCATCTCGGAATTTTAAGGCACATTTCCGCAAAACTGACACGTCCATTGAACAGTAGCTGGTTAACTGCTGCCGAAAGTCAAAAACGTCCTTGCTTCTTGTTTTTTCGCCTGTATACCATTTAAAGAATTCGACCTGCTTGGCGGCACACATTGCTTCGATACCGTAAGAAGACGGGTTTGGGAAGGGAATAATTTTATCCCAATTTTCCGGCTGATTAATTTTGTGAGGGAAGTCACCTTTCTTCTCATCAGATTTAAGACCGACCGCTTTAGGAAATTTAGACAAAGCCAGCTGCACAAAGTTAAGCGTATCCACGGCGTTCATGTCCAAAGCTTTGTAGCGAATATTCAGCAGCTGACTACCACGGCAAAGAATGTCCGGCTTCAAGTTATTGTCTATCATGTGGGCCAAAATGAAATGTCCATCGTATCCTCGCAGATTGTGCGCAATTATCGTGTAGCCACGATGCTCTTCACGGAAAAGCCATTTGCAAAAGTTTGCGATGACATCATAACCGGCTAGAGGAGTACCATCAGGAGGAAAACGATATTCCTTTCCGCAGCAATACTGCGCGACGACGTAGTTTGGAATGTGAGTACCATCGACCGACGTGTAAGTTTCGAAATCAAAGAAAATGTACTTCGGATTAGCATCCAATTCTTCTGGTTCAAGAGGTTGGAAGTAACATTTATGCGAATTTTGAGGCACCCAGTCTTTGCAGGTTGAGCAGTACATTTCGTCACAGTTATGAACCTGATCCGGGCGATTGAGCATATTCACAAACTTGTTGCACTTGGAGCAGATGAAAAGATCCTCGCAAAGCGTCCTTCCATTTTTTCGTAAAGTCTTGTGCACATCAAAGCACTCTTTGTTGGTGAAAGTTCGTCCACAATCGGGGCATAACTTTGGGTCACTGGCCTTGCAATCGCTTTTACTGCGATAACACATGTTGCATCTCTGTTCACAGCGATGATCTGTCTTTCGGCCGTATCCTTGATCGCAGTTTGTGCAATAATAACTCTGCATGTGGTATCCAGATGGTTTAGTTATCAGATCGAAATGATTTTTATCGTACATTAAGTAAATCTGCTTCATTCCCGGTTTCTTCTTCTCCGGCACTTGAGCGATAAGAGTGTTTCCTTCCTGCACAGAAATAACCTTGACTTGACACTTTAAAACGCGTTGAAAAGCCGGCAAATCTTCCAACCCAAACATTTTTCCAATAGTGAGACCCGCATCTTGGACCAACTGACACGCGAGTTTTTCCAACTTACGCCCTCTAGGATTAGTTAAAGCTTTCCATTTCATCTTGTCTTTGCCGCTGACATCATGAGTGTTTCTGAAATGACCGAGCGCCAATGCTGCAGGTAAGCAAAGGTTGTTTCCTGTTGTCACTGTAACAATAGACGAGCTGAATCGTTTTCGGTCAACCGTAGTATGGATATGTTTTCTTCTTCTTCCACCAGCCGGTATTACGGTCCGAACAATTGTAATTTGAAAACTTTCGTCGATGCAGAATGAGTTGCTTGAATTAATCATGACCATCATATCCATAAGGTCGTCAATCTTGAAATCTTGTAACCTTTTCATATGAAGATCAGCTTTGCGGTTGAGTGTATGACTGGAGAGAAGGATGACGATTCTGTCGTCTGGTCCGAATTCTTTCGTAATGACACTGAATATAGCTTCGAACACTTTGGGCATTGCTTCCATTGAGGTGACAGGATCGAATTTCATATTGAGGTTTTCGATTTTAACGCGATACGTGATTTCCGATGTTGAAAATTTCTTTGTTTGCTTTTCGTTGATCTTTTCCAGAGTAAAGTACTTTGTCCAGTCTGTGGATTCCAGTCCCTTGATCCACCGCTCTGTATGGCGTTAGCTTCCCGGTATTCACGAATGAGCTTTTGTTTCCCGTACAGATTGGCAATTGCATCGAGAGAAAACAGCCCTTCTGCCTTTTCTGGCCAGTTTTCATGCAACCATTGTTGCAGAAACTCGGCATAAAAGCGCAAAACTTCATCCAAGTTAAACATGGTTTCTGCTTACCTGCGATTAGTAATCCGCAAGCACAACAATAGCAAATGGCGGGTAACGGCCAGTAATCCAGTTAACACATAAATGCTTAGCTCGAAAACAAAAAAAGAAAACCTTTAGGAACAAAACAATCAATGAGACGAGAATGGAATACAAAGCGTGCTAAATACCTTTTACTATAAGCTATGCAGCTTCACATCTACTGCAACTTTTTTACAGTTTCCTATGAAAAATTGTGTAGTCTAAGTTGCCAAAGGGCAGAACATGCAGTTTGATGGATGGTTTTAGAGTCTTCAGTGCAAGTGTACTGTTTAATATGGCAATTGTACGACGCCCGTTCAGATAGAAATGCAGTTGTCGACAGAAATGTCGAGACTTAGAGGCACGAAGAATAGCGTATGGACGTGTGCGTGGTTAAATGTCTACAGAAACTGACAGATCACAGATGACAATTGCGATACGTGTGCTAAAATCGCAAAGTTCATGAAAATTGTGCACAATCAAACAAATAACGTGCAACAAAAGTGCACGCAGCTCGTCAGATGTTTGTGAAAGATACGCACTGTAAAAACGTTTTGGGCCTTACACACTTGCGGACAATGAGATGTTTATGGAAACTGGCATACATACAACAGTCAGATGTATCTTAGAAATGAGTATGTTGCAGAACTGTACGAATAATATGAGTAGGTAGAAACAAAATGTTCAGATGTTTGTAAGTAATCTGTACCCCCTAGGATACGACATGAGAGTATACCAGCAGTTAGATATCTAAAGAAACTGTGTGTTGTGAGTTATTAAGGAATGAGCATGTTTTGACAGATCAGACGCCAAGGAAACATGTGTACGAGAATCATTAAAACACAATCTTCACCCAAACTTGCGCATAATGAGATGCCTATGTAAAAGACATATGTCAAATCACGAGCATTCATATTAAAACACAATCTTAACTCAGAGAAGAGCAAAAGTAGTAATAAAATATAAGTTAGATAGTTATTTTACGTAATAAATATAAAAATTAGATAAAATATGTAAAATAGATTTTATTCCATATCACCCGTTACTCTTCTCAGGTCGAATCAGTTTTCCCGTAAATATGAACAGAGAAGAGGATGGACATGATTTTATTTTTAAAGGTTAGTGCGCGAAAACTCAACATGCAACATTTAACGTTAATGCAAGAAAGGCTTATAAATCAGAAGATTTTTGATTCCTTTCAAGAAGTTCCATTTGAGATACTTACAGACAGTTACAGTTAAAAAGGAGAAGCAACGGTATTTGTGTAACATATTTCATTTATTGCAGTTGTACTCGTCGGGGGATTCCGGGGTGGGGAAAACGAATCTGTTATCGCGGTTTAGCCATAACGAATTCAATCATGATAGCAAAGTTACTATTGGTGTGGAGTTCTCAATACGATCCCTTAAAATCGCCGGGAAATCCGTCCAGGTGATAAAGGCATTTTTCATCAGTTACTTGCTGGCCTTGTCCACGTTGAATCATTAATAATGTAATAAAGCTGTGTACTACGGCGATTTTCTGGATATATAGGCGCAGATTTGGGATACTGCCGGTCAAGAACGCTTTCGAGCAGTTATCAATGCGTAAGTAAGATCCGGTATAAAAGGAACTGTTGCAATGCACGCACGAAATTACGCTGGTATGGAAAAATTTTATGGAACAGTGTAACTGCTATTAAATTCACCTGGGTTGGTGTCATTGTAATATACTTATCGGTTAGTCGGCACAATTTGTCGTGTACCTAATACTATAATTATAATATCGATTTTTCTGTTTCTTTAGCTATTATCGAGGTGCAGCTGGAGCGCTGCTAGTGTATGATATTACAAAACGCACAAGCTTTGAAAGCGTAGAGCGATGGTTAAAGGAGGTTTGGGACAATGCGGATCAAAATGTCGCCATTATGTTGGTCGGAAATAAAAGTGATTTGCGACACCTTAGAGCTGTACAACAGGAAGAAGGGAAACAGCTTGCTGGTGAGACTTTAATTTCCCACCTTCATAAACCAACTGACTTAGTACTGTAAATTTACCAGAGCTTTACGACTGCTTTGTCCATAATTTAATAGCACTATAAACATGAAAACGAATATTGCAGAAAGGCACAAACTCTCCTTCATTGAGACTTCGGCGTTGGATTCGACAAATGTTGAAAACGCATTTCTGAACACCGTGACAGACATTTATAACAGGATGGTATCGGGCCAGATCCATCCGAAAAATGGAAACCGGAAGTCCGTTGGGAGCGATCCCAACAATAGTTTCATTTCTCCACAAGACGGCCCAATAAAAAACAGTCAACAGTGCGGCTGCTAAAGTGTTAACATCAGCGTGGAATTTTTTATGAATGCTTGAAAAGGTCGTTCTAAATTTGTTGGAAGGGTATGTAATAGTACTATGTATACTTCAAACATCAACGTTGACGTTTGAGCGTTAACGCTCACCGTAGGTCCGTTACACAAGTCTTACTACTACATACTAAGTCTTAACGTTTCTTAACATTCAGTTTTCAACCCGGAACTGCGAAAATGTCAGGATTAGCCAACCATGTGTAGTTTTTACTTGTCTACAAAATATTTTGTACTGTCTTAGGCACCGGTATACGGTTACATTAAAGTCCAAACTCTCCGCGCTGCAGTTTCATTGGTCACTTCGGTTCGGTGGTCTTGATGTTGTCGTGTTGGTGATCTAATATTCTTTAAATAAAAAAACCATAAGAAATTAGATTTTTTATAGTAATATCGACAAGTCAACCCATCAGAAAGTAATATTATTTTGACCAGAATTGACCAGTAGACTTAGGTATGACTTCTTCAGTACTGCATAAATACAGTACCCCATCACAATCTGCACAATATTATGATGCTTTATTAATAATAATATAATACATTTTTACTTTTTTAATAATCTCGTTCGTTTTCTTACGTACGACACAAATGTTTTTTTTAATAATTTTTTAATAATTTCAATTTTTAATAATTTTTACTTTTTTAATAATATTTTTTAAGTTTTAATTTTTTAAATTAATAATCTCGGCTCTAAAACGTATTAAAGAACGGTACTAACAACTAACAAGTAGAAACGATATTATTTTTATTGATACCGGTACTGTACGATACTACGCACGACGCACGTAGTACGATGGGTACAACGGATATTGACGATTCTCGCCCGGATGGCGCCCTGTGGCGGTTGGGAGCCGTGCGCCTAAGGCGCGCCGGGAAGTCATCGTAGGCCCATAACAACAAGTGCTTATCCCGGCACTTTTTAAACAGCGCGCTTTCGCAAACTATGATGTTTGTTAATTGGGCAGGTACATGAAAATTTACAGTAAACTATCCTCTTCAAACGAGAAAAAAACGTGTGATAAAAATATTTACGATATTCTTAAATTAAGCGACAGTGCTATTACCACGGTATCACACCACCGCTCATATGACAGCACACGAACAGAAACAGAGCGAATGCGTAGTTCTCCTGTTGGCGCACCGTAAAATCCCTGTATGTTAGTGACGTCAAAATGACACACTGCCAGTCTGCATTCTCGGCGAGAATCACGAATTAATCGCACAGTGGTGTAGCGCAGCGCGACATACGCTCTGACCGGCTCGGCTCGTGACCAGCACGAGGTCACGTGGCTGTCAACACAAGCATTACGTTAAGCGGTACCACGTGATCGCTAACGAAATACGATCTCACTTCTCGTGCCGGAAAATTATTTACGTAGTTTCTCAGAGCCTCTTTGGCTGATTAGCGGAGAATCCAGAATCTGTATTCAATTTTGGTTTTGTAGATTCTTTTAAAATGCAGATTTTCGTGAAGACCTTAACGGGGAAGACCATTACGTTAGAGGTCGAACCCTCAGATACAATTGAAAATGTGAAAGCGAAGATCCAGGATAAAGAAGGTAGGTAGCGGACCATGGGTTCCACATCAAAGGGCTAATGGAGTACCTCAGTATTCCGCATACGCTACGGCCTACCCGAGTATTGTAATGATTATGCAGGAATTCCTCCGGATCAGCAGCGACTGATTTTTGCTGGTAAACAGCTGGAAGATGGGCGAACATTGTCGGATTATAACATCCAAAAAGGTAGATTGCGATTCATGCAGACCTTGCGCCTGAAATCAGATTACCTGTGTCACTTCTAGCTTCACCCACTAATTTCTCGACAGGCTTAAAGTAATAAAATAATATAACCCACTCTCGTGCCGTATAATATAAATATCGAAAATATTCTTTTATTGCATGTCGTGTTCTGGCGGAACTCGGACTGTGTAGTGCGTACACTTACAGCATTACCAAATGTAAAATGTTTACAACTTGATTTTCTTCTCTATAGAATCAACCCTCCATTTGGTTCTCCGTCTTCGTGGAGGAATTATCGAACCAAGTCTGAGAATGTTGGCACAAAAGTACAACTGCGACAAAATGGTTTGCCGAAAGTAAGTTGTTAGATCTAGTCTGTCGGTAGACAAACTCTAATCATTGCGCATAACGCTATAATTATTAGATTTGACTAAAGTGCGCTATTGCGGTCGCTCTCGTAGGGCACTGTGCATTATGGATGTTTTTTTTTGTTTCTTCAATTTGCTCATACAATTCGCATTGCGGAAGTTGTTTATGGTTTGAAAATTGTTAGACCTGACTAGCGTGAGTGGCTGTCACCCTGAGAATGTGAAATTTGTGGATATCAGAATGCCACGATGTTGGTTTTAATGATTCCATATCGATTTTACTCTAGTTGTGCAATAAATTTTTTATTGTTTGGTTTGGTTTATGTTTAAGCATTTTGATATAATGCCTTCTGTATCTTAGGTGTTATGCGCGTCTCCATCCTCGCGCAACCAACTGCAGGAAAAAGAAGTGTGGTCACACCAACAATATCCGCCCAAAGAAGAAGCTGAAGTAGACTTTTGGTTTTGCATCGGGACCGCTAATGTTGTATCCTGCTACGGGCAAAATTGTAACATCTGATTAACAGAACACAAAAATAAATGGTGAACACGTTCGGTAGTGCAAGCTTGTTTTATTGGTATTCACAATCGCGATAGCGTAGGTAAAAGAATCATCTAGGATGCATGGTGCAGTAGAGAAATCGGAAAACCGGAATTTAGCAAGAATTAGGAATAAAAAACATCTACATTTTCTTCAGTCACGAGCCAGAAATTCAGAGCTGCCAATGTGCAAACGATAAAAAGGGAAGAGCAGTGAAATGTCTAGACCAAGTTGTCAAAATAATTAAAACATGGTAAAAATTGAAGATAATTAATCTACCAAGCGGCAACGGGCAAAACTGAAAGATATCGAGCAAAACACACATACGGGTCATCAAATTAATTACAGAAATAGAACTGATACTTGAATAATTACTGCAACCAGAGTCAGACTCGCTGATCCAATATTTGAATTACGAATCCAAAAGGTGGGAGGTTTCGTGCTTCGGGGCTTGTTCACTCGTGGCTCTGTTATTTGTATTAATGCTGGGAAGTTGTTCAGCCGCGGCCACACGGGACTCAAGGAATCGGTCAAACTCCGCACTGGTCAAAGTTGGGCGTTCTGGAGCTTGTGAAGGACCGCGAGCTGCCTGCTATAAAATTTTAGTTTGCCCGGGCCTTCCAAAAAGCGTACAAAAATGAATCCATTGTTCATGAAAGATCGGTTAATACAGAATTACGTACATATTACGCGAAAACAACAACGCGATTATACGCGCTTTGGTCCCTTTGACTGTCGCCTGTCGGCAACTACAAAACTGCTTCTGTAGTTGGCTAGAGTTTAGGTTTACCTCGGGCTGTGATTTTAGCCAGTGTTCCATTTCTTCCAACTCAGTGTCTTTAGGCAACTCGGACGTTGGTGTGGGTGTTGTGGCTTGTTGGGAATGAACAGCAACTCGGCTCTGAGCGAAAGCACCAAAATCAGCAGCCGGATCTTGATCTGTTGCCGGCGGTTGCGGCTGTGGTTTTCTTCCAATCGCTAAAAACGCAAGAACCTACTGATTGCTTATAAAATTTATAAAATAAAAAGGCATCGTGAGCTTAACACCAGTTTTACCTTTGCCTAACCGACTTAACTTAACATAAGCATACCATATTACTGACATTCTCTGTTATTACTTAATCGCATTCAAACTGAAGTATTATCCAAGATTTTGATTATCAAAACATAACAAATGCACATTTTGTTTCTGATCATAAAACAACTGTCTAACTGATCGTAAAGCAACTGTCTAACGCTGTTCGCGAGAAAGTACTTCTTCTCCTCACCCATTGAGCTCATCTGGTTCTGCATGTCATTCAACTGGCTCCTGTTGCCTTCCGCAAAGTCAATAAGCGTGGATGGTTCAAAAGACTGCTGCGGAGGCTGCGGCAACGCACGGGACTGCACAGAGGATGCTCCTTTGCGCTGGCGTTCGTAGCGCTCATACCGCATGAATAAAGCATTCATCTCGTCGTTCACGACCAGCAACTCTCCTAGACAAACAAACATATGATACCAAATAAGCGTCTCAAGTGGCGCAGTCAAGTATAAAAGCGATAGCACTAATGCATAAAAAGCCTAAAAAGCAAAATTTTTTAAGCAGAAGGAAATCGGATTACCAATAAGGTAAACAGTACCAAATAGTTTTACTGTACTTAATTTACAACATTGTGATAAAAAGGAAAACAGCTGCAGTCCCTACAAACTCCCAAAACTGGTAAGTACAGTATGTACTATCTTTACCGGTCACTTCCTCGTTGCTAACCGAAGTCAGCAACTGGACGACGCGATCCTGCATAGAACGCAATGTCGTATGGAGATCCTAAACAATATTAAAGTTGGTCAACATCCATAAACACAAAACGCAGAACTAAACAAAAACACAAAATCAAAAATAATACCATAAGTAACTGCAGATCCTCGGGTTCTTCTTGGCCTGGTTTCATTTCACCCAACATTTCCGAAAAGACCTGCATGTTGCTTTTAACAATATCCACTTCTCCTCGCAGTTTAGCCAGTTGTTCGGGCGTCATATTGACCGGTCCAGCACTGAACGATACTGCTGCACTTTCTTGGAGTCGGGTTTGCTGCGGGCCTTGCGGTTGCATTTGTTGTTGCTGTTGCGTATTGAGCGACGTCCTGCGCGGTGTTTGAACGGTCTGTGGTTGTGGGGCAACGGTCTGACAAAAACACAAGTGGTTAAAGCGCAGTTTCTGCGGCAATTATTATAGTGGAAAGAGACTGATAGAAAATTATTTACCCGCTGTGGCGTAATTATCGGGGCCATGGTTTCCAGATCTAACACCGGGAATTCCACGCCTTTACCTTTCAACTCGTTATACACTTCAGTAACACCATGCAGGTCTGGAGAATTGCGAAAAGTCTCTGCCCAGTTCTAAAACAATAGGGAATTCTTGCAGATAACGTCCAAAAGGCAGAAAACAGCCTCACTTCCAAACCTGTATTAATCCCAGCACCCGCTCCTGCAGAATCACCGGTGGCTCGAATTTTGGCCCAATAAGTTTGACAATCTCCGAAATGTAGTCTTTGCTGCAGATAAGAACATGGAAACGCTTTCCACAGTTTTTGACACACGTTTCCAACACCTAGTAAGATAAAGACGGGTTACTGCTAAAAAAATATGGCATTTTTCAAATCTAACTACTTATAGAAGTATAACTAATAACATAAAGCTTTATAAATGGGTAGACATGTTATGTTTACCGTTAAAGTTAGCAGAGTCGCCTCGAAATCCTTGGTTTGCACAGTATTGTTAAGTCTCTTTTTAATGGCTCTGGCAGCATCTTTTGCCCTGGTTAAATTGGAAAAAAGGTCAAATAAAGAAGAAAGCGAATTAAAAAATAATGCTCACGATTCTTCGTTTTCGTTGACAAGGTCGCATATTTCCATAAAGAGGGCCCAGTTTTCGGCTCCCAATTTTGGATCTGTCGCTTGTTCTGCAAGAGCATCCCAATAGATCGAACGTTTGCCGATCGCGAATCGGTGCGCTCAAAATATTTGAATTCATTTTTGGTTACACGCAAACCGGTAACGGATTAACCTTATTTTTAAGATTTAAATACTTAAATCGATACCGTACGTTATTTTTCAAATAAATAAATAAGCATTTAAAACATACTGTATACCAATGTTCAAAGGTACGTATTCCAGTACACAGTAGCTGAACAATGTATTTACACGTTGTTAAGAGTAAATTTTAAGAGTAAATTTTGAGGATGAAACAACATAGAAGTACCAGCGAATACACTAATGAACAACAAATGAAAACACAAGTATTGTGAAACTCAATATTCAAAATCGACGACGACAGTTTAGATGTAACAAAAGCGACGCTGAAAGTTCGATGCTAACCCAGACAGTATACTGAGTACAGAGTTATCCATTACGAGACAACACAACTGAAAGTTTCTTACCGATCCTATGTCCCACTTCGGTGGCAAATGGGTTCCCCGAGAAGAGGTCTGTAACTGTATCTTTCAAACCAGCAACAGACATGATGCTAGCAGCTAGTTGTAATGCTGTGATTCGCTAAAAGCTGTAGCCAAGTGTTGTCTCTTCGAGTTTCCCACAAACACACAGCCAACACAATCCAGCTAAGAAGCTCTAAAACAACCAGAGAACTGTCAAAAGAAAACACCCACAACGAATTCAATATTACACAAGTCCAAAGCCCAAGATGTTCAGCGAAAGAGTATGGATTCCGGATTAGTAGTTTCTGGTAATCGCACGGGCCTTGTTTTATCATTTATATCACACTATAAACCACATATTACGACTCACCTAACCGTATTACTGTAAGGACACTAAGGGTAACGAATGATAAAAGGTCGCAGAATTGTTTTAAACGGTTTTATGATTTTGGAAGAAATTAAGACGGAGAAAAACAACAAGGTAAACAATCAAACTTTCTAAAACAGCAAACTGCACTACGAGTACAGTAATCTTGAATCGATCATCCATGAGACTGTATTTTGTTGCCTCTGCGTAGCCAGTGTGCTACGGTCTGCTGCCTCTTCATAAACCGTCCGCTGTAGCATGGAAATACCGTAATTTGTTATTTCCTTGACTGTCGACTCTGAGGCGTTTGTCAAGTTATTTACCTGTACTTGTGGCAACCGCCATTGAATTTTTGTGGAATCATTAAATTTTGTAACGAGTACTCAGCTGTACTCAAATCAAATCTTTACTGATAGGAAAAGCTTAAAAAGCCACCACAGCTGACCAAATGACCTTTACACGTGGATTAATTATAAATGTTCGTTCAAACACACTAAGAATTTTCATACTTCCTCTTAGTCAACCATGCTTCGTAGTGTGAATCCTTTGTGTTAAAACTTAAAACACATTGTTGTCACTGCACCAATATATATAACGTGGTTTTGAACAAAACAGAGGATAATGCTCGAAGTACAAAGTAGTATGTACAAGTACCCATTTTGAGCATGCGCAGTGCCTCTTATTTTCCCTCCATCCAAGAAGATTCAGAAAAATAACTATGTTCCTGAGCCCCAGGTACGTACGTAGAAACAATAGTTCTCGCTCGAGAAAACTTTTCGTATTTCGCCGCTTGCACGCTTCATATTTTGCTCGCGCAACCGGCTTTAACCTTTCAGTCGGCAGACTGCCGGCTATAAAGTACGTGTTAAGTACCAGTCCAGATAGCCGGATATGTTTTGCACAACGTACGGACGCCGGACAGCCTCCGTGCGATGACATGCAAGTTGTAGCAATTCAAGCTATCCAGTTCTTGCAAGTCAGTCGCTTCTCGCTTCTCAACTAATTTCAACTTTTCAGTTGCGGTCTTGTTTTCATCGCTTGAATTATAGCTATTAATTTCAGTTAATTCTGAGTTTTAGCATTTTTGTTCGTATTTTCGTTTGCAGTGTATACGACGTTGGCCTGATATTATTTTTATTGATTTCGCCAAAATGGATGCGGATGGCATGAAGACCAAAAAGCTGAAGACATCGCATCAGGAAGGGGAGAATCCAACGGAAATCCAGCTGCAGCTGCGAATCGGTGGCACAACACTGTCCGTGGACAAAGATGCCCTCATCGAAGGATCACCCTACTTCGCCGCCATGTTGGGAAGAAATTTTCAGGAGAGCGACTCTTCCAGTATCGAGCTACGGCAACCTGAGAACGTCCATCTAGAAACGCTGGTCAAATTGGTGAAACACCTGAGCAGTGGACGCCACATTTACCATTTGCCCATTGAACGCAAAGACGCCCTCAAAATGTGGATCGCCGCCAAATATCTGCAGATGGATGAAGCCGTCGCCAAGGCGGAGACGATCCTGCGCGAGATAATGGCCCTACCGGAGAACGTGTACCGTCTGTGGCGTCTGGCTCGTCGTGACAAGCTCCCGGATGTGGAGAGACTGGCCTTTGAAGGGATTCTCCAGCAGCTTCCCCGTCGCTCCGAGTTTGCCAATTCCGAGATGTTTCTCCAAAGCACTGTGGAAGAGCTAGGTCACTGACATTTTAACACATGAAGCGTACACTCCACAATCAGAAACCGCGGTTTATCAGGTTGGTGCGTTTTCTTTCTAACAAGAAGCAAATCTTCGAAGCAGCCACCTGTCCGAATTCGTACTACTCATTATTTTTATTGAATGATCATCTGCTTAATATTGTAATATTTGATTGAATTATTATCTGCTTAAATTTGATATCTTTATTGAATTATTATATATTTAAATAGTAACATTGTTTTTTATTTGTGGATCATTAGCTGTTTAACGTGAATTATTTGGTTTAATAATTTACAATGACCAGTTTCCTAATAATATCAATAAAATTAATAATATTGAAGTTTAATAATAACTACTCCCGTTGAGGAAAATTTGACAGGATGAAGTAGTGTTGTATGTAATACTGAAAGGATGGCTAATGGTAGCAATATCGTCATAATCACCCTCCACTCGTATATAATTTTATAATTTTCTTTTTTTTGCAGGCGGTAGTGCGCTGGTATATGCACGCTGAAACCGAACGCAAGCAGCACCTACAACAACTGTTGGATCGATGCGTGGTTTGGGGTTCCATTGACATTGAAGCGTTGATAACTTCCAGTTCCACTACTGGGCCTTTGCATGAGGAATTAACTCAGATTCTGGACGATCGACGTATCGGCTTGACGGGCGGTGGAGCGTTGCTGAAGCGTGCGATTCCCAAAGACACTATTTTTTACCATATGCGCGAAGGACACCCGCATCTGCTCCTCCGCTTCGACTTCACCCGTAACGAACTGACCAAGTTGGATTCCCCGCTGCAGGCGACGCTGGCCAAGTGTTGGTGGAAGATCAAAGCCAGCGGATTTGCAGTGGCCGTCGGCCGGGAGCTGATCGTCGGTACCACGGATGCGGATAAGAATACTGATACGGAGCCGGATACGGATAAGAATGAGATGATTGCCATGGACTGCACCAATGGCGCCACCCGCACTCTCATGGTGAACTCACCTTTCAACGGCTGCATCTGTGTGGTGGCGGTGGGCAGCGAAGTGTACGGGGCTGCGGGTAATCATCCTTTCAACTGGTACTGCTTGGATGTCGCCTCCGGAAGAATTCACCGAGCTTCCCAGTTGCCCTTACACAGTTTTGAGAAATATACCATGACAAGTCATTACAACCGGTAAGATTGTGTGCAGCAAAGTTTGTTCCAGTTTTGTACATTTTAAGTGTTCTTATGCTGAGTTTCGGTTTACAGCGCGTCGATGGAGGCCTACCCCCTTCCTCACGGCAGGATCTGGTTCCAGTCCGTCGGCTCCTATTTTCGAAAGCACGATCATCATACGGTGAGCATGGTGGAGATGTACGACATCCACACGAACAAATGGAGGGAGCTTACGCAGTGGATGGATGAAGGAAGGTTCCATCATCGCTGCGGTACGGTTGTATTCCAAGGAGATCTGTACTACACGGGTGGATGCGTGGATACTAAGGATCCGCACGACTGGGAGGAAAATGGAAAGGCAGTGACTGCTTGCTATCGCGTCCCGCTAGACCGCTCCTGGGAACATGAGCGCATCGCGGACCTGAACGTCGCCCGTTATAATCATTGTGTTTTCATCAAGGACGGCCAGATTTGGGTGTACGGTGGAACGACCCACGTCGGCGGGAACAATCAGCGGAAACGGGCGTTGACGTCTTTTGAAGCGTACAATATCGAGGATAACGAGTGGAAAGTGGTGGAGGTGGCCATGTCGAAGGAGCTGCAGACGGAAGTGGCCGGAGGGAATTTCGCACAGAAAACCGTGTGTTTGCCACTGCAGTATCACACTCCTAAGGTGTGCGACGGCCGTGAGTGCCAGCGTCGTTACGAGGGCGACGAGTATGAATATTATTATGGGGAATCCGACGATCCTGACGACCCCCCGTACACTGGCAGAAGCACATGGCCGGCCGGTTTGGATGAGTAATTGTTGTGCTTTAGACGGCTTATTTCGTTTCTCGAAGCTGATATTGTTCTCTACGTCATATTGACATAGTGTTATCTGCGGAACGTTTTGCACTTTATTGTACATACTTACCGCCGTACGCGGGTTTGTTTTTCATATTTTTAGTTTATACAGTTTATATGATTTAGATAATCTACATTTTGGTATATGTGCGCGAATCGGACCGTTCATACGTACGACCGCGGAACCTACCGAGTACTGTGCATGCGGATTGCATGCAACTGACCACTGGGTGCATTGAAAATATTTTACGGCACATTCTATACAAACTTCACGCTATAAAAACCGTCGTGACGTTAATTTACCTTTGATGAACTGTAAGAACTTGGACAGCATGCACAGAGAACTGCAGCACCCAGAAATGCAGAGAAAATCGATCCACCATAATTTGCGGCTTGTAAGTCGTGTATGGAATCAGTGAAGAGTCCACCCGCGGATCGAAAACTAACGGTTTCCCAGCCAGAATGGGGCCTAGGAATGGCTTGTCTATGAGGAGTAGCAAGATGCCGGACGTTATCACACTCGTGTCCGGGGAGCTAGGGAAGCCACAGTAGCTGCGGACGTTAACAATGTGGACAGTGGACACTTAATTTGGCGACTCCATAACTTGGCCTCACCACGGTGAACGCCGGGTCTCCAGCGGAACAGGCCGAAAGGGGCAAGTTAACATAACATAGCTGGCTGCAGCCCAGATATAACCTTGTCGCCGCAGCATTTGAAAGTTATGGACCTTAGGGAGACGGGACCAAGAAGCTCGTGGAAAAGAAGCGGCATCACAGCCGCAACTGACCAAAAGCGCGCAAATGATTTTTCTTCGCCAGCCGAATCCAACGAGGAAACGCTGTTTGTCTTATATGGGAACTCTACCCGACCAAGATAGCATCGAAGACGTGTTTTTATTGTAGGGTTTTTTTGGGTGATGTGGTGATGTTTTTAATAATCATGTAACGATGTTTTCGATTTCGTTCGATTTGCCGTTACCAGGGTATTGCGAGTTGTCTTGACTCCAATTTCCAACAGCATCAAGATGGTAAACTTCGTATAAGTTCGTTCGTTTTAAATCTGGCCTAAACAACCTGGCGCTAAACAACTGGCCTAAACAACCTGAGTGTCACGAATTCGATATCTACCTACTGGAGAGTGGCAACAGCAATATTTATGCCAGAAATTGCTAACTGACTCTGAGACTGCAAAATTGCTGATGTGCTTTTGTGTATTCATAAACCAAATTATTTGGTTATAAATTGTAAGCTACGAATCGAAAAGGCAGCCGTATATACCGCATACATAAAAACATAACTTTATAATTATAGATGTATTGTTTATTGTTAAAGCTGAAATGTCGACGTCGTTGATATTTCACGGTAACAAATAAAATAAATAAAGAAAGATAAAGTAAAATAAGTGAAGTAAAGTCAAGTAGTGTAATTATGACTAGTAACAGTGCGGTTTCCTAGCAGACGTTTTATGAATTTAGCATGGCCAAAACCGAATTCTAGCTAGCGCCTGACGCTTCGACTGGATATAATAATAATAGTATAATAGGTGAAAAATAAGTATATAGGAAATAGAAAGTTGAATGCCCCGATCGTCCGTAGCGAATACAAAAAATAGAGATAAAAACTAATAAACTTGACACTGAATGAAATAAAATTAGTATAATTGGTTCTGATTCCATAGAAAATTTTGTACTTATATCAGTTGTACTTTATATATATCAGTAAATTGTTGCTACGGCGTACATGTACAAGTACATATTTACGCTTGACATAATTATTACACGGACTTAGTCCGAATGAATTCGCTTACATTAAGGAGGAATGCTTTTGCCTACAGCAAACTACAGTATTCATATATCTGGTAAAGACAGTATCTGGTAAAAACAGTATTCGTATATCTGGCAGACACTTGGCATAGCCATTTTCGAGGCTTCAAAAGGTTTTTCGTCTACAGCATTATAAATTACTGAAATTCTTTTACAAACAGCACGAAACTTTGCATCTAATTACGCCGAAGAAAGTTGGCGAGCTCAATTAAATACGAAAATACTACAACTTAACAGCATTTATGGACCAATAAAGCATACCAAACCAGCACTGGTTGCATGAACATGTACAATGTACACTGCATCAGCTGATAGAATAATGCTTTTATGAAGATGACTTCACGATTATTTTTTATGCACGGCACTTCTTGTAGTGGTTATTAACAATGCTTATCATAGGTCATTAACGATGATAAAGGAGCAACGTGTCGCAGTAGTGTAGTGGCGAAATGGCAAGTGGCCTTCCCTCCAAACGAGCATCGCGCTGTCGCGTGCCGCATGGTTCATCTTTAATCTGCGTATCCAGATAAATATTGGGCTGATTGTGAGTCAAGAAGGATCCTTTACATCCGAATGCGATTCCGCTGTTGTTATACAAACACCGCCAACAAAGTCAATGAAAGTGTCATCGATTAATCCATTCTCATAAGAGTCAAAAGAATCGAGCAGAATATGTTACTGCTGAATGAAAAGAAAGATTATAATGCTGTACAGTTCGCTTTATTCCCCTGTCGAAATGTCGAGCAAAATAAGCGTCGCTCGGTCATGTATTCCCGATTCATCTGATCCACTTAGAATATGCTTCAGCTGTTCGGCTGCTAAGATCCCATAGACTAACGCAGTGAATCCGACTGAAATGGCTGTCGTGATTTACATTTGGGCAATGCAAACTTCTGTGTCCCACAATTTTCATGGACGATTTATCCAAATTGCCTGATTTTATGATACCACAATTTCTATGGAATGGCTATCAATGACTTTATAATGCCCTATGATATCGTAATGAGAATCAGAATGTGGAACGCTGTACAAGCCAGATAAAACCGCAACTTTTGATCGGCGCGCGTTTCTTTGTAACATTCATAATGTTATTGCTTTGTGGTGATCGGGGTGAACGCTAAGCAGTCGCCATCAGGATGCAGAGATGTAGATATGAAAACTTCCAGACACAAAGCTGCTGATATCATTATCTGCTGATATTCGACACATTGATTCACGAATTGCGGGATGCACGTTGTGTATTAGATATTTACAGATACCTATATACGTAGTATGGGCGTTTCCGGCTGTAGTCCTGTTTATGTAAATCAAGTCAGAGCGACTTTTCTACCCGCAAAGGTCACGTTCATTAAATCATCTATCTTTGATAGTATACAAAAAAAACAGTACATGTATGTGCCTTTAATCGAGATTTTTTCAAATATGAAAAACTGTTCATGTTGCTGTAGTATAATATTTTTGTTTATTCAAACAGCCCTTCATACGTATTTCAGAATCCCTTTTAAATTATGCACGTAACCGTAAGCTGAAGCTTGCTTTGATTGTCTTGCCTACGGAACGCGTGGAAACTCGATCCGTGCAGAGCGAGATAGGTCCTCAATGCTGAATATTTTTATTTTCTGCACTGGTCAGTTTTTTGTCCACTATTTGCAGTGTCCTGCGTCCTTAGTACAAATCAACTTTTGTATAGGTTCTCAAGTATTTTTTTAACTGTCGTATATCACAAAAATTTTAAAAAATATTTAAACCGGTACAATGGCATTCGTCGGTACAAACTATCAATTGACTGATAAGTTATTAGTATTTGAATTATGACGCACGCCGTGCTTAATCACTTCGGGCAACCGAAATCTTTATTTTTATTCTTTGTCCGGGGTGCTGTGGCTGTTGCATTGCTGTTGGTAAGTGAATAAAAGAGCAAATTTTAGATTCCCACATCGATAGTGAAAGCAAAAAAGGAATTTGACGCAGATATTTGTGCCTCGATGTTACTCACGTTAGCAGCGCCGGAAATGTTGGTCAGCTGATTACTTATTAGTCGATAGGTTATTACGCGGGCATCACTCTGGTGTTTAACGCTTATCCGGAGCTTCCCGAAAACCGCTAACTGCCAATTTCGGCATCGTCAATGCATGTAAAATGTCAGATCGATTTCTGTTTTGTTGTTCGTTATTACTGCAAAATAATCACATGCGCGATTGCGAGAATATTTTTGTAGTTAAATTGTATTTAGTAAGTTGTTATCATCACCATTAACCATTGGCCAGACGTAACTTGGCCAACGTTAACTTTTGCCAGACTAACTACAAAGCGGACCAATTTGTGTGATATATGCTGCAAGAGATATCCAGATGAATTTTCCAGATAGTACAGAAAGGAAGCGCAGACTTAATCAACCGATCTCTTTTTCGAAATCTGTGGCTCAAATCAGAAAAGCATTTTATCGTGCACAACAAGTGGCGGAAAGTTAGCACAAAAATGCGGCGAAAACAAAGTACAATTTCCGTTAGTGTTGTGTACTGTAGCTTGTGGACCGCATGTACAGGCTGCTTCGCAGTAATGACGAATCAGAAAATGGTCACGATTTACTGCTCTCCCTTATTCACAGAGTAGACCACTCCTTATTCCGGTCATGTGCCGGGTTACTCAATATACGCAGCGGACACATATTCCCGGTCCGGCGTTGCGCGTGGGCGTAATCTAAAACGGTAGCGGATCCGCCAAACGGCAGCCGTGGCCGACGTACGCGTTTCTTATTCGTCCATCTGTATTTACGAAATCAGAAATGTTTTGTTATACTTTGGGGTGAGATATAGTGTTAGATGAATTAAGTACTGCGCTATCTTTCGTCGCTCATCCAAATCTCATCACATCTCGTCCAGCCATAACGAACAACAGTTAAGATCCGATCGCATCGCCGTCGAATATCGTGCTACAACATTCTTTCTGCCTTTAAAATTAACGGGAGATCTAGCAATTTTACAGCTTGCAATCTGTATATATTCATCTTGCCGTATATTTGGCTTCGCCGGCTACGCGTAACGACCTCCATATCTCTACGAGGTTATTTTAATCATATGGTATCTGGTTCGGCACGCAAATTTTACTGGCAATCAAGTATCCTATCTCAATCTTCACAAGATCCGCGATAGCATATTATCAGGTAAGATGAAGGCGGAGATTGCCGCCATCAGCAGAATCTCAGCTTATTTTTACTAATCAGCTAATTATCTAGTTAGCACGCCTACGTAGCTAATAAAATCCATAGAGACAAATCTGGTAGCAATTCACTACTAACTTGTAATTACCGTTAATAAGTAACGTACGGTAATATTGAATGCTGCTGTATAGCGCATTATATGCTATTTGACTTATGCTGTATTCTATGTATGTTTATGAATCCACATATATAATTATACTTCTATGCCCAATTGCCCAATTGCCCAATGCTGTGTATACAAGAACGGCTCAAAAAACATAGCACGCAGTGATACTAAAGCAATCCCCAAAGTTTCTTGAGCAATATTTCCAAAGTGAAAGTTCGTAACTCAGGACCAAGATATTTGTCTTGATGCTTCATCCTTTATAGAAACATACCGGTACAACAATGTTGATCCGAAACCCAATTGCCAGTTATACGTAATAAAAATATTATGATACCGTTACAGTATCATACGTCATAAGCTTTATGACAAAAAGACGGGCTACGATTTATCATGCCGAACTTGAACTGTAAGTTTGTAGCCTTGCGGTACTTCAACAGTTTAGCTCTATAATAGTTATCTTCGTGATACAATACATCAAAACCATGACCTTTGAAAATAATACGGTTTACTAGCCAATTCAGCAGGCAAGCGCACCGTCAAGAACTCATAACATTGCGTATCGAAATCATGCTTATGGCCATCATGCAAATCTGGCTACGCAAACAAAATTTACTCTCTACACAGCAGAATTTTAGTGCATCAGTCTGCAATTTTATATTATTAGTATACCTGCGATTCCGGCAAACATCTGACAATTCCCTAACCATACTTCGTCACACAGCAGGCCTTATGTTATCCATGGCCGTTGCTTACTGGTACATCAGTGAAAGGTCATTAGCTTTTTCGGCCGCTTTGTATGTGTTCCTCTAAAATAAAAATGGGTATTAGTTCACTTTATCTACAAAAGTAGTGAGGTTTCTTAAAATAAACACGAACGATGTGTACACATGGTAAGCACAGGTATTATATAGATATAAATGGGATTACGAAAGGCTATATAGTGGCTTCAGATAATTGCTGGCGACGTGTTGCTTGCAATTCGTAATAGGAATAAAGGTCATGTGAAGCACGTAATTTTTATTAGCATACTAAGTCGATCCATGCTGTTAAAAAGTGTTAAAGTGTTTAGCATGTACATGGTCGATGTATTTTTTTCAACTTATGATTAAAAGAACACACGGATGCAGTAATTTATGCCACAGTATCGGTACGCGTATGGGTTTGATCAATTTTTTGCAACTTCTTTGTTCTGAAATTAAGTCGCCATTCTGATCTAATTTGCTACTACTCAGTTTTTATATCGTGTTTTATGTTTGCAAAATTTAGTCAGCTCTATAAGCATATTTTAATAAAAACTTTCCACTGAAAAATCAAGGAATTATTAGAAGTATTTAATTAAATAATTACAAAACTGACAGCAGATACATACAATTTCATGTGCGTACAGTACGTACTGTGCTTAATAAGTTTGTACGTGATTCGTTACGATTAGTCACAAACATAAGTCTAGGCCTACCAGAGTGATGATAAGAGTCGCATCTGTGTACCTATTCGTACAGGCTGCCAGCTACAGTTGCAAGTTGATGCAGCGCGCATGCAAGCAATATTCAGGCCAAAGATCCTTTTATTCGTAGACGCTACAGCAGATGCCGCACATCATTTGTTAAGTTTGATTTTGCACTGAACACGGAACCCGACCTTATTTTCAGTGTGACTGGAGCGTTCTCCCTTTTTTTTTAAAGAATCTATTTATTTTGATTTTTTTGCAAATTTATAATATTTATTGTTGATGGACTGATGATATCAGTTGATACTTTTTGCAGGATGTTTATTGATCGGTAAGATTGATCGCATTCACTAGATGCGTTACTGTATCTTTTTTAAAATGTTCCTAAGGACGTTTGTTACTACGTGTTTTTTTCACGCTTTTAACTTAACTACTTAAGCACTCTTTTGCCAGCGTACATTCACCACGATATTTTCATTATTCCTAATAAGAATCCAACAAACTTCGTCTAACTTTGTACATTTTATTAATGAATCCTTGGGCGATAAGATTGATAAGAAATGGGTTCTTGCAATGATTCATGAAGCCATATTGTACGCGATTCGGAACAGCGCGATCTTAACTGCTCCGAATTACGTCTGTACGATAAAAGGCGCTAATAGTAAATC
This sequence comes from Paramacrobiotus metropolitanus, assembly GCF_019649055.1. Lineage (NCBI taxonomy): Eukaryota > Metazoa > Tardigrada > Eutardigrada > Parachela > Macrobiotidae > Paramacrobiotus > Paramacrobiotus metropolitanus. The sequence goes on along the minus strand of NW_026570328.1, from coordinate 377,762 downwards.
TTGATATTTTTATTGCTGATGGTATGATTATCATTGATCATTTGATGGATAATTGATTAACCACAGGTATCATTCATAAAAGAATAAATAGGTGATGGCAATCTGTGCCATAATCGACAAACGACCGCATCTTGCCGCTGATTCATCCATGATCGTTTTGCACGATTCAACATGAGGGCATAGAAAATCTTAATGGCGTATTTTTATTTACTTTTTGCTGTTCTACAGAAAACACTGCTCTTCCTGGTGAAATGGATCGTTGGTACGCGGACAACTATCAGCAGAGCGGTATGTCAATGCATGGCGCGCCGCTGAACATGGACCCCGACCTGATGAGCGAAATGTACTCCTTTTCCCATCCCGGTTTGGATCAGAATTATCTGCGCTTCAACACACACGCCATGCATTCTGCCGGTTATCGCTCTTGCGTTCCGAGTGAGTCATGTACGAGTTGTACCGCACCAGTATTGCACCGTACACGCTGTACACTAGATACCCATAGGTCACCGCTTTTTTTTGTACGTACTTTACGGTTTTGTGTACGACTGTATTTAACCGCCGTACGTACCGCCGACACTGACGCTAGTACTCGCTGCGCCGTTACGCAAACTTTAAAAGCTGAACATGGTATTGTACTTAAAATTAATTAAAAAATCACTTGCTTTGTTTTTTGTACTCTACGTAGGCTCTGTAATCACAAGATAGATACGTATTTGGAGAGCTAGAATCGCACACGTTTGCTGCAGGTTGTTTACATGTCAGATTCTTCACAATTATCATGACTGAATTTTTTCCAGCACAAAATTAATGCAAAACAAGTCTGTCGCGCGTCGCGACTTGATTTCATCGAATCGATGTTACTTTAGCGAGAAGGTGAGAAACGATAGCGTGCTGTTGCTGGTCGCGCTGATTAGGTAGTCTTTTGTGTTGTGCATAATTATTTTGACCCTGTCAGTTGTGCAGCAGTCTTGGTAGACTTGAGCACAGACAACCGTTTTCCTTATTATTCCGTTTTGTTTGACAAAGTCAGAGAAGATCGTGTGGCCAGGAGAAGTATCTGTCAATTAAAGAAAACAGTTTTTAGCTGTTTTGCTTTTACAATGCGCACTGGGCAGCTGATGCCTGCATAATCAGTGTAGGTTATGTTAATAGCAGTGTCAGATTCTGTAAACGATATTTGATATGGCGCAGATTCCGCCAGATCTGTGTCAAAACTATCTAAAGGGTGGGCTGCACGAGATTGTGAATGTGTCGAAATTATAGACACCGCTCTCGATAATAACACGGCGCTGCAAGTGCATTAACCATTTAACTGAAATATTGTTCTTCTTATTAATTCTGTTAGTAAAATCAAAGTGCAAGGTGTATTATTATTTTTAGTGTTTACCTGTCATGGTATTCACACGAAAGTCTGGCTTGTACATGTAGATTATGGGCAGTTGGGCACTATGTTACAGTACAGTCATAGGTTTTATCAGACAATCCATGTGGATTTATTTTGTTGCAGCTAAAAATGGCGAAGAAAATTTAATATTTACAACGCCAGCATGATTACAGTTGCTGTTTGAATTTTCTTTGAAGTAATTCAGGGGGCTGTAAAATTACTTAATAGTTAATTATTAGACCATGCTTCTGCAAGTGAAATTACAGTACGTATCTGCATACGTAAAAGCTAATCAAAATTCGTCGTTGTTACGATAGAATGGGATAAACAGTGTAACCCTGTGGTTTGCCTATCAGGATAAACAGTGTTTGTTGCCTATCTGTGCAGATCAAGCCTTTTCAACAACCCATCATGTATATCCCACTTCATTCCATTCCCCGGCGTCCACCTTGAATCCATATTTTTCCCCGGACAGCAAGCCCACGTATCCCAACACTTCGTGCATGATGTCGGCTGCCGGCACTTCGGTGTGGGCCTGTCCCAGTGTAGGTTACGCCACCAAACCTCATTCCTCCCCCACCCACATCAGCCCGCAGACCTCGGTTATCCAGACGGCCGGTACCGTGCCGAAACTGCACACCCACAAGACCGCCAGCGATATTCCATCCCGTGCGGACGATGCCAAAGTGAAGAGCGAAGACGAGCCCAATTCCGGGGACATTGACCGCCACAAAGAGGGCAGTCCCCTTCTCGACAAGATGCCGGAATCCCAGGAGGATGACGCTGAGCAGGTTAGCCGGCTGGCGCCGATGGATGCCGGCACAGCAGCGGACACGGGCCTGTCGCCGGCGGAGCAGCAAGACACAACATCAACACAGGGATCGAATATCCTCGCAGCATCCCTGCAGGCGGCTGAAGGAGGGCTTGTAGGTAAGGAAGACTAATTAAAGTCAGCGCGGTTTAGTGCACTTGGCGCCTCATTTATGAATTAATCGCTTACCCAGGCCGGTACATGCCGCATTGTGTATATTGCTAATTTAATGAGGCGCGCAGCGACGTTGGTGCGGCTTGTGTTGGGTTTCCGCCCGAAGAAACCATATCGGACAAATTAGCAATCAAGTTGGATGGCAGGTCTATCTAGGTTGACGCGGCAGCTGCTATGCTCAAAATGCCGCATACACTCCAACTGTCAGAACGGAGTTCCGCTGGCAGGCATCATAAAAAAACATTTAACGAGCCCAATCGGCGTGAGATCTGCGCCGCCAAACAACCACTATTTTATGATCTGTGCGATATGCCGATTGGCCGTTTGTTATTTGTTGCATCCTGCGACAGTAGCAATCAGCTGTCTGTCTGCTTTTAGTGTTACATAAGCTCAGCGACTTCCACTAATTGGTGGCCGTTACGATTACCTAAAAGTTTGTACCTGATCAGGGTAATAATTTGCAGTTGTCGGCGGATCAGAAGACGAACAAGGTGGTATACCGGTGGCCGCGTCGGATGAGGCCAGTATGTCCTACGAGCACGATAATGTCCAGTCACATTCCCAGCGGATTTCGCATATTCCATTGCGACATTCACCTTATGCGGCACAATCGGCCAGTTCACTGCGCTACATGCCCAATTATCCTACCCCTGAGAGCAATAATGCCGTACCGACGCCAAACATCAACTCAACCAGTCAAAATAGTCGCCGAGGTCGTGGCAGGACAGTATCGGGTAAATAATTGTCGCTTGCGTTAACGTTAGCATCGGCGCTCTCGAATTACCCAGAGTAGCCGTACAATGGACGGTGCTCGTATATAGATCGGATCAGGCTTAGCGCGAGATAGACTGATATAATTATTGCACCAGAATACATGATTAGCTTCATTATTGCCAAATTAGCAGAATCCTTATGCAGTATCTGTATAATAATGTCTTTTGGAGAAGCCGTGCTTGGTTCCTGCCTTTTCAGTTTACATACGCGGTTCTGTTTTCATTCAGATGCTTCAGATAGCCGCAGGTGGAGACGACTGTAATTTTGCCACGGTTTTTATAAGGGCATATAAAAGTATCATTAAAAGTCGATTAACGCTAATGGACTGTTAATTGATGCATTGATTAATTTCTCGTTTAGGAAATTACCAATCGTAACTTCTCTGCCTATTTATTCTTGACATCTTAACATTTTTTGGTTTTGAAAACCTGTGTAAAGCTTATACTCCATCCACAAAAATTTCTGTTAGCAGCGAGGTCAGCCGTAGAATAATGACTTTACACGTTTTGATCCGCTTATTTAGAATAAATCCATAAATCTCCTGCTGTAATAATGATTTGTGCTGTTCATAGAAGGCCGACAATGTGTCAATTGTGGTTGCGAGCAGACACCGCTTTGGCGTCGCGACGGGAATGGACAATACTTGTGTAATGCATGTGGACTTTACCATAAAATGAATGGTAGGCATCATATGTATTATCGTCATAATACTTGAGCTGACTAAATGCCAAAATCCATAATTTGACGCACGTTTCCCCTGCAGGCTCAAGTCGGCCGTTGATCAAGCCGAAACGTCGCTTGGTAAGTTTACCCGGGCCATCATGAGTGAGCCAAGGAAATAAGTCGCCATAGCGTTTTGTGCGCGAGATATGCGGTAACCTTTTATGCGCTTTGCTTTGACAGTCTGCCGGTCTGCATTTCAGGTGGCATCCAAACGCACAGGAACGGCGTGCGCCAACTGCAAAACCGACAAAACCACCTTGTGGCGCAGAGATTCCAAAGGCAATCCGGTCTGCAATGCTTGTGGTCTCTACTTCAAACTGCATGGGGTAAGTTGTTTTTCCATCCATCAACACACGGGGTTGACGGTGTAGTTAGTGCAGTAGTCGCCAATAAGGACGTCAGCCACCGACTGGCAAATGTCGCTTTGTGTATTCGGCACGCTGCGTTGTGTCTGGGTGGGCGCGTATCTGTTAGAAAAAGCTGTCAGTTTTCCTCTATTTGAAAAAAAACGCAGCGGTGCTATTGTGCACCTTTTTGTTATGTCTGCTACGTAAATTTTTTTATACTTTTTGTTAAGAATTTTTTTACCCCCTTATTTAATCATTTCACAAAGCAAAGTAATAATGTTGACGTAATGTTTATACAAGTGGCTGAATATTTGTGGTTGAGATAAGATGATTTAAAACGTCTGATTCAGTCGATTAATTTTTATGACCAGTTTTACTCCGATGTAACTGTCGCGTAAAATTTTCTGGTTTGGTAAGAGATTTTAAGTTGCCGGTTGTGGGGAAAGTATTTATTCGGCATAATTGATTTATGGTATTGACTCGGATCTCCTCGCTCTGACTGCAGTGGTAATGGTGACGATAATTTAGGGTTTAATGATCGCCGGGGTCGGACTTGACCAGCTGTGCTTATTCGGCGCAGTGTCTGTGTAGTTTTAATCAGGGACAGTGTGCAACTGCATGCAGGAATGGAAAGTCAGAGATAATGAGGCGAATTAAAAAAGCACTAGGCATGACGTACTGTGTCGGAGGGAAAATGTGGTCGGAAAAGGAAAATCTGGTGGGCAGACAGCTCTCGCGGCTGGGCTGTCTTATTGTTGCTCATTTGTCTGGCGACAGCTGAATTGTTATCCCCGCAAAGTTGTGGTACCTGTCGAGTGGCGGCTCAGCATGTGGCCGCATCAATTGGCTATCATTAGACAGCAGGCACAGCTTGTACTAACGATCTGGGTGGGGTACCGTCGTCGCCCCTTGTGTGCGAGCCGGGCGACTTTCCGCCTGACTTTTAGCGGGTATGTGTGTGCGTGCGTATTTCTGGCCGCCACTGTCAGCCGATAATATAATTCGTCCCCATCTCGGATTCCCTGTACTTGTCAGTTTTGTCTGTCTCCCGGTTTGAAAATGCTGGACATGAAACGGCGATTCATTCCCGTGATGAATGACTCAATGTGCAAGCAGGCAGAAGGGTATGCGATGCACTTTTGTAGTCTTGCGGCACAAACTGTTGTAATTATGGAGGAGGGTAGTAATAGTTTTGTGGCTGGCGAAATGCATTAAATTTTAAAATGGCCAGATTGACGCTTCCGCATACTGGCAGCTAATGATTCGGAAAATCCATTATGCGATAGAAAGCCACAAGTTTTCGCTTGATGATCAGATGGTTGTTGGGACGATACCTATGAAGTAATGGTGGTTCAATCCATTCAACAGGCTTTCTTTTCGTTCGCAAAAATAAATCACTGTTATGACTAATAAACGAAAACGTGTTTTATCCGCGATGAAGTGCTCTACGTACCAGTTTAGCGCACTGCACTGAAAATCGTTTCAAATTTCTGATGTATTGTGTACGATGTGCATTAAATTTTGTGTTACTTGATTGTATTGTGGAGCAGCGAAGCAGATTTCATAGCAGCTCAGGTTGGCTTTTCACGTATCTTGTCAAAAGAGGCGTTGCAGCCAGCCCCGCATTATTTTCTAATTAGTCGTTTTCCGTACCTAATTATCGGTTTGTCCGTGCTGTTCATTAGGATTAAAAATGGCGGAACAACTTTTGTGAAAACTGACCCCAAAGTAGATTATTCATCTGAGAGTTCACGGAGATTACCGTACGTTCATATATTTGACAATTCTGATTTTGTGCACTAAAGGTGACGGTCTGTTTTATGTGTGTGTGCAAAACTTGTAGCATGACGTACCCGCAGTAATTTAATTTCCATTATGGATACTTTTAAACTGCCTTTGGTTGTCTTTTCGTGGCGTTAAATATTGAGGTCTTTTCGAATTAAAATCTGTATATCTCGTACGGGAAATAATAATGTTTTAATGTTTTAGTAAGGGTCTGATGCGGCTGATATTATGTTTTGATTGTTCCAACTTCTAAGATAAATTCGGCGATGATCTGTTTATAGCGTCAACACAGCGACTACCGCGTGCACGAGATCCGATAACCAGTCTGCCGGTAAACACTGTTATCGTTTTGAGAAGTTTCTGTAAATTAATGATCTGTGGTAGTTCATCCGTTTGTCGTGTTATCTGATGTGCATGAATGGTAATGTGCTGATGGATCCTTCGGTCAGCAGCCAGCCAGTGTGGATGTCCTCCAGTGTTGCTAATTATGTCTGGTCACTGTTTCGAGTTTCTCTGCTTGTGACAATTATCTGGCCACAAACAGTGTAGCCATATCTGGCCTTCGTCAGATGACTTCCGATTGAAATTGAGCAGCAGTTTATTTACTACCGGCAGCATCGCAGACTGGACTATGGCTCATTGCCAGTATTCGGACTTTCAATACTATGCGCCGGCCTTTTTATTAGTGAAGAAGTTATATTGGGTTATTCACAATATTTTTTATATATTTAATTTTTCCTTCGTTCGTTCTGTTAAATGGCTACGATTGAGGAAGCCCATTTTACTATGGCTTTCGCATTAAAATGTTTTATATATTTTAACTTGCATCGTCTTATAAAATTTCTTTGCTTTTTTGCACGCTAATCAGACTGCAGTTTATTGCAATAGCTTACCATAACTGTCCATAAGTAAGTCTTGTGGACAAGTAAAATCTGGTACAAAATACATATTCCATACCGAAACAGCTTACAGCTATACGCAATTACGGAATGATTAGTAGTGAAATCGTTATCGAATTCCAATCGCTGGTTAGAAAGTGCCTGTAGCGAAGAGTCTTGTCGTAATGCAAGCCGGAAAATACGCATCCAGGCAGTTCAGTACTGTGAGTCTGAGGACTACTCCAAATGGAAGAGCGATTATCATCCATCTCGCTTATCACGACCATAGGAGCAAGTAAAATATTTGGCAATGATGTTATTAATACAGAGAAGATGGACGGCAGAAATGTAGAATGCAGTCAGCTCATAATGTATGCACTTTTCTTCGACGCCCGGAATTTTCTCTAAAGTCAAGCGTAGCTATTCGGTAATTATGGACTGTCTGTCCGAAGCGTCAGCCGGATGAATTAGAAAAGATACTCTGAAAAATGCAGTTAAGTCTCTGGCGGAAAAGCTTTGCTAATTTAAGCGATACGTCGAAGACGGTGATTGAAATTATTGTCTACTACAGACTAAATACTGCAGCATAGTAATTTCCAGCTTTACAAACGCGTCAGAAAGCCAGGTTTTCAAAACATAGTTGTGACTTGTGTGTACACTCTGTAATTGCGCTACCTTTAAGTTACCGGCATTGTATATGTGTTAGGAACTTGCGAAAGGAATCTGTGAAATGCAGTGAACTGTTTTAAGTTTTACAGTTTTTCGAGTTTTCTTAATTTGTTTTAAGAAATTAAACTTTCGTCGTACTATTAAATCTAATGCAATTACGATTGTAGTGCATGCTGAAATTATTTATAGTATCTGTATGCAAAAATCGAAGTACGAAAAATTACAGTTGGTGTAAATATTTCCAAAATTGCTTGGTATGATCTTTTCCAATCTGATTTCCTCCTACAGCTGCTTAATCCATTGCAGGTGAGCCGACCAATTACCATGAAGAAAGACGGCATCCAGACCCGTAACCGGAAATTGTCGTCGAAGAGCAAGAAGGGATTAGTGCGGAGTGGAATGAATATTGAGCTAATGAAGCCGTTGCACGCGTTTGACAAGTCACAGTTCCGCTTCTCCGCCGTGCCGACTCTCAGTCATACCGCGCCGCATTCCATGATGGCCTATCCGGGCAATATGCCGACCTATCCCTACGGCATCCACGGTCTGACCCATGTGCAGCATCCCAGCCAGATCCAGAGCAATTTGGACCATTTAAGCGCCCAGACCAGCATGCTACAGAATCCGCAGGCCACCTTCTCCGGTTTTGCTGGACAGAATATGACAGGTAACTAAAAAATCTCTGTTTCTTCTGATTTTTCCCGGCCTTGACCTTTTCTCTGCATGCCCTGACCTTTTTTTCTTTCTTTTCTAGTTTTAACCTCGGACCATTTCCTTGCAGGCCTCTAAATGTGTGTTCCTAATGGTAATCGCACATCCCATGACACATGAGATTTTTGCTCAATCCTGAACGACAATGACGACGTAAATTGTCTCGCTGTGTGTGCTTCCCGTTTTCCCGTGGGGATGCGTTATTCTCTGACCGGTTCCTATCTGTTTGGATGCCGCCGTGGTGTCGGCAGTGTATCCCGCTTTCGTTTTTTCCGGGGTTTTTGTTTCCACGTTGATTGACATGGACGAAGTGCGCAAAGCCGGAAACAAGACTGCAGGCCGTTGATTATTGGTGGTTAGATTCGTTATATATGTGGGTGTGTTTTCTCTTTGTTCGCAATACTCTTGCCTAGATAGTTGTTAATATGGCACATTTGCTCTATATCGACGATGGGTTATAGATTTCTTTTTTCACTTTGTTTTTAACCTGATTTTATACCTTATTGGAGTGTAGTTTTCTATGTCGATTGTTGATGTTGTAAAGTCCACTTCGTTGGTTGGTGAACTTGCACAGTGGACCGTTTTGCAAAAAGACGGATAGTGTTTTTTAGTGTTTTCCTATTGTCTTCCAAAGTGTTTGACGATGGTTATATTTTTTGGCTTTCACTGTACGGGTTAGTTGTTCTATTCCTGCTGTTGATATATATTTACACTGTTAAATTTTGGGACAAATCTGTGTTCACGACAACATTGTTGTATCCTTATTTTTCCCTTATTCCACGGCGTAGGAAATCTGTACAGCTAGTCTACATCAGTTCTAAATCGATGTTTAATGTGTAAATGTATAACAACAAATAGAATTAGACACCAACATATGTACTGCAGAAGAGATCGTAAAATTGATAATATCAAACAAGTTGACTTATTAAGATCATAACGTGTTCAGTTTTTTTTAAAAATTTCAAAAAAATAAAATACACAGAAATGTAAATGAGGCCAAAATCAGAAAACAGTTTTGAGGAAAGGAAAGTAGTTATTTCAGAAGTAAATAATTAAAGCAAATTTGGTTGTGCAAGGCGCAGTAACAGTTGGCATCGACCGCAGCCTTCGAAAAAACCCAGAAAATAGATAAATTCTTTAATTTAGTGCCATATGACATGGGAAGATGCAGGGTGACGCATATATTTGTATGAGCGTTTCTTCGCACAATAACTTTTTCAATAACTTTATAACTTGATACTACCGTGAGCACTGTCGATTACATATAACCAACAAAATTAAAGATTTCGTGTCTTAACTTTAGAATTAAACATAAACTGATTTTTGAATCTTTGGCCGTGGCAGCAGTTGCAACTTTCAACAACTGCGCTTCCTTTCAAATTAAGTGAAAGGCCATCGTTCATTACATAACCTCAGCCGACAACGGAAGTAGGTACTAGGTAGCCTAATCACACAGAACGTTTCACCTAAATTGTGAAATTGTTCTCTGTGTGGCAGGAGTCGCGCTTCGGCGTTAGATTTCCATGCTGATCCGCTGCCACAGATCTGACCAGTTCCGTGTCGTATCTTCTTCCTGAGTTCGGAGATCAACGAGAGGCTTCCGATCCGCAAATCCAAATGTCTCGAGCCTAATGGACAGGGCATAATATGATAGTCATTACTCAAGACCATCAAGTTCAAGACTCCTGAGTATTGCTCCAACATTTCATCACTTTATTTTGCACTGCGCGCGTGCCACCTAGCGTCGCTTGTGCCGCGCTATGTGATAAACGTATCGCTATTCGCTAGCTACCGTGGAAATGTACCTGACGCCCCATACTAAATTCTTTTCTCTCCCACGGTACCAATGTAACCCTTCGGGGCGTTTGTCATCGGTTTGGGATACACTAGTAGGCTCTAGGTTCGTTTCAATGCCGACTGCAGCAAAGCCGCGCGCGTATGACGGTGGCTTAAAACAGTGCTATGTCCGCTCTTTCGGCCTCGACTGTTTAATTATGCAATCAACTGACAGTTAAGCCATAATAACCCAGATATCCCGACTAGTAAAGGTTCTTTTTTTACCCATAGCGTTACTTATAATAAGTTCCAAACAGGCAGCTGGTAAGTATCATACAAGGTTTACGCAACCGGTGGTCTTAGTAAAAGAGTTTTGTACTTATCTATATTTGGCTTAGTGTTATTTATGCTATATATTTATTACGCGTAGCATTTGTATATATTTTCGTTGCCGCAGTGTAGTTATTAGCCAGTGGTCCCTTATGGTTAGGTCGAGATGTGTTCGTCGTACTTTCATGTTCCTTTCGTGATATTAACGATACTACGAATAGTACAGCGCATCTTTATTGCTTTCTGTTTTTCCTAAACAAAATCCGAAACAAAAAAACAATATCTCCTTCTTCCATCACTTGGAGTGCGGCATAAATAAACCCATTGCTTAACTGCACCATTTACAAAACCAAACTATACCATTCACGCGTTAAACTGCTTGTGAATATTTAACATCCCAAATGAAATCAAAACAAAAGAATAACAACAAAGATATTCTGTACACAATTATAAGCAAATAAAGTTTATCCGTACACAAATCACAGTCAATACAGAAACTGCGAGCAACCATGCTGCTCGATGGGAATTTTGGAATATTGAGCTGGAGCTGGAAGCTGCAATGAGAAAACAAAACTGCAACTCATTGTCAACTGGTACATATACCGCTACAAAGAAATTCCTCAACGTACCGCTCTTGGTAAATGCATTTGAAATTGCATTAAAATCATCGTCGGTTTCGTTGCTCCATCCATTATGCCGTAGTTTTAGGGGGTGATAAAGACCGTACAATGTGCTAGGAATTTCATTGGAAGCAGTATCGTTGATCAACACGTTTATTACATAGTAATGTTGTTGAATATTCTCTTAAAATGACTCAAACTTTTATTCAGCAGCGTTCACAAGAGCTAGCTTATTATAATTATCTGTTCAAATCGGTTAGATTTAAAACTCTACGGATACGAATACTTACGATTAAAACAAGCATGTACAATAAATCATGCAAGATACTAATGCACACGTATTGCATGTGCGGTAGATGTATTTACGTTTTGTCATCATTACTTTACAAGTCCATTATAAAATTTCTTCTCTGTCTGTTGTTCAAGGCTTATTTAAACAGTGACGCATTTTCTACAGCTGAGAATAACTTCGTTGTCGTTTTTCGGTCGTATTTTACCTGTTAGAGTAAACGTTAATCCAGTGTGATAAAAGCTGGTCCCACTCGGATTCTTCCACGCTAACGTGCCGACACTTGGAATTCAACGATGCTATCACATATCCATGTTCATCTGGTACAGCCTTCATTAGTTGTGTAACATAAAATGCGAGTAATACGAGTAGTATAACGAGTAATACTAAAAATATATACGAGTATATACTGTACTGTGGCAGCCTACTCGCACCCTCCGACTTACGAAACACTGTGTTTGGATATTGTTAGATCCAAAATTGCTACTTCTGGAATTGTTCCTTCGAGCTGCGGAGACCACAGATGATTCCAGATCTTCTGGTTTTAACAGCTCCGTTAAGAACAAGATGTAACCGTTGCTGTTCCATGTTGACACGCATCGAAAATGCCGCTCTAAAAAAAAACACCACAAACCTTTAATAATCTGCATATTCGTACTTCAAAGAAAACATTAACGGAATGAATTGTAATTCGTGCTAGCCTTTATAAGCACAACACATTATTACTCGAAATGTCTTACCATCATAAATAACGACATCTTTTGGACTGGAATTCTGTTTACAGGTACGCAGCTTGTATTCAAAGACATCCGGCGTGCCGCAATGGGAGGAAAACGCGGTGCATTTCTCGCCATTTCCCATGTATGCTTCCAGTTCACCGGAAAACGGACACGTCGACGTTTCAATCTTCTCATTTACACCGTTATCCAGATCTGCAAATGAAAGTCATTACATAATTTGTTCACATTTTCGCCGGACAACAGGTACGCACTGATTTGGGTGTTCCATGCTGATCAAAGGAAGAATGACTCTTCGCAGACGCATAAATAATAAGCGTCGCTGTAGTTAGTGAGTACGTTTGAAAAGCTTAACAGCATGGCGCTGCTTTTACTTGAACAATTATTCCAGTATAACAGAAACAAAACATGAGACTGTTTGATGCTACTTGTTCGAGAACTGTGCGGGATGCGTCTAACGTCTGTGCATTCTGTCTGCTTTCCTCGCAATTCAGAAAGATAAGATTTTCCATTAGAACAACAAAATGTAACATCGTTGGACAGTAATTGCTACGGATCCGGTAAAGTGGAAGAGGTTACATGTTACCCGTCTGTGTGCGCGAGTTCGCAACGCTTTATTTCGTCATTTCAGTCCACTTCGCCTTGCACAGTGGGCTGTTTTGCAGAAAGAAGGATAGGCTGTTGTTCCATTCCTGCTGTTGATTTATATTGTACACTGTTAAATTTTGAGACAAATCTGTACTCACGACAAACGGCATTCTCTATATAATCAAGTCTTGACTAAGTACAATAGCTGCATATCGATCTTTAACTTTATGTGTTATTCCGATAATTAAAGTTCAATAAATTATTGTTAAAATTATTATACGAGTAAAGAATAGATGGAGTAGGTATTTACAAGTTTGCTCTTTCCCAAAGAATTTTGTGGTTTTAACAAAACACTCCACAGAGAAGCCAGACTGCTTAAAAAAACATTGCAATAATTAGCGTAAATTCTAACAAGTGTACACAAACGGGCTGTAATGCCAGAAAGCTGAGACTGAATTGCAGATAACTTCATGTCGAAATGTCACAATTTCAGCAGAACTATTCCTAAAAATTTCAGAGCTGTTGTTTTAAAAAGCAGCGAATTTACACGCCAGACTTCCAGAGAATTTAGACCAACAAGTTTCCAATTCCGTATCCTAACAAAATGGATAATCCTTGGCATCGGACATGGAACGGCGACGTCCAATTTGCTTCCGAATACGCTCTTGACGCTAAGAAGCGAAAAACAGTCTGAATGTCACGTCTGAGACTCTGACAACAATACCGACTGGAAAACTAGTAACCGTCACATAATAACTGTTAATTTCAAAATGCCGCAATATTGAAAACTATACCGCTGCATGTTAAAAGTAAGTTCTCATCAGTGAAACATAAAATCACGCAGTAAATCACTTTACTACGTAATACACTTCGTCCATCCTCTGTTAAAGTGGGTTACGTAAAACCATAATCAGATTTTTACAACAGCAATGAGTCAAAACTTTATGACTATCACTCCTGCTACTTACGGTTTTTTTGTCAACAATCACCGGTGGATTCCAGCTAGCCGCATTGGTTTCATCCAGCTCGGGCCGGTATGCCAGTAAATCATCTAACTGCTCTTGTATACGCACCGCGCGCTTGAAGTCCTTAGATTGAACAGCTTTTAGCTTCCGCATAGGCAACAAATCGTGCAATTCACGGATGGACAATGTCCAGGGATATGAAAGGCATTTCCGTTGATTCGCTAAGAATTCCTGAAAATCTTCGTCAGTTGTCGGGCGGCCGACGATCTCGTCCAGCTCATTCATCTTGCTTTCCATTTTTCGATGGTCAGTGATAACAAAACCGTCTCTTTCCAAAGAATCGAGATAAGCGGCAACTTCTTGCCCGGTGCCCTTTTGTCTTGACACGTCATCCAATAAAAAGTCACTTTTTCCATCAGCAAATCTAAAGTTAAACCAAAAAATTCATGCAAATGCTGCAAAATGGGCGTAACACTTAAGGGAAGTGGGCCGGTACATGGTACCAAATTCGTGTACATGCACGAAAACTTATACTTTCGCGCACTCCCAAACACATTTTTGTTTCGGTTTATGACTTTCTGCAGCCCGAAGATTTGTATACACTGGCGTGAAAACCGTTTGTGCGCGCAACATCCGGTTCCGGAGTTATGGCTGTTAGAAAATTCCAAAAAGTTTAAATCGGTGTAAAAACGATCTTCATGGACATGCGCATTTAAGTACAAAATTTGAGGAAGATCGGTCCATAATGAGACTTTTGGTACAACTGAATGCATTTAAACTTTTTGGAATTTTCTAAAAGCCATAACTCCCGAACCGGATGTTGCGCGCACAAACGGTTTTCACACCAGTGTATACAAATCTTCGGGCCTACAGAAAGTCATAAACCGAAACAAAAATGTGTTTGGGAGTGCGCGAAAGTGTAAGTTTTCGTGCAGGTACACGAATTCTGTACCTTGTACCGGCCCACTTCCCTTAAATTCACTTAAAAGTCGATTCCTTAGTGAAACGTAAATTCGCATTTTGTTCCTTCGCTCACCTAACCACAAGATTCCAATTTGTCCTAGTATCTGATGGTGGCCCTCCAGGTGACAAGCTAGTAGTTATCCAATACGGTGATTTTAGTTCGCTTATTCCCACAATTCGGCCAATCTATAGTTGTAATCAGGAAGTGAATTACTAGGTTACAATTGCTACGATTTCGATTCCCGTCTTTCTTCACGTACGAATGTACGATTACGCAAATATGGATAACTAACAACTTTCTGACTGCTTAACCCAGTTCTTGCGCAGTTGGCAAAAATAGTAACACAATTTGATCAAAAACATTTACTGTACTTATTCTGATTACGCTGAATTTATATTTTTCTATTTTCTCCGAAGCAGGCAAAACAGTGGAAACATGTGGAAAAGTATGAGGACAAGGGAAGAAGTTTTTCTATGGGCGTACACACAGGAAGTATGAACACACCCAAGGTGCAGAACAGTTATTATTTTTTTAATGCATCATCTGTTTGACCCAATGTTTTGAAAAATCAAATGCTTTATACAGAAAAAAAGTGTACACAATCAAAATAGAAGAAATGTTTTTTTGGGAAAACAGAAAAACTTTTCTGTCAAGAACAGAACTTTTTCTGTCAAGTGGAAAACAGACACTATAAATCCACTATTACCTGATAAGTGGGCCGAACACTTTCGAAATCCACGCCATACTTCTGCACATCAACTTTTACGAAACAGCCGAGCACAAGTTTTGGAAAAAAGTTTTGATAGCACCAGCTGACCAGGGTAGCTTTGTCCAGACTCATCTTTTCCAAAGCCTGTCAATCAACATACTTCTATAGTTGCAAGCTGTTAAAAAGTTGCATTTCGACGAAATTTCTCATCAATGCGTTAAACAGCTTAATTAAAGAACAGTGCATTGAGTGCAATGCAAGCAAGTCTGGTCAATGCAGCGAACTTTTAACATCCACATCGCATTATACAGATTTCAAAAACCATTTTATCTCAGTGGTAATAACCAAACCTTCATATGATCGATTTGTTCATCTTCCCATTTGCGCTACAAACAACATAAGGTTATAAAATTAACACAATACCAAATAAGTTTGGCTAACCGGTTTGAGTAGGCTTCTCACTTCGTCTGCCCGTGTTCGCGCGAAAAATTCATAATTACCGCCGTAGTATCTCAGCTGCTTTTGATCCAGATTAATAGTGTGGGTACATACGCTGTTTAGGAAGTTTTGCGAATGAGAAATCACAACAAGAATTTTCTTATACCTGCAAAATTATTAAATAGTCGCCACGACAAGGTGACAGCCAGACTCATGCATACGATTTCAGCTCCTCTTCTAACCATGCGCAGGCATTCAGATCCAGATGGTTTGTCTGAAAACCAGCACAAGGAAATCAACTGAGAACATAGACACAAAAAGCTACAGGACTTCGTCTGCCCGTTCATATTCATATAAGTTCATAAAAAACGTGAAATATTTCAAATACGATGGGCTAAAAAATCGGATGACAATTAAAAGAAACGTTCAGAAGATCGAAAACTGAGATACCCAAACTGGCTGCAAAACTACCAACGCAAACCGCGACGACGGTATCAGTAAGTATGTACTTCGACTTTTCTCAACAACGGATCAGTCTGACATACATTTCGAACAACGAATCACCTGCGCATTCAGATTTCCTGATTGTAAAAAGATTTCAAAAAATTAACGATTTCACATTGTGACATATACATCTGACTTGTGCACATAAATTTCCAAATTCCAAACAACAAGTACTGGTCTCATACTGCAAACAAAATCTTTTGGCTAAAAACTCTGTGCAAGCCACACAAAGGAACGTTATTGGCATTGTAATCAGCCCTTAGCAGTTCATTACGCGAAAGTATGTGAGATCGCGACTTATTGTCTGCATATTTATTGGCAAAGGTAAGCTAGTGACTGCTGAGAAAATTTTATACTTTATCTTGAAATTATTGTATTATCAGAAAATTTGAATACGGAATAGTAATTATTATAATAAGTACTTACATAACTCTTCCCATGCTTATGAAAAAATACTACTAAAATAAATGTAAATGGTATTACCGAGAAAAACGAACAATTAACCAACCATACCGGTTCATCTAAAAGTAGAATAGCAGGTTTAAGATACAGGGCGCGGGCCAGGGTAAGGCGCGTACGCCAGCCGACAGAAAATTCCTTGACTTTGGTCTGCTGCATCTGTTTGGTGAAGCCTAAACCATGCAAGATATCCGCTGCACGAGTTTCTGCACCTTTTTCTCCAATTTCGTCCAGGCGCTCATAAAAATCCATCAATTTATCGTGCGAGGCTACAGAAATTCAAATAGGACAATTACCGGAACGCAACAAAAGAATTAAATACATTAATACCGTAAATACGTATTAGCTGATTAGCAAAAAAAAAACAACTTAAAAATAGCTGTGCACGAAACACTGATCTTATTTTCATACGACAATGAGCGTACCTTCAGGATAAGCGTGCGCGAGCTCCTCTGCCTCTTTCTCCAGTCGCATCCTTTCCTCATTGATCTCCATCACACACTGTAGCGCAGTCTTATCCACGGGGGCCATCTCGCGGTGCAGATGGAAGATATCCAGTCCCGCGGGGATGGGTATCTCGCGGTGAGCGATAACCGCCAGCAGCGTACTCTTCCCGCAGCCGCTCAGTCCGATCAGACCATACCGATTGCCGGCGTTCAACTCCAGATGCGTGTCGCCCAACAACTCAAACCCGTGGCAATTCACGGAGAAATTGTGGATTTTCAGATCGCGCGACTGCGACGGGCTGGCCAGGACCCCGGTACACGTGCGAGACAGGCTGGCCATATCTTGTTCCTTAAGTTCAACTTCCACTTTCGTCACTAAATAAAGCCATTGGCCGATTGCGCTCTTTATTAGTTTAATGGGAACTGAGATGGAATTCTCTTACCTGGTTTGCTATCGCCGACTGTCGCGATTTCACTGCCAGTGGGAGCATGGCCAT
This sequence comes from Paramacrobiotus metropolitanus, assembly GCF_019649055.1. Lineage (NCBI taxonomy): Eukaryota > Metazoa > Tardigrada > Eutardigrada > Parachela > Macrobiotidae > Paramacrobiotus > Paramacrobiotus metropolitanus. The sequence goes on along the minus strand of NW_026570328.1, from coordinate 360,184 downwards.
TAATAATTCCTGATCCCTGCGATTCCATCATCTTGATCTTCTTAGGCGCAGTAGCAGTCGCGGCCGTGTTCTCGGCCTCGCGCTTCTTGGAAACGCTAGACATTGTGGTTGCGGTAAGTTACCAAAAGCTCAGAAGGACCACGAGAATTTTGCTTTTCATAACACCACGTTTAACGTTATCCCAGGGTAAAGCCTTTACGGTAAAGGAGAAAAACAATAATTATAATATTATAACTTTAACAGACGCTTTGGGCAAGACTAAAAAGACACCATACTGTCCTGTCCATATCCATAGCTTAAGGGAAACGGGTTTCGGAACAATGTATACAAATCATTTAGCTTTAAAATGACATGAAGTTTTACAAAAAAGTGATTCGTAGTGTGCGAAAGCGAAAGTTTTTGTGCGTGTATCCCATTCTTGACGCTATGTACCGGGCCATTTCCCTTATGGATTAACCATCTCTTATCGAGCCATGGTAGGCCGCCATGGAGTGGCAGTGTATGACATTATAAACTAAAGCGCGCTGCTTGAGTACTTCTAGTTCTGGCCCAGAAGTTCGCCAGACTAGCACTGCGCATTGAATTTTCAGATTTTGATTTTTGTTTTACGCCTCGTGATAGGATATCGACTAAGAAAATAAAATTTACATCAAACAATATTTTCTGTGTTTGAAAAGTTCACATTTAGTGAAATTCAATTCTACAGTTACTGTATTAGTCATTACTGATTAGCTGTAAATAAATATACAAGTATCTTTTTTCGGCAACAGCCAGTACACGTGACAATACGCTTGCGCAGATTAAAGCTAATTATAATGATCAAATATCCTTTGTAAATCTTCTTCTGAAAAGTATAATACCAGATAGTGTTAGTTTCACATCAGCGCATAGCGCAGTGCTGGTAATTATTACGTACTCGTAAAATAAATTAAACGAGATGAACAAAACCGATGTGTAAGAACCGACATGGAAGCATTGTATAAAGCAACGGAACCGTCGTTTTTGTTGTAGATTCACAGATATCAACTCGAAATAACCAGCCCCCCGTCTCGCAGTACATCGAACATAAAAATTCAGTAGTATATTCGTTTCCGAGAGCTGCACTGTGAGCAGGTTCATCCTATACAAAAACCGAAAGGCCTGAACCGCATGCCACTGCAAGTGGGTGCAGCCTGCAACAAATGACAAATAAAGCGTAAAAACTAAGAAAAATTCTGTAGTCCACAAAAATGCCCGCCAAAAACGACAAACAATTAATATAAACTGGGAATGGCCGTGTCCAGTGCCACAGCATGTCACATGAGAAAACTCACAGTCTTGCTGGATGGTGGTTCGTAAATCAGAACCAATTCACCTGCGTAATACACCGAATATATATCCCGTTAAGCATCAAGCAAACAGAAGTCAACATCTTACTAACATCGCATGCGCCATTCAATCCATTGTTTTTTCATTTAAAATCGACGAACACACCTCCACTGCCGGTGAACTCGGAGTTCAGACGCAGCCAAAATTTATCCAGCTCTTCACGCACAGCAATCCAGTCCAGCATGGGATTACTACTGTCCAGCCCTTTCTGCGTCTCGTTTAATTCGCGACGGAATAAAGATAAATTCTGTGTAAATCTGTAAGCAAGTGTTCACATCATTACCCAAACGGTAATGTGTAAGCCTTCGGTTACTACGTAAAATAATCAAAAATAAATCTTTACAAATTACAAACGGGGGATAACACTTGTTCTATTCAAGATAATTGTACCTGTCGCGAGTCTTATTCGATAAATTCCGCTCCACCCCATCCATCAAGATGATAAAGCAGTTGGCAACCTGACCCCGTTTGTCTTCGGGAAATGATTGTATAATGCGCGGTTGCAATTCTTGGAAATGCTAAATGAAAACTTTATCAATATCTGAGAGTACTTTCACTATAATAAAAAAAATACTGCAGATGGTTTAAAATCATAAGCTTGCAAATCTGTCAGTTATACCTGATCGCAGAGAAGGACCAGACCCAATAACGGTCGTGAAAGACCAGTGATTGCGTCCTTCTTCGAACACAGCAATGCGTAAGATTGTTGTCATCAGCTGCTGGAAAAGCTGCGGCTGCACTTCGTAGATGCGCAACACAGAGGAACGATTTTCCGTGGCAGCCAATTCAGGATGCTTGTGGCGACGCTGAATTTCCCTATATAAAGCCGTGATGATGTTGTCCAACGAGGAGCAGCTGGCTGAATTCACAACAGTTTCTAAAACAGCACACATGTGCATTTTCACGGTGCTTTTGAACGCTTGAAACTGTCTGGCAACGGTAAAGATATTAAAAATTACATGCACAATTAACCTACCGAGAGAATTTATCCCTTCGGAAATACTGGTAAGAATGTATAAAAACACTGGGGGATCCACATTGATCAGGAAGTCAATGTGGTTCAGAGAGACAACGTCGAGTAAAGAGTAATATGCCTGACCGAGTTTTGGATATTCCTACCAAATACAACAGGCAAATTGAATGAATATCCAATTAGTGCAACAGGCAGGGAAAAGCACGTCATACCAGGAGATCAGAGTGGGAAACTGAAGTGATCAGTTTAATGAGAACTTGTAGCGCCTCGTCCAGCGTGCGATCACCGTAGAGCAGAAAAACACCAAAATTGCAGTAATTGCCCATGAGAGCGTATTTGAACATGGTGAGGGCCACGGCGACGCCCTTCAACTTGCGGGGATATAAATCCTGCTTTGGAATGTCACTAATGGTCAGCATACGCGTACCTAGGATAGAATCCCTTAGAATTCGTAGTCAGGTTAAAGATGAGCAGAGCAGACAACCTCATACCGTAGACGGTGAACATCTTGCTAATTTCTTTAAAGAGCAAGATCCCGTTTGGAGACGAGATATCAAATTGTATCCGCTGCGAGCGATTCTGTGCCAATTCCGCCATGAATTTCAACATAGGTGTCGTCACAGCGGGGTCCGAATACCAATATTCAACAACGCGCTGGCACACGTTAAGGTACTTGGGATATCTGCAAAATACCGAACAACACTGTAAAATGGTAATATATCATCATCATTCTGTTAAATACAAAACTATTTAAAATTTTCTTAGTTAATCGAAAGCGACATATCGTTTCATCCGACAAATCGATAAATTAAAGAAACATCACTTACATCCAGTCAAAGAATAAAATATACGATGTACGGTTCAGCAAAGCGGATGAAATTCCTCGGAGATCTCTCGCGATGCCGATTGCCGCCAGTTTTGCTTCGCGCTCGTTAAACATGGCAGTAGCGGCGTGTGTCATAAGTCTGCCCAGTTCCTCAAACTCCACTGCAAAATTAGAAATTAAGCAAATCCCTGAAGTTCGATGTTCTGATATTCTCTGATCAAGCTATCCTTTAAGTATACTGTACTGTCAGTGCCCTACCAATATCATTTGCCAAAAGGAGCGCAGAGAAATACACCGTACCTCCGATTGGCCGCATGAACTCATCCAGTTTATCCTCATCCTCTGCCAGTTCAATGATTAACAGCCGCGTTAAGGAGGCGTAGAATGCAGTACGGCATTTCAAATCACCCAATGTAGAATTAGCGCCCAAAAACGAGAAATGTTCACTCTGAAATCGGAAAACTAGTTAGCAGCAACTAGCTAGCACGTTAGCAGCACCCACTCTAGGAGTAGGCACATGCAAGTTCAATACAAAATAACCGGCCAAGTATACGGATTTGCGTTTTGATAAACCAGTCGCTAACCGTATGATTTTTCAGCAAAAACTGAACTTCATCCAGCTTGACCATACGTCGAATACTGCTGTATCCCATAGAAAGATCGTTGAGAAGCTGCAGACTACGGGATACGACGCTGTCGCTGTTCCCCCAAAATTTTAAGCTATAGTGGGGGAACACCTGTGACTCCCCGAAATCTGCGAAGAAAAAGATAACACAAAAAATACAGAACAAACTCAAACAGAACTACACGAAAACACACATCAAAATCGACCGACGAGCTGTTATACTCAGCTTTGAAGTACAAGTAACCGCCTTGCGGAAACGGTAACTCTTGCAAACTCTAATGGCAACGGACAAAGAGAAACAATTACTGTGGCTTTCCGCATAAGAAATACGTAAGTCGGTTAGACTTTCAAAGTCAGTCGTCCATACAATTGCAAGATTATTATCACCGTAAGCTGTGCCAGATTCCTAATTTGGTAGATTTGTTTGTCAAAAAATAAAAGACCAGTTCCCATTCAGAATTTTAGTATTTATTAACGCTTCAAAGTTCAAAATACAATAAACAATAATACTCACAATCCAGCGAAAATCAAGGAAAAAATACGAACGAATGGTAATTTCAGGTGGCGGCAGCAGATAATATAAACAGCAGCTGCAGCTTACCCCGATAAAAACACAGACGAAGCAAAACCAATGATTTCCGTAAAGCAGTTCGTACCAGTTTCGATAAGATCTTTGGGGGCCATTTCGAAATTCCTCGACAGAGATCGGCTATGGAATCTGGATGCCGAGATTCCATCCTCCTTCCCAGCCGACGTCCACCCAAGATAGGAGCAGACGCGGACTGTAATTCAAGGTTAACTGATATCGATTAATCAAAGTCCATATTACGTTAAAGTGCTTATTTAATTTTCTTTGAACATTCATTTCGTTTCAAGCATTGTCAGAGTTTCTTAATGCTTGTTTTCTAACACTAATTTCTCACAAATCAGTGAAATATTAGTCATACCGCAGAGATGGGGCCATAATTCTGTTGATATATTGTATGCTCCTGTCGCTGACTGGTGTAAGAAAAATTCGGTCACCATCAATTTCCAGAGCGGGCTGGAAATGATGTTGCAAATCCGTGATGAGTAGAGATTCCAGCAAATAAATGTAGTCTTCCGCGCCATCCCTAACAAAAACTTGGAAACCTATGCAAGGGAATTAATGTTCAAAAATATTTAACCCGGAAATAAAAGTAGAGAAACTCATTGTCGATGAATGTAGTACCTGGAGGAAACCGAAGAATCAATCTTTCCATCAGAACCTAGCAAAGGGCGTAAAAATATAAAAAATTTAAAATTTAAAGATTTTCAATACACCGTCAAATTAAAAAATTCAAATGGAGAATACCGACTATCTATTCAAGCAATCGCCAGTACTTCTGATGGCCGCAGATACCGTATACCTAGCACTGCTCAATGCTCACGCTATGGTCAAACACAATATTAACTGCTGCTCGTGGTCAGTTATACAGTACGCTGCCCAAGATCGTATACGAGTAGCTAACAATAGTACTAGCGAGTAGCAATAGAAATTAAAGTATACAATACATATTGTGCTTATACCTGTACTTGTACAATACAGTGGGTTTTACTAACTGCTTATTCCCGTCGCCGATCCAGCTGATGGATGATTCAAGTTCTGTTTTGTTTTTTGGAGAATCGGAAAGCAGTAAAGGTACATTGATATATTCTTGGGATCCTTGGGATTAGCATTTACACTACTTTCAGATTCATTTCTGCAATATATGTATGCACTGCGTGCGCGACTAAACTGGATTGAAAAGTGTTGATTAAGCTACGGAAATAATTATGCATATTGATAAACGTTAACTATAATAATAATGTTTTTAATTAATATGTATTAATATGTACTGCCAGATTTTAGAAATACACGATTAAATGCGCACCTTTATGTAATACCATTGTTAACCACACAATTACTGCACCATTCAAGAAGGCCAGACTCTTCAATTCACGTGTCAAATTGATTGTGAATTTAACATCCCCAATGAAATCAAAACAAAAGAACAACAACAAAGATATTTTGTACACAATTATAAGTAAATAAAGTCTTTCCGTAAACAAATCACAGTCAATACAACAACTGCCAGCAACCTTGCTGCTCGTTGGGAATTTTGGAATATTGAGTTGGAGCTGGACGCTGCAACGAGAAAACCCAGCTATAACTCAACTGGTTAAAGAAATGTCTCAACGTACCGCTCTTGGTAATTGCGTTTGAAATTGCATTAAAATCATCGTCAGTTTCGTTATTCCATCCATTATGCCGTAATTTCGGAGGGTGATAACGACCGTATAGTGTGCTTGGAATTTCATTGGAAGCATTATCGTTACTCAAAACGTTCATTTGGCTTGCCGGTGATGAGGAACAATTTGCTGTAAAAATAGACAAATTAGAAGTTTAGAAGAGGTGATCATAGTACAGACACATACATGATACGACATAGTAATGTTGTTCAAGATCAAAATTCTCTTAAAATGACTCGAACGTGTACTCAGCAGCGTCAAAGAGCTGGCTTATTATAACTGTTTAAGTCGGTTAAATTTAAATCTATCCGGATAGGAATGTTTAAAATAAGCATATATTGTACTGTAAATCATGAAGATACTAATACACACATATAAGATCGTATATATGTGCGGTAGATTACTAGATGTACAGAGTACTTTACAAGTCCATTGTAAATTTTCTTCTCCGTCTGTTCTTCAGTGCTTATTTAAACAGTGACGTATTTACACTGACAATAACTTCGTTGTCGTTTTTTAGCCGTATTTCACCTGTTAGAGTAAACTTCAATCCAGATTGTGATAAAAGCTGATCCCACTCGGATTCTTCCACGCTAACGTGCCGACAATTGGAATTCAACGATGCTATCACATATCCGTGTTCATCGGGTAGCGCCTTCATTACCTGTGTAATAAAATTGTATAATAAATGTACGGGTACAGAGTACTGTAATGTGGCAACCTACTCGCAAGCTCGTCGACTTACGAAACACTGTGTCTGGATATTGTTAGATCCAAAATTGCTACTTCTGGAATTGTTCCTTCGAGCTGCGGAGACCACAGATGTTTCCAGATCTTCTGGTTTTAACAGCTCCGTTAAGAACAAGATGTAACCGTTGCTGTTCCATGTTGACACGCATCGAAAATGTCGCTCTAAGAAGAAAGCACCACAAACCTTTAATAATCTGCATATTCGTACTTCAAAGAAAAAATTGACGGAATGATTGTAATTCATGCTACTCTTTATCAGCACAACACATTATTACTCGAAATGTCTTACCATCATAAATTACGACATCTTTCGGACTGGAATTCTGTTTACAGGTACGCAGCTTATATTCAAAGACATCCGGCGTGCCACAATGGGAGGAAAATGCGGTGCATTTCTCGCCATTTCCCATGTACGCCTCCAGTTCACCGGAAAACGGACACGTGGACGTCTCAATCTTCTCATTTACACCGCTGTCCAGATCTGTAAATGAAAGTCATTACCATAATTTGTTCGCTTCTCGCCAGACAACCGGCACGCACTGATTTGAGTGTTCCATGCGGATCCAAGGAAGAAAGATTCTTCACAGACGTCAAAAGGCGGAAATACCGACGGCCCAGATGAACCGTCGGTTGCCACACCGGTGTGACGCTTTAGCACAGTGGCATCGGCAAATGGTATTGGATGACCTATGCGAAACGCACAATCTTTACCACATAATCATTTTGCAAAAAAAAAACATATCGTAATTACTTACCTTTTCGAAATTCCATGGTGCCGGTGCCCTTTTACGCACCCATAAGCAAGCAATGCTTTCTTCACCGCTGCAAACAGCAAAATATTTAAAGATTTGATTTGATTTGATTTTTTGATTTCTTTATACAGGTTTCGTGATCTTTTTCGTTGAGGTGATAGTTAAAGAATATTTACCAGCTTGTTTGCGAGTACAGTACAATGCTCTCATCCTGGCCGAATGCTTTAACGTCTCGTCCAACACAGAGATATCGCTGTTTGCCGGTATCACTGTACATGTACGCATCCGCACTATCCAGTGCTTCTTTGGTATACAGATCATCGTTTTGTACAGAGAAATACTGCCAGTTTCCTTGCATCCATTCTGGAAAGCGGCATGTCACATTTTCTTCCATGTTGTCCATTCCATCTGAAAATAAAGATCATTTTAAATTTTCACTATGTCGGAGATATACGGAAATACAATTTGAACAACCGCGACAATTTACGAATAACGCCTCTATCCCGTACATTTTGGTGGTCGACCAAACATAGGATTTTTGCCACCCGCAAAAAGCAAACGACCCAGCGGTTTATTAGTTCCATGCTCATCGTTCCCGCTCGACAACGAATTCTCCATGGCTAATCGACGTTTCAGTTCCCACAGTTTGGCTTTGATCTTTCGTTTGTTAAATTTCTGTACGGGAAACAAGGAAAGGGTTTCGTATCCAACCGTGGCATTATACAATTCATTGTTGCAGCTTGAGTCCGGTGAGAGAGAAACATGGAAGACGGAACTTGTTAGTGGTACTCCGTTGGTCACAGAGTGGATCTTTTCCTCCTTGAACAACTGCAATAATTCAACATTTTTCGTACATAACGAGTGCAAAAAATGTTAAAAATAACATAATAAAAAATAAACTCAAAATTTCGACGTTTATATAAAGCAAATCGTTGCAAACGACTAACGCAGTATGAAGCTGGTCAGCGCGCCGAATCCAAGATTTATTTGTAGATATCGTATTTTATTGTAAACGTTTCCCGGTACTAAATTAAACGCGACTGCATGGTCGTAATTTCGACATTTATAACGTAAAAACGTAAAAGCCCACAAATGCATAGACTAGACCGGAGCAGTAAGTAATTTGCTTTACGGAATATGTCTTTATAAAATCCAGCATACGTTATTACTTGTAATTTATTAGAAATTGGTTGCTTACTGCGCAACGATATTTAGCATATGAATCGTCGTAGAAATCCATTAGACCGATGTACGATTGCCCATCTTCGCCAGGCCATGTTCCCAAACATTTGAAGTTCGTTTCTGCAAATTAAAAATTCATTCTACGTATGCATTTGCATAAATAATGAGCGTCGCTGTAATTAGATGAGTATCTTTGAAAAGGTCACTTAACAGCATGGCATTGATTTTACATGGGCACTTAATCCAACATAACGGAAACAAAGAATCAGACAGTTTGATGGTACTTGTTCGAGAATTGTGCGGAATGGGTTTAATGTCTGTGCATTTTGTTTGCTTTCCTGTTCATTTTCAGAAAGATTTTCCATTAGAACAACAAAAAGTAACGTCGTTGGATAGCAATTTGCTGCAGATCCGGTTAAGTGGCATTTAAAGATGTTACATGTTACACCGTCTGTGTGCGCGAGTTCGCAACGCTTCATTTCCGGCACAACAAGTTCAGGCGCCCATGCAGATCTTCCATCTCTAATTAGTCGTTAGCCGTTAACCAGTTACAACTTTCGCAGCATTTAAAAGGTTCATTACTCTAAAGTGCGTTTGTCTGTCGAAAGCGCATGTGGATTAATTCTAATGCTAAGAGATGTGAAAGATTCAAACTGATTGTGAGAAAATTAAAGTTGGAACTATGAAATCTGAACAGAATTATATTGTTTATTAAATATTTTATCGTCGATGTTCCTATATGGTTACGTATGTATGTATTTTAACATTCCTTGTACATTTGTACGTAGATATGACGATGGTTACGCAGCATACGCTTTATATTACCTCGGTCAGTAATGTCGCACGTCCGAAATGTAGCGTGCAAAATGTCCCTGGATGGACATGTGCTAATGAAGGATAATGGCTGTTCGAAATCACTTTGTTCCAGATTTGCAGCACTGCGCTGGCTAATAGTTGGCGCTGCGGCATTATGCGGCTGCTGTGGAGTATTTGTGCTCCATTCCGGACCGTCCAGAATATTGACTGGCGCATTTCCGGTTTCGCACAGCGGCCGGCCATTCAGATAATATTTAAACGTGAACTCCCCTTCCAATGGACAAAGCGTTCGGTAAATATTTTGCCCCGTTACCAAAGTCGCCGGTTCAATGGAACCTGATTTTCCTGTTCAAATACGAGGCCCCTCATGAAACGAATATTTGGACTGGAACCATGTGCACGATAAATTAAATAGGGTGTATCAATAATCTTTGCTACACAGAAGACGGCTTTTTCATGGAAAACCCAATCGTTTTGTCTGTTTAACTTTGCGTTTTCCATTCTTCAAAATACAGTCTCAATGTACAATCAGTCAATAACTTACGCCAAAGAAAAATACCATCGCCCGGTCGGAGAGAAGCGAGCTGGGGACACTTTGATCGAGCAGCTTCTTCGTTTGTATAACATTTATCTTGCAAACCTATAAAGTGAAATCAACATTGAAATTACGGTCTGTAAGATACGCACACACAGTATTTAATAAAACCATAACATTACCTTCGGGAAAGACCTGCAGCACTGATGGAGTTTTCATGGACAGATGAATGCACCGGAAACAGTCACCGGCTTCTCCCCTGAAAAAAAAACATCATGAGCCATCATTAAGGCATAATTCCGAATCCTTACGAAGAACGATGTTGAAGTTGCAGACACTAATATAAAAATTGTAAGTTACATGATAAAACAGTGGTAAGTTACATGATAAATATCTTCAGAAAACATTTCGAATACAGCAATAAATAATCTACAGATGTATATTTTAGTATAAAATATGTGGTTCTCATGAGTATACAGTATGAATCATGAGACCATTGTACAGAAGAGCAATATACGAGTAATACATAAGTACCCAATATAAATCGCCAGAAATGTCACAGGTTTTTTTAAAAATGAGGGGTACATAATATTTATCAAATGTTTGCACTTCACTGCCTGATTCTGCATAATTATGCACAACTCGCATTCACGACTGACAGGTCGTGATTGAACCGCTTAATTAGCAATCGTTAGTAATCGGCTTAAATAATCCGATTCATTAAGTGAGAACAACTCTCCACCAGAAAAGGAGTGTAGAAAGGGAGGAAATTTAAGGAAGGGTCAAAATAGCATGTTGATCTTACAAAGTGTGCAATGAAATGAATAATGGGATTTGTCACCGCCTATTTCTTTAGCGCTCCTGAGACGATAAGGAAGCGTAATGATCAGCCAGTCGTTGTCCACTGTACTAAACCGCTCACCATACAGTGACCGTACATACCCGATATGCAGCAGAACATGTTGGCCGACCAGGGAGTGGCAGGTGCCCCAGACGGAGATGTCTTGTGGTCCAATTTCTACCTGATCATATTGCACGCGGCCTTGCGGATCAATGGATGATTGCACCTGATAAATGCCCTGATATTCCGAGGGGAAGTAACAATTGCTGCCATTCTTCCGCTGCTGAACAGTACTGGGACTGGCCGTGACCGTCATATTCGGACGGGGTGGGGCCGCTTGATCTGCACCGCTAAATGGAAGATGGACTGTCAACGGTACTGTCGTGCTAGCATTCCCGGACCATGCTGAATATGGACTTAATAATGAGCCTGATGTAGATAATGGGGCCGCATCATCACGGGCGAAAGTTAACGATGTGTTGCGGCGCTGATCATCGGTGGCGTTGACAAGAGACCGGATAGCATCTGCCGCTACCTGACTAGCTCCCGCGGCCGGGAGGATATCCGCATCCGATCCACTTATACCTGTGTGAACACAAAGTCAACAATAAATATTTCGGGAACAAAACATGACGTGACCATAAAGCGCGGCGTTCCGTAATGTTGGGTGCATGGTTGGAAAAGCAGCTGCTGCAATGGCTGCTGCCGGTCAGCGTGGCTACCACCGGCATTGCATTATTGATGACAAAAATGACCACCAGCATGCACGGTATCAAATTACATTCAAATAGGATATTGCCCGGCTGTATCAGCCTATTTAGCTATCACACCGTGAATGATGAAATCATATTGTCAAATGTGTACTCCGTCATATTTCCCCCAAATTACCCGGTCAGCTTTGAGAATGCACGTGTGCCTCTAATCGATATATGTGAAGTGGTACTGCTGCTGCTACCTCTGTAACTTTATGACGGCCAGGTGCGAGGAAGAATTTGGCGAGATGAACACACAGGAAATTCCATTCTGGCCGCTGGTTTGCAATTTCATCAACAAATAAAATGGAAATAAGACACCGCCAACATCTCATTCAGTTGCAGAATTATGAATGCATTATGTGCGACTTCAGGTAATAAAGGGCATGCAGAGAGTTAAAAATTTCGTATAACTACTTTGGTGCACTTTCCGTGAAGTACTTCGAAGTAGTCGAAATTTGTAACAAAAATATGCTATACTACCAAAATATAACAACATATTTGCCTTAAATATTCAGTCGTATTTCGTAGCTGAATGTTTATTTCATAGCTGTTCAGGTAAACTTGGCTTGTTTGGCGCGTATTTTATACAAATAAATTTGCTTCAGTGTCTAATAACTGTTATATATCATAAATATGACATCAAGAATTTATTGACGTAAGAAATTTCTTGTATACGTACATACGCTTTAATGCGTCATACAAAATGTACGGTATCTATCCTGCTGTTAGCTTTTACAATCCCGTAGTTTAGTGGCTGTTGATCGTAAAGTGGCAGCTAGATTGCTTTGTTATGCTGGATGCTGAATGAGCGATGTGGTGCGCTACCGAATGCGCAATAGACGAGTATGTCGAAGAGCGACGTACCATTATCGTAAAATCTAACTGCCCTTCATTCACTTTTCTCCGCGCAGTGACCCGTGATTTCAATATTTTCATTGGATTCCGTATATAATGGTGGAGGCCAAAAAGAGTAATTATCGGAGCAAAAATATAGACGTCTAACTGGACAACCAGGGGAGGGGCGGTGGAAAGGGCCCTGCGGTGGCCGGCGCATTGGCAGTCCATTGTGATCAAAAGAGGCACCCTTCGCACTGCATGTGCACACACACAGCAGCAGCAGCCGTAAGCAGCACGCCACGCTGGTCAGTTCAAGTGGCAAGGAGGTGTGTAGGAAAGAACAATACCGTGCTGGCCCGGCTTGATGAATTACATTAATAATTAAATACGTGTAATACATTTCACAGCATGGAATTATGGTCCATGGATTGCATGCTGAATTACCCCGGCCCAGCCATTGTCCGCCCGAGCATAGTGTTCCAACGCACCTGATCATGATTTTTCCATACATATTCATGCGCACTTTGCATGGCTTTACGAATTATTAATGGCAATTTCCCTCCGATGAAAGGATCTAATTCGCTTCAGTGGGCATACAGCATTTACAAAACATCAACAACTTATGTGTGTTCATTGCTCATATTGTACTTACATTGCCCGGTAAAAGCAGCTGATCGACCAGCGTTGTACTGGCAAAAGCAAATAAACTCCGGAAATTCATACTTTATAAACATTTTATTTAATATTTTCGCAAGCAACGAAATTACCGCAGTAAGAATTTTGATATTCGAAAAAATATAATTATATCCAGCTAGTAAACCATACTACATACTTTGATGAGAGCAAATTTATTATTTCGAGCCAATTCATTTCGAAATGTTTATTATCAGTATGATTATTATCTGTTTATTGTATGACTATACGTGTGTTAACCACAGCACCGCACTGTTTTAATCAAATCATCGATAGCATCACCTGCGCCGGTTAGCGATAGTGCAGGCTCTGCAGCATCAGCAATGCAATAATAATGCAGCCCAGCATAAAGTGACCGTGGGCCGCTTGGTAAACGATCCGTAGATAAGGCTACGTATACGTGTGGTTGACGGATTAGAATAAGCGGGATGCAGCTGCAACTCCTACAACTCTTAAGCTGAAACACTATTATGTTTAGTGGCAGATTCCTTTAATTTTATCTTTTATAATCTGTATAATTCCCTCGTCCATATGATGGATAAGAAGGGGGCTCTACACAAACACTGCCGTGTTAATAAAGCCGGGTTATAAACCGGCGGGGCTTGTTTTGCAATCGGCCCGTAGTAGTACACCTAGCCTAGTAGGGGAGCATGTTGTTAGGCACTTTATCATAAGACGGAATTGTTTATCAAGTAGACAGATAACGATACTATTCATCTTCCCTCGTCATACTCACACACCGCCACTTTATTATTGAGCAAACCTCTTGAGTAGCCCAAAGAAATCTATCCCGAGCCACTTAACAGAGCGGTCACTCTTTTGCACTATGACCATAAAATATATAATCAACAAAATTGAACTCCGGCCCATGGTGGAATTCGGCAAAATGTAACTTTTATCAAATTCATACCCACAACGCACACGCCCCGTCAGGCCCACCATTTTGCGCTACAACATGCACTTAATCAGAAGTCGAAGATATCAAAACCTGCATTTTCCCGGTAAGTGTGCAAATTGGCTGCGTTTGATGAAATGATGCATTAGTGAGAGCGACGTTCGTCTAGTGGAAAGCATTTTTATTGGAGGGAAATTAACAGCGTAAAACGCGCTAAAATGTAGATATATCAAGATGTTAAGCAGTCGCTGGGCAGTGTCCAGACAGGGACATTGGCAAGATTTTATGGCTGTAAGTCCGGCAATATACAGCTACCGGAAGCAAGGTAAACGGCTGTACATTATGACAGACACGCTTTGCATAATGACTAACTTCTTGATCAGGTAAATCCGTAAATGCATCTTTCATTAGGCTCACAACGCTCTGTCCGAGTTTAGCACATTAAATAAACATTTTCGCACAACTGCAGATAGAATGTAGTGATAAACAGAACCCGTAGATCAAGAGCACAGGATACTTATATATGTGCAAAACAAATTACAAATTCAGAAATCAAAATGTTGTCACAGCAGACACTGCTATCAGTGGCATCTCGGCTGCTGATAGCTGCTCTCGAAATGCCTAATTCATATAATTCGATCAGGATGATCTCAGTTCTGCATTTCTACTGCTTCATGATAAGTGAAAATATAATTATATCACATGTACGTATCCCAAAATTTTACTTTTTATCTGTTGTCGTTTTTTTCTGCTAAAATGCCTATGAAGGAAGCAATATGCGTGGTTAAAACTGTTTTCCTTATACAAGGCCACCGGTAAGATTGTTAACGTTTTGTGGTTCATAAATAACGTAATTAGTCATTATACTGACCACAAACATTAAGCACAATCTACAAAACAAATAGTCTGTCTTACCTCTGGCATCGGCATAACGTGGACACGTTATGCAAAAAATCACAATCACTTTGGATAGAAGACCGGAAACGAACGGCAGCTGCATACCGGGACAGTCCAGCAGCGACTTCCAGTGCGGCATTTTGGTAATCCTTGTGAAGCGTCAGAAAGATGCCGGATTTCACACGATATTTCGTATAGGATCACTGAAAATCATTTTAAGGCCATAGAATTGGCTTAATCCGCTCTGCATACCCACAACCGACGCAGTGTACGGTAGTGATCTTTGTCAAACTGACCAAATTAACTCGTTGAACTTGGTTGGGGGAAATGAATATTCAAGCAGCTCGTGTTACCGCTATCTAACCAACTGTTGGCTTTCACCAAATAACAGTGTAGAAAAGTGGCTGCCAGCAAGTAGCAGCAGCCGCAGTATAATACAGAGAATTGCCGGCCACTGTGCAGAGTAACGATGCAGGCAGGTAAGTGTAACATGAAACCAACTCCTTCGCTCGTAACATTAACGTTAACATTTTGATTGTTCAATTGAGGGGCTTCGCGATGGACAGAAACGATCGAGCGGATGGGGACGGCCGTCGCGGACTGATGGCTACAAAGTGCTGCTGCTGCCTGCCTGATACAGCTACAACGCCGGGCGGAGAGATAGATACAGGAATACAGGGCTAATTTCGCAACATGTCCGAGCCCGAACGACCAGCCAAACTAGAGTAGCCCACGCCGATCGATTTCTACCTACCGGCATCAGCACTCTTCCGGCCCATGTCCATATCAGCGTGAGAGATTTCGCAACGTTTTAAAATCAAAACTTTAATTGTGCAGAACAGAACAAGATGAGCTCTACCACATCCAGTTTAAAATTATTCTGAAAATAAGCAAATGCATTTTCATACAATTACAGATACATGGTGGCGGTGCGGTATCATTTTTTTACAAAATAGATTTATTCTGCCCCATAAGCAACAACTTTTTTAGACTTCTTATAAAAAAATTAATTATTTGGCATTTGCCGTCCATAGTATGTGTTATAACACAACATGTCTCCAGCCGATAACGGCCACTGACGATAACTTAATTTTTTCAAGAAAAGACAGAATTTAACTGTGGTAATCAATTTATTTGCACAAAAATCAATAGTATAAGAAAAATAATTATGTTGTGAAATAATGAAAAAGTAACCTTTGAGATAAGCGTGTAAAAAGTAACCTATTTCAACAAGAAATGCGTAATTAGAGTACCACTTTTGAACGAATGTAGGAAGGGATCAATGGTGGCTGTGAAGTGCAGCAATGGATTTTGTATGAATTAGATCTGGAATAGTCAAGTGGTCAGCACTACAATAAGCTGTTCAAACATTCCTTTACTGCAATTAATTTCTCTATCAGGCGTCCCTGAATGCCCGGTAACGTCCGAACAGTAGTCAGTGCTCTCCTGAATAGACCTCATTATGGTAGCGAAGAACAAATACGAACACTAATAAAGTCGTATGCTACTGAATGGACGCATGTATCCAAAGAGAAATGTAGTGCTTGTGCAGCAGAATGAAATTCGACCTCCGAAAGACAAAACACATACCTCAGCCGTTTAACAAAGACGGTTAGAGGCCATTAAGAGACCCGCCAAGGAACACAGCCACATTAATTAGGCTCCTCCGCTAACCGGAGGGTCCAAGATTAATTCCTCAGATAAAAACATCGATCACGCATTATTCATCACACATCGGCTTTATGGGACGACTGATGTGATGACAATAACTCAAGGTCTGTATAACAATACTGTCAATACATGCGTAAACCATCTTGCATATCTATTGTCATCGTACGAATAGCGCGGCTACAAACAAGAGAACTTGATAATATATATTTTATCATAAAGAAAACGGTTCACTGACATTACTTTTTTTAAGTTTTATGCGCTTTTTTTGTTAACCATCGAGCAGACCGTAATTATTTTACCGGATGCGCAGCCAAGTATTTCTTCCTGCACATGTGTACTGCACTAATACAGCATACGATACATAACAACATTTCATTTCGTATTTTTTTATTGAGCCATCCACTGCTTTCTTTCCGTCGAATCAGACGTATCTGTATAATCGGCAGTAAACTTAAGTACAATTAATAACTTAAAAATGCATAATATAAAAATAAGCAAAAACTTTGGCAAAGAGAAATCAAAACTGATCCGTCCAAAGAACAATAACCAACACGAGTATGAGAAAAATATCCACAACATGTATTGCGCGTGAAACGGTCAATACTCAATACATCGACCTTGGTCGGTAAGAAACGTAATAACCGCTATTTTGCAGGTTGTAAAAGCATAAAATCTCCAAGAAGGTACAAAACTTAAAACCATACAATATGTCCTGGCCGTCGTAACGCTACACCGCGCCCGTCCAATTGTACAGCGATCAAAACAAACCTGCCAGCAAATTACATCCATCCTTTTGAAATCGATGGTCTAGCTGTGCTTCTTCAGGTATCCATTTTTTGTTGACAGCTGCAATAGCTTGGACGTAACTGGCTCGATTAGACACTCCTTAAAGGCCGAATTGCCCGATCGCCGGGCAGCAACTTTTTTTATACCGTTGGTACCAATTTTCAGTCGTTCACAGATCGCTTGCCAAACAGCTCGGGTGGCATGGGCGGTCAATACCAGTACGGATGCCACAAGATATAAAATATTATACCTGCAATACATGGGAATCCTGATCGTGAATCAAAACAACAACGAATTAACAACAACGAATTAAATGACGGTTTATTAACAGGTTAAAATTTATATATAGCAGATAGATATAAAAAATCAGTTTTCATAGATTAATGGACAAACGCTTAACTGTTTGTGAATTCATTTTTAGAAGTTTAACATAGATGCATACTATGGAAACTCTAACCAAAAACTTTCAAAGCAGTGCAATTAAATTTTCAAAATAATTTCTGCGTATTCAAAGTTAAGGCTATTATACCACTTCATCTGGCCGGAAATAAATATTTTTGAAATAAATTAGAAAACATTAAAAGATGCACTGTCTTCAGAATTCTAATTACGTAGGCAACATAATACCCAAATCGTATGGAACTGTACTTTATCATTTATACGAATTTTTCGCTGTTAATTTGCTAGAGCCACTTCGACAAGCGTGCTGCAACGCTACTGGTAGTAAAGGTTTCGTAATAAAAAGCGAAAGTTGATTCGACCGCCGTCCATAAATAATCTTATGGCAGATTGTAAAGCGCGTCGGCTTTCATTGTGATTCATGTGCAATGATGCTTACCCAACAATAACACGCAAATTTCGAAGCCAGCTGACATGGACAAAGCTGCCCAGCAGATCGAAATTCGTAATACCTGCCAAAGATTCCCGCTAGGATTAAGCAGTTCAAATTTCTCTTGATTGTCAAGCATATCGAGTTAATGCGACATATTTCAGTCAAAAAGAAAAACAGATAGCCCGACCGTTGCAGTAGTGGCTGCTTACCTAGGACGCGGACAAACAACGGCAAAGATGAACTAAGAAGCAGAATTATAGTGCAGTTGGCAACTATCTGTGGCAAGGATGTATCGCGCAAACGCGGTCGGATGCCCCGATCCAAGGCAGAGAATAAAATCCCACAAAGAATGCAAGAACTATATATCTGCAAACAAAATGCAAACTGTGTAACCATATAAGTAACTACTCTGTAATCCTAAAAACAATTACCTATCCCGTAAGCCAGCTACCGATATTTAATTACCGTAATAAGCTGCAATATGTGCGCCAGCTAAAATTAATTGTGATTCACGCCAGTCAGACAGAAACTTAAGTAAACAGAGTACAAGTAAGTATTAAGATACTGATTTTGTGAGGTTAGTACATGCGCGGTATCTCCTTATACCGATATGCATTTCTGAAACTGCACAAATTACAACTGAGAATAAAAAGTTTCCTAAAAGCTGAATAAATAATGATTGAATGCAACTTAAACCTATACAAGAGTTTCTGTAGACTGTTAAAAAAAGTGAAAAAGAGAAAAAAATGCCCCGTGACAGGATCGAACTGTCGACCTCAGGATTATGAGACCTGCGCTCTACCAACTGAGCCAACGGGGCTTCGAATTGAATGCTATTCCTGTTCCGTATAGCATGTCTAAGTACGGCTTCGTTATTCATATCAGCTGATTCACATTTCACACAGCTTATTTTGATCTCATTATCGATCCAAGCGGCCTTCCACATTACTGGTTTTTAATTTAAATATCAAAGCCAGTTGAAAATATTAAAACCAGCTTTGCTTATAGTGCCCAACATTTGAAGAACATGAAGTTATCGTATTTCCTAATGTTGGGCTCCACCGGAAAGTACTAGTAGTAAGTTCTGTACTTACGTAAGCTGTGAAATTCATACTAATTTGGAAAACCGTTCCTTTATGCGGGTTGGACACATTTTTAACCCTGAATACAGAATAACAAAAAATGGTATGGCAAACTCACCCAATGATAAGTATTTCCAGAAATGCTCCGACTAATCCGAGACTAGAAAGCGAGGTGATTCCAACGTCAGCCAACCGGGAAACACCAGGGAGATCGCGAAATCCTAACGTCATTTTCACCAGATTCCAAAAGCAGACCAGAATACAAAAACTCTAAAAAAGTAAATCTTTTAATAATATTCCCAAGTAGTACGGAATACGGATCAGCGAAGCACCAGTATATTACCGTCCATAACAGCATCAGAAGCATGAGGACCGGATACAGTAGAGTCCGGCGAAAGAACGAAGGATTCAAATGCTCTTCGAAGTGCTCTTCCAGAATAGTGAGATCTTCGTGTGCATTGCCAAAACCACTGGAACGTTCGGAACTAATATTCAGATCCGACGCATCCGCAGCCAGCTGTCATTAAAATTTTCTAGGTGTAGCTGCGACGTGTAAGGAATTTATGCTGCTGTCAACCGCGCTTACCAAGGGACGCTTCACGAGTTTTCCAACTACGGTGAACATTCTGGCGTATCCACAAGGCGTTGATACTATCACGAAAAACATCTAGTTAATGTGTACGTACAAAGAACTAAGAAGTAATTGTAAGTCTTATCGTGTTGCCTTTATGTAGTGAACGAATTGATTTTTTCTGATGTTTTTGAAGTCTTTTGCACGAAGAAATTCAAAAATCTTCTAACGCTTCCATAATTTACGCCTTTTCAGGATGAAATAATCCACTGACGTACTCAACAAAATGACGGCTCCCAGGAAAGACAAGCAGGTATGAAACCACGGAAGGACGAGTTTATGCAGATTCATCAATTCTGCAGTGCAACAAAAGGTGTTACTGGTCAAGGCTCACCAGGCCAACGGGTTATCATCCTCTGAAAAGCCACGATAACACGAACACTTACTGTCGAGTGACAAGAAATCCCACGTGTCGTAATTCAAAAAGTGGTACAGCAATATCAGCACTCCCGAAACGAACACCAAGGCATAAAGAATGGTAACAAGAGCTTCTTTCACGCGACTAGATAGGCCCTGTAAAAATAACACGTCTACCTTTGACCTTTCGAATGTCGTCCCAATATTACATAGAACAGGAATGCATAAATACTGTACTCTGAACGACATCTCACCAAACGTTTCCATAAAAACCCTTTTACAAGTTACACCGAAATCCAAAGCAAAGAGGCATATAATGGTAAAATGAGATCCTAAAAATAACTTACACTTACAACATTAAAAGCTATTCCAAAAATTTGCGTAATCGTATTAATTTTATCAAACGACCGATTATAACGAACGATCATATCAAATAATTTTATCAATTTTCCTACCACGAGAATAAACAATAAAAATTTTACAGTTAGCCGACGACAGGGACTTCTTACTAACTTGTACTAGCAACTTAGTTACTTACCACAAACTGGTGCAACAAACACCACAGAAATACAGTACCTTGCATAAAATTAAGCACTCAGTTTCAATTAAACAAATTACAAACTGACCAATTAAAAGTCATTAATTAACAGCCTTACTTTTCGAGAACCGTCAAAGCCTTCAGATTCGGAAAGGAAATACCCATAGATAAGCGTGACCAATGAAATATTTGATAAAGTTGTGATGAGATTCCATAAATCTGAAAGAAATCGTCCTTTTGGTCACTAAAACCAAAAATAAAACCAAATAGACAAACCATGAATAACGGATGTGTTCAGCCACTGAAAATAAAAGTTATCCGGAAAGGAATGTATAATTTCGTTGGCCAGGACAGAGCATGGTAACAACAGAATCGCTCCCTGAGAAACCGTCAATCCAATGGTACTGGCAAGTATCCTAGAAAAGTACATCCTACACAAAGTGGTACCAATCAATCAAACAATAATTATATTAAATTGCCTCCAAGCAAGCAACTGTACCACATACAAAAAATCGTATGGGTGCGGCACTACCGTCCGCATTAGATGGTCCAAATGAACGCAAATAAAATTTTAGTAAAACACCCGTAAGCAAAACTAGAAATTGTTCAGTCTGATTTAATTTTGGCAAATTATCGAAATTCAGGAGCTCACAAAGTTAATGTTTGCAACAAAACATGCAGTACCAGACAAAATGCAGACAATATCCGTACACCGGCAAAACCTTTTTTCATTCTCCAAAAACAGGAATTCATTTTACAGCAAAGTGCGAATTTTAGCTTACACAAATCTGCTTGCGAAGGCGTCATCGTCCACAATGTGCACACTGTGTGACACCTCCAGTTCCACATCCTGACGTCGTCTGTATTTGCATATCAAAAAATACGCGATGCATCCCAGCGGCAACAGAAATGTAAATATGACCTACACGCAGATCAAAAGCATGTCATAACCATCAGACATATTAAAAGGACAACAACTGACAACATCTAAAATCAGCCCGCTGCAGCACGCAAAAATCTTCGTATACTGATGCAGAAAACTAAAATATCTACCACCGAACATTAACACACAAAAACCGCAAAAAATAAAATAATTTAACGGTGCTAATGTTCATCTTTCGAGCATGCGTTAGGCATGTAGACTAATAACCAAGTAAAGCCACAACTAATACTAAAAAGCAAGCTTACTGTAATATCTCTCGTGGTATCGTGAAATTTGTCGATATCGTTTGGATTAAAGCGGTTCCCTCGAAAATTTCGCTGTCCATCCATTGTCGAGTACACTTGATTATGATAAACAAACGCTGTCTCCAAAAACAAAATTATTGTTATCCAGATTCCAGAAACCAGATGAAGCACGCCTGGAATCTCAGATCTTCGCTAAAATGACTCCAGTGAAAGTTACAGCTACTCATCGACATGCTTTCGGGACTTTGCGTCTCCAGGTAGTCCGAGATAAATTTTGTCCACCAGCTAAATGCCACTGAAAAGCGAAATTTAAGCAAAAAACCAATTAATGCGCGTTTTCTCCTCAGGCAACATAAGTTATTTCTCAATGATCAACAACGTTGAAATCCATCCATCGAAGTCGGACCCGTTTGCTGACATGTGCGCATTTAAATTCACCAATATTCAATCCTCAAAATTGCATAAGGAGTCTTATTATAAGTTGGCAGTGGAAACATGGATCACACATGATTTCGTCCACGCGTGGATGAAAATTTTGATGTTCCGCACTTCCGTCGATCTTTTGTGGATGGGGAAAGATCGTGACGCACGTTGATCTGCAACACTGGACTGCACGCTTGCCAAAATGTGGAATAACGGCATTGGGCCAACTAAACCACGTGCGCTTGTTATGGCAAAGTCACGTGATCTAATTTTATGCGCACTCCCCCCTGCAGGCTGCTGCCACAATCGCTGCGAAACATAAGGCACAAAGGGGTGGTAGTAAATGGCTACCGGAAGTGTCTGTTAAAAGACGTTTCCAACATCGGATTCCAATCGAAAGAAAGCAGTTCAGTTTTTAAATACAAATAGCAAATCTAAATATTAAAAGAGAAAACTTTTTCCGGGGAAATGCCGGTGTTCATTTGTTTAGCACAACCCAGAAGCGCATGTCCATATTGTAGCGATAGTATTTGTACGAACGATAAGACCGCCCAGTTATGATTCATTCCATCGCGTTATGAATTTGTGTCCACTTTACCGGCTAGTTTCCTTTCTCATGAATTTCTAGAATTCAGTCTTGTGCTCAGCTTGCTACAGCTTGCATCTACTTGATTGTTCCTCTTGCAGAAACCCTTGCTTACAACCTTGCTGTGTTCTTGATTCCCTTGTCATTAAACATGCCTTGAGTTACGTTGTTGCGTTTGACCGCTTGGGATGAACTAGCGTCATCCCAATCGGAGCCACCTGTGTAATTGTGTACATCAGTAAGAGCGTCCTCGGCCAGCATCGTTGCCGGCCGTGCCACCTTTCACACCAACAGCCGTTTAATCGTGGTAAAGGCTGATCGCCACCCCACTAGAACAGTAGCCAGATAGGCCACTGTTACAATATGCATAGCCGCGTTGTCAGTTACAACGCCTTGCATACTTCTTGGTCAGTTACTTATTGAGAAGAAGATCTTGCGAGCACTGAAAATACGAGTAACGACTTTATCAAGAATTTCGAGTATTACAAAATACAAATTCGAAATTATGAAGCATACAAATTTCATTTCGAAAGCAAGAAGTAACTGGCCACACAACTTCGAAGTTTCAAACTGACGTGAAGCGGTCCAGCGATCACATCACGCGTATCTGCATGTGTACGTCCTTATGTGTAAGTACTGTATAACATGTTGGTATCAACAAAAAATGGATATTTTTATGGTACAACTTTTTCACTGTTTCAGTGCGCTTAGGGTGCGCATGCGGGCAGGCGTCGGCTACTTCGGTATTGTTTTAATTCCCAATATTTTAGAATCCTTTCTACGTCATTTTTATGGATTTTCAGGTACCAGGTAGTTAAAACAAAAATAATGCAAAATTCGACAAAAAATGTTGGAGCAATGCGGAGACTGGCGTGCGTTTGAGTTATTTTCGCAAACCTCGTTCTTCCTTTCTCGTATGGAAAAATGTTGCTACTGGAAGGTAAAATATTTGTATTATTTATATAACGTAGTTAATATATTATCTATATTCTGTTGCAGTACACATGAAAACACAGTCGACATACAAGTGCACTGTTGACTACTCGTAAGTTGCCGGTGATTGTGTTGATTTTTTTCGTCTTGTCTTCGTGCTGCATGATTAAAAGACAAGTAAGTTAATATATGCCAATTGGTTAATAACTTAAGACCAAACAGCTATCGAAACCACAACTGCTGCACAACGGACAATTATGATAATTTTTAACGGAAGTTGGTACATGCAGATAGTTTCTTTTGAAGTATGCGTGGAATACTTTACAAAATCCACCAGTTTAGGGCAAGTAAACAATCGTTTGCAAATCATCACCGCGCTAATTGTAGCAGTTAACATTTAACCGATGATGAACCGTAACGAGTCTTCCTGAACCGTAAATAGCATCGTCCATGAAAAACTTATTTTTAGGCTTTTTTGTGTCAGTTTTCGCAGCAGATGTTTGCTAGTTGCTTACAGAACATCATCACACACATGCACAGTATTCGTATAGCGCGTGGTTCTAATGATTAATTTTTCTGACCATTGACGTAAGCAGTTTTAGTGTAGTATAGCGCATCTATCGTGTACGATCAATGCAGTGTTTTATTTTGCTTATGACACGATGATCATATAATCCAGCTCTAGATCTATAATTACAAAGTGGTACATGGTCCACGCCGAAACCAGCTGTAAGCCGCTGTTTACGAACCACTCGTTTTGCCGGAACGGCAACAATCTTAACGTACGCAATAAACTTTCTCCTGAAACCACTTATAACTTTTTGTTTTCAGCAAAAAAATCAGGAAGTATCGGCGTTTACGAATTAGTCGATCAGCTCAAGAAAGCAGGGAATTTTTTGCGGACGACGGTAAATGTTAATCGCGGTCGTCATGCCAAACTTAGATGGTGACTTTGTTTATTTATACGTTTGGCACGGCGAATATTGTTACACCCGATATCTGTGTGCAGCAGCCATATTATTTCTCCAGGACTACACATCGTACTTCTGCTCTTCACCAAAGTATTTTCCGCGAGTTAACTGGATCTGGTTTTTCTCCATTTGGATAACTAAGTGCAATACGCTTAACCGGGCTGTGCAATGTATATTTATTGTGATCTGCCTATTATGTGGATAATGGGCACAATTTTGCGCTAATGCCGGCATCATTCCATGATCCACACTGAAGGTACGAGTACGATACGGAGCTTACAGTATCTGACTATTACATATAGATATTCGATAAAAATTCATTGGATTTCTTACAATGTTGTAACGAAATATAGAGCACTGTGACCAAACGGTTGCGGTTGTTGAGTGTCGCTAAAAAAAGTGTTATTATCAAAATCATTAACAAATAACTCCAAATTAATGAGGCAAGGTTGCAGTACCAGCCATGAATTATATGGGTTTAAATTTAAAATCTGCGGTATTTGCTGTTGTGCAAGTGTTTAACAAAATCATGACATTAAATGATCAAACTAGATCTTTGAATAAGCAAGCCCTTTGTAGTTTGTAGTGTTTGTTTGTCACTTTGTACCTATAAAGTATAAAACTCAATATTTTTTGTATATCCATCAATCATACATGGTATCCCACATTGGACCCACAAACATAGCTGACCTGAATATTTTGTTACGTCTACGTCGATTAACGGCATAAGCGCAAACGGAGAACGATTATTGAAATGGGATTTCGCCAAACACACGGAAATATCTCTGCAGTGCCATATCAGACACTGATCTGGCTGTTCCTACTATTTACTAGTGTGTGGCTCAGGTATAAAGGTCACTAATATTTCGAAGATCAGTTGCAAGCCAGTATAGTACAGCCACTACTCGTAGATACAGAAAATTCCGGGGACGTCACCTGCAGCCGCATAGGATAGTCTTATTTAATTTCAGATTGCAGAATGAAAAGCACTTCGAAGTATAGCACTTGGAACGTAATGAGGCAGATTTCTCAATAATTAACTGATTTAGTACAGACTTACATGTACAGTTAATACGGCAATTAATTACAGCGTATTAGGATAATAGTCTAATGTTTCTCTTAATGCAGTTTCAGCCGCATATGCTACCATAAATAAATACTATTAATGATTACAAAGTTTCATTTTAATCCGTCCAGAATGGTAATTGGCAGATGTGAATAGTTGAGAGCTGCATTGTTGTGATTATACATTGTATTATTGTAGCTTTGTACTCAGTATTATGTGTTACATTGTTGTTTTATACGGTCAAATGAGTTTCGGGCAACAAATAAGTAATAAACGCCATTTTCGGCAGACAAGATCAATAAATAATTCGTCTTTTTTTGTCGCAGTGTACGGATATAATTCTGTTCTTTTTATCAGCTCAGCTCATGAATTGCAAATGAAGTTATAGATTTCCGCACTACCGGTACCTTTCGACCTCCATTATCGACAGGTAACGATAGATCCCGGTCCCACATTGGCTGCATAGTACTGTACACATTGCAGCCACTTGAGAGAGCAGTTGGCTCGGGTTCCGCTGCGTGTACTTGCATTGTCACAACCGAGAAAAATGCGGCAAAATTGGCGTTTTAAGTGGCTTTTCGCGCTTTGTGCAAATGTGTGGTAACTGATTTAGGATTAGTACCTGTGATACTGTATGCCGTATGGCACTATGTGGCGGATTTGCCAATATTATATCGAATAGAACTTATGAATGTTTAATCAAGTTATCAGCGCGGCAGACTCCGCTGAAGCCTACAAATGATTCCGTTCGTACTCAACAATCATCCATAAATTACTACCTTATCAATGTTGTCGTCTTTGCACGGATCTGCTTGTGCTAACAGTTACAGTACTTACCTAATAATTAGCGTTCACGAATTATTACCGCAGATACTACTCTAAAATACTGGCGATCTGCAGAAAGAAATATTTACTATTTTGCATTCGAGCCTAACATGAATTTGCACAGACTCGTGAGTGGGAATAACTGCATAATTATCGTCTTTCTAAGAAAGCCTCTTTCTTAAAACAGGAAGCTTGGCTGACATCGTATTATCCGCGCAGAAGCCGACAACGTTAATGACGGAAAAAGCCGCTGCGGAATACACTACTTCCGTTTGCCACCGGATCGCTGACTGGAGTGATTTTCTCTAAAAAAAAGCCAGGAACACGAACACCAAGAACAATGGAACCGAATTTCGGAAAGGACCGATCGAGAACGAATTCCAGTATGTGTACATATTAATAAATGTGAAAACCTACGCTTTTGGCTATAATGATGAATGATGTTACGCACGAACATCGCTTATTAGCCATTACCACGCACGGAATCAAGTTCAAGCTCGGTGATGACACCGGGCAGGATGCCGAGGATCACCTCCATAAGGACAAACACACCTTGTTCTGCGAAATGACCGAACTGAAATTCAATAAGAAGCGCGGAGCCGGTGGCGAGCCGGAGTGGCGCGAAACAGCCAGGTAACATAGAGATATACATGGACGTGGGCAGTTGATATAATTACTTTGCTCGATACTGATCATTCAGTATTCACTTTGTTGGATTTCCGCTCTCCGATGTTCCGCTCGGTGTTGGCAAGCTAACGGTTTTAAAGTTTTTATGATCATAAATGCTTTGGTACCACGCTGGTTGCTTTTTTAAATGCCCTTTATTTACGGTGTTTATAATGATTACAAGCCAGGAAGCGACGCACATAAAATCATGCAACATGACGTTTTTAATTACCGGATTATATCGCAGCGGTTTCTACAGAATTAATTATTGTACTGTACTAGATCGAATTAGTTAAAAGCGTTATTACTTAACTTTTAGCAGGTTAATACTTGCTGAATGCTCGTTTTGAAAATGTGACAGCAATTTTATATTTTTTATCGAATCTCCAGACAAGCGAGACAGGTGACATGTGAAATTCTTAACAAACAACGGGTAACAATAACAATGACCATGCAGTGTTTATCCGTTACTGATTGACTGAAGGTGGGTGAAGTTTGAAGAGGATGTGGAAGAGGGCGGCAATCGATGGTCGAAGCCCTTTGTTGCCAGTCTGTCGTTGCACTCCTTACTGGAACTGCGCAATCACTTCACCACCGGCTTGATACTACTCGGATTTGGACGCGTCCAACCTGCACGAACTGTGGACGGAAGTGATACAGCAGTGGGTCAATAGCGGCTGTCTGCCGGATAATTATCGGGACGCGGTGCTCGGGACACTGCTGCAACGGCCGAAGCATCTCAACCAACGGCGCATGCGCAAAATCGGCAGTAAAGATCAGGACAGTACCAAGACGCGATCGTTTTCCCAGCTGCTGCGTAACAGCAGCAGTAATCTGTTGGAACGTAACGACAGCGGAAAGGATAGCGGTGGACTGCCGAGTAATGCGAATCTGGAAGGGTTGACGCGGGAAGAAAGCCGAGTATGTGTCTACCGGAAGCTGAATGTGTAATTGAATCCTTAATGGAGAACGAAGTTTAATTACTGTACATCCACTGTAACGCGCGGTTTCATAGACAGTGCACCGTGTGCGTACATACGACGTTGTGAAAATAACTATGTTTTATACGATGCGTACGAGTTAACTATTAGGAGATTAAAGAGACATAATATTTATTTCAAAATATGGCAGGCATATACATACAGTCTGTACATATAGAAAACTTGCCGGTAATGTATAGTTTCGTGCAGCCATAATAAGATGTACCTATGTGGCTTTATTAGATGAACAAAAAACCTCGTTTTTTTAGGCCAATATACACTTTTTGAAAAAGTTACCAACGGGAACCGAAGCCGCCAATATATTAGTAGCCGAACTGGATTTCCTGCCGCCCTTTCCGCTTTGTGCGTTCGTTCGGCTAAGCCGTCCCACCTTCCTGGGCAGTCTAACGGAAGTGCCGGTTCCCACGCGCTACTTGTTCGTGCTACTGGGCCCCAAAGCGGTGGGTGACCGCTATCATCAAATCGGCCGAACGATGGGAACCCTCTTTTCGGACGAGGTAGCTAAGTGTTTCCACTGTTTTGCATGATCGGCATCTCTTCATTTATGTTTAATTTGATCTTCTTTAGCTTTTTCAACAAGTCATTTACAAAGCAAAAGACCGGGAAGATATTTTATCAGCTACGGACGATTTTTTGGGCGCCTCCACGGTGCTACCGCCCGGGGAGTGGGATCCCAAAATTCGTATTGAACCACCGGCTTGTGTCCAGTCGCAGGAGTCGCGCATGATTGATAAACTTAGACGAACGGGCAGTACCGATGTGCTGCAGGCACTGGAGAGCAGTGAACACAGTGGTAAATCCGATCATGGCGCCGGAATTCGTCGGACAGGGAGGTAAACTTAATATCTCTTCATTTTTCTTATAAAATTATTTTTACCATTTGGAGTGTCCAGTCGAAAATTTACCAAATGGAGTGTACAGATAATGGCTATGCCTAGCTTAATCAAACACTAATTATAATTTATGATTGATAAAATTATTCAACAAACTTCAGCAAGTTTTGCGTGCGTTTAGATTGTTTGGAGGATTCGTGGATGACATTAAAAGGAAAATACCCTTCTATGTCAGTGATTTCAAAGATGCCTTACATATTCAGTGCCTTGCCTCTTTTATCTTTCTGTATTTCGCATCGATGACGCCACTTATAACATTTGGCGGTCTTATGAGCGATCTTCTGAAACGAAGAATGGTAAGTTGATTCCCACGTTTTCTGGATTTAAAACATTTGCTAATGCAGAAAATGAATTGCAGGGCGCTGTTGAAACGATCCTGGCGCGTGCCTTTTCCGGTATCGCATGGGGCTTGACCGCGGGTCAGCCGATGGTCATTCTGGGCAGCACTGGACCGATTCTTGTATTCGAGCTTATCAGTTTCAACATGTGCGAGTAAGTCATCTTTTAATTTACCTTGAAGTTTTATCGTTAAAAGTTTAGTACATTATAACCCAAAAGCAAGCTACAGTAAATCCGCGCTTTACTATTTTTCAAGATTGATTTTTGCATGGTTAAATTATTTGGTTAGTTACAGGTACTTGGAATCAAATTCTACGAATTAATTAAATGCATAGGTTGTTTAGTTTTCCATTTTTCTAGGTGGATAATTATTTAATTTAACCTAGCGTTACTTTATAGCTTGAAAATTCGAAAATTATGTTGAAACTGAACATTCTAAATTGAAGTACTTCATAAATGGTCAGTACTCAGTTACAGACGTTTTGCCGCTATTTTGTTTCGAAGTATCACATTTTATTACAGATCAATGGACATAGACTATCTACCAATGAGGTTATGGATAGGCATTTGGGCAACTATTCTACTGCTGCTGATGGTAGTATTTGATCTCAGTTCGCTGGTGAGCTACATCACCCGGTTTACAGAAGAAAGCTTTGCCGCACTAGTCTCCGCAATATTTGTTTACGAGGCCTTTAAAAAATTATTCCATATCGCCGAAGAAGAGCCTTTACGTACTAATCCCGGTATCATATCCAATACGAGTGATATCTGTGATTGTGTGATAAAGTCACCGGTGAACAATTATTCCGTCCACATTCCAATAGACGCAAATTTTTCCAAGGAGGACTGTACCAAGGAAAAGAACGCAACAGCCGGAATCGGCACTGCGTTCTTTGGTGATGGTTGCACGCACTATGTTCCGGATGCCTTTTTATTGTCTGTGGTATTATTTTTTGGAACGTATTTTATGGCCAGAACTTTAAAAGACTTCAAGGTTTCTCCGTTTTTCACCAACAAATTACGCCAGTTCGTCAGTGACTTTGCGGTGATTATTTCGATTGGCGTTTTTGTTGGAGTGGACTACGCCTTGGGTATCCCTACTCCCAAACTGGGCGTGCCCGATCAGCTTGAGGTGAAGTGTAAAATGCACATGCAGTATTATCAACACTTTTTTTCGATATTTCGTTAGAAGACTTAATCAAATGTTACCGGAACTGTATGTCATGCAACTAAAATGCTGAGTGCGTTAACTGCAACAATTACTTGATTCATTTTGTACTAACCATAAGGTAACCTAATGTACCTAATACCCGTATAAAAAACGGTTTCACACCAGTCTAGCATAGACGCACTGCGCTCACATGAAATATTCTCCTAAATCTTAAAAATAGCCAAACCATTACAAGTGTATAACTTACTGATATTTTATTGTTCATCTACGATTACTGAGTGGGTGATAATTTTGGTTTTCGGCAAATTGCAGTTTATAAAGGATGATGTGTAGTTGTTAATGTGGAAAGTTAACAGTATCTTTACATTTCTAGCCGACATATACGCCACGAGGTGGTTCATGGATTGTGCCTTTTTTCGGCGACAGAAATCAATGGTGGACTGCCATTGCCGCCGTGCTTCCCGGGATCCTTGTGACTATTCTGATATTCATGGACCAACAGATAACCACTGTGATTATTAATCGCAAGGAAAATCGCTTCCGTAAAGGAATCGGCTATCATCTGGACTTATTCGTTGTCTCTGTGTTGACATTAATTTCGTCCTTTTTGGGAATGCCTTGGATGGTGAGTCAGTTAAGGCGCTATAATATATATTCCTTCGCTTGCATAATGTTGCTCTTTTGAGAATTAAAATCTTGTGCAGGTAGCCGATACGGTGCTCTCGCTCACCCATGTTGCCAGTTTGAGAATGGAATCGGAAGTGGCTGCGCCGGGGGAAAGACCGACCTTCCTAGGCGTTAGAGAACAACGGATAACGAACATCGCCATTTCCGTAATTACACTTTATTATGCAAAACAAGTTGTTAAAAATAAAGGTTAACGGTTCTAATCGTGACAGATTGTTATTGGTGCATCGATATTCATGACAAGTTTCCTTCGCATCATTCCTATGCCGGTTCTGTTCGGTGTTTTCTTGTTTATGGGACTGAATGCCTTAAACGGCCTCCAAGTAAGTGTTACTGAAGCAATGTAAAAGAACAATAATAATCGTTTTCTTCTTTTTCGACCTGTAGTTTACCGACCGACTGAAGTTGGCCTTTATGCCCCTTAAATACCAGCCCGATTACGCATACCTCCGGCACGTGAAGATCAAGCGCGTCCACCTTTACACGTTTATTCAGCTACTGTGCTTGGTTTTTCTGTGGCTGCTAAAGAGTTTTCTGGAAACCGCTATGCTGTTCCCCTTGATGGTATGCATAGCAACAAGTACCTACTCTGTACATCAGCTTACTTTCTTCGTAACGTTTATAGAAAGCACTTGTTTTGTTTTGTAATAATATAGGCAAACTTTTTTATTGTTTTACGATTAGGTTGGTGCACTGGTTGGAGTAAGGAAACTCATGGATTATGTTTTCACGCAATATGAACTCAGTTTCTTGGATGACATAATGCCGGAAAATGTCAAACGAAAGAAAGAAGACGTTCAAAAGGATGACGATGAGGTATTTCGGTTGCCGATATGTCCAACTGAAATGACGATTTTTCTGGTTTAGCATATCCATGCTGAAAACATTTATTTTAGAAAACAATAACCACACCAACAACTGTCGATGAAAACTTCATGAAGATATGTTTACCAAACGGCAACGTCCTGTCTATTCCTGTAAAGAAAAACCACAGTTCTGTATCACAAAGCTCCGAAGCTCTGGATTTTACCAGTGCAGTCAATAAAACCGGCTTATGGAAAAACATCTCTTCGGCAAATTTATTGAGTCAGGTTAATGAAATGGAGGAATACAGGAGCCGGGAGACGTCGAACACCAACACACTGGAGCTGCCAAAAAGCCGGTATATTCTATATGTAAAAACATATTATTTAACGCAGTAGGATCCCTGCAAAATTCATACTGTATGCATGTCTAGACTTGCAGCTGTAGTCGAAAATGCGCGTACGGACGAAAAGACAAGTCGAATACTGCAAATCGACCTATAGACTGATTTTTGGTTTTGGAAAGCATGTAAATTATGCAGTTCCAGTAAACATTTGACCAGCTGTAATTTTCATAACCGTAGTACATAACAGTAGTCATGCAATAAGTACCGATATATAATATTCCTGTCACATCGTACCGTGTCAGTAAATAATAATGACATTGTGACTGTATATATTGTAGCAAGCGGCGTACGGAATCCACCCGGACCGGTGACCAGGATGGACTCAGTCCTGTACCTGACGGTTCCGACGTGGAATCTGATCCCATGCTGCAAATGGAAGTGCCACCGCCTTACAAAGAGCACCGTAGTACTTGACGTTGTTAATCTAACTTCACGTCTCTATCTACTGATAACGGTTTAGCTCACAAATGCTCTAGTAGTGTGCTCACTTGAATTTATTTATTTGTACAGAATTGCCTAAAAAATAACGGCAAATATAACCACAATAACAGCCACAAAATGAATTCGATAAAAAATAAAAACTGCTGATTTAGCCTTGCCTGGTCTGCAGCTAAATACGTCTGACCAAGTCACTCAGAAAATTCAGCTTGTTGGGTCCACATTAACTGTTCAACTGATGATATGAATCTATGTAAAACAGGAGCGACCACTGACCGATGCATACTTCTCGGTTTTTCCCTTGCTCCGCGGCTTTTGCTGTGGCATCTGCTACAGGACCAGTGTCTGCCCAATGCCTCATAAGCTAGCGCAAAGTTATACGCAAACCACAGCGGGATTATCCTGTACCAAAGCTTTGCCGTTAGTACAAGCTGAAGGATGCGTTGCCATTTCGCCATTTTTTTCAGCCCCGGTGTATCGCGAATAAAAGGATTTTTTGCAAATTAAAGCCCGCACTGTGCATAATGTGCATAAAGCTCGCACTGTGCATAAAGCCCGCACTGTGCATAATGGTTCACGGCATTGCGCCGGTTCACGGCATTGTGCGTTAGGCCGGACGCATTTGTGAAGAAAATTATTTCGTTGTAAATTTAGCAAAACATTTATTTACTGTAATAGTAATTTTTTTGCCAGATTTATTCACAGTCAGGTAGAATCTCCACTACGGTGCGGTACGAACGAAAAAACATTCACCTTGGGCAGGTGGGGTGCTGTAATTCCTAACTGTTTTTTTACTTGATAGATGCAGCCTTCCTTAACTTGTAACAACTCGAGTTTTACGGATATTTTTGCCTGTTTGGCACCCACAAGATTGTTGGTGGCATTAAATATTAATGGTTTTCTGAGATGCTGTTGACTTATTTCCTTTTAGATTCTCTTTATTGACGGGTTTGATATACTTTAGTGCACATACGTCTACGCTATGTGTACATACGCGTACTATCGATGAATTCCTGGACCTGCTACTCACTAATACCGGCCTATTCCTTCTACAGAAGTGGGCGGTTCTTTGCATACCTTTCGCAGGGATCGAGCGGTGGTTTGCCGGGAAAAAAGACGCAAGTTGTCGGAAGCTCGTAACGATTAAACACCAGAAGCAATATCGAGCTAATTGCCGGTACGATGTACGATCGCAAGTGTTCTTTTCCAACCCTTCTCTATGTTGCCCTTCGGTGCGGGTGTAGGCTGCAAAGGCGTAATTATTAATTTGGATGACTTGTCTTTCCTCCATACCGCCAAGGTAGTCAACCGAAGTCATAGAACCGGATGCGGAATAAATATGGCTTTCATAATCTCTGCCACCCAAGTTTATTTTTATTGTTCTGGTTTTTTGGGGTTAAGTTGACCTTTCCGTATCTGCAAGTGTCACCGTTCTATAGATCTACATGAGCGGAAAGATTGCAGATTCAATTTTCTCCATAAGCATAATGTGTTGGGCACAATAAAAATAAGATTGACTGCTTTGGGATGTTGTTATACTTATTTCGCTTCCATGAGATCCATCGCCGCCAGCTGATCTTATGCGTCGGATTGTGGCAAGGATTACAACAAGTACTAACGAAGCCTACCGCGACCATTCATGCTGTTTCCCACACTAACAGCTCAATTACAAAGTATCGCGTAATTGTGTTGGCCATGCTGGTTTACAATCCGGAAGTAATTGTTCCCGCATTAAAACTTGCGTGGAATGACTTAAATAATACGTCCGATGTGCAGTTCACCTTGGCTATCGCACAAATTCCAGGCTGTCAAACGTTTGAGCCCGATATTAGTGGAACTCTGACAAAGTTCTATTATGAACAAGCGGTTAAATATGATTATTTCATTTTGCTAGGCGCAGGTAAGGTTCCTATCTTAACTTAATTAACCATTTACTACGGGGAAAGTAAAAAAGTTGAGCGACTGTACATGTAACTACGTATGACGTTTTTATCCATGTTGTTTGCATCAAGGAGAAAATCCAACTTAATATTAAAAACTTTTGTATTACTTTGAACTTGAAATGAACACCTTGCAGGGTGCAGCAACTACATTGAAATCCAGGCCGATTTTGCCAGAGGTAAGCACCTAACTGTACGATGCACGGTACTAAAATATTGATGTGGAAAAATGCGGATGATACACAAGATCTAGAACATGTTATTATTTATATATAGCTACAGACACGCTTATTGTCAATAATTTCCTCCAGATCTCTTCCAGAAATTTTTATCCTAGAAAATAAATTTTATTTCATATCGCGGTATTTTTAGAATGGAATGTGCCATTGATAACAAGGTATGAGTTTTTACAGTATTGGTACGCACACTACACAATACTTTGTAAATTATTCTTATTCCAAATTTTCGTATTTATTAGCGCGGGAACTGATAGCAAACTGCAGAATAAACGCCGTTTCCCCACGCTGGTTCGGTTGCTACCATCTCAGATTGCAGAATACTCTAAATGTTTTGCCCGGCTACTGCGACATTACCGATGGCGTAGAATAGCCATTATTTGTGACCCCGCATCCAGCTACGATCCATTTTTTCAACAGACGTGTGGTGACTTTGAGAAAGTGCTAATTGCGTCACTTGGTCAACAAAGACAGCCTGACGTGACCTATACCATCAATGCCAATCTATCCATAGATTCTCAGCGCGTTAAAGCTCTGGAAGATGCCCGTTCACGCAGTCGAGGTAATTTATGTGCCATAATTACCACCTTTAAACAGTGAATGCAGTTCCACGAATTTATCCATTGCAGTATTCCGTGCTTTCCAAAAAGAGTCACAATCATGAATTACCGTGCTTTTACCGTGGCAGATTTTGTCACACTTATGCAAAGTCATTTTAAAAATTAAATTTCGACAGCGGCTAACTCAGATATTTTATTTTATAGCCTGTACTTTACACTTCAAAGTAAATACACATTATTGTGCATCTGCACGTACAATTTATAGAAACCATTATCAAAAAATGTTATAAATCATATTTTCGTGCGTATGTAAATATTTCGCTCTGTTTACAGTTATTGTCGTCATTGCTCATTTGGACCGTGTCCGAGAGACATTAGTAAGCTGAAGAAGTTATTAATTTGCTTGTTAACTTTGTTAATAGCCATATGTACTCGTAGTTGTTAGTAGTGTGAATGTACAGTATAACTTTATGTCATATCACAGATAACAGCATGGAAGATTGGAATGAACAACAGTGCCTACGTAAGAATTTGTCTTGTCAATGTTATATTTTTTTCTGAGCAGAAGCAGAGGTTATAACTTCTCTGCTGTAGGTATACATTGCAACTTTGAATTACAACTACGATACTCCTCTTCGAGGATCTTTGCACTGGATGCGCAATGATTCCGATGACGAGGTAAACACTAACCGGTTAAAACAGTTCTGTGTTATCATTAGCATGTCCTGCTTAATATGCACAGTTTAAAGTACATTAGCAAATAAGTGTTTCTACAGATTGCTCAAACCCAGCTCAAATCTCTCCTGGTCATTTCACTTGCTCATCCGGTCCAAAGTCCCAAATATATCCAGTTTTTACAAATCATTAATCAGACCGCCAGCCAAGAATACAATGTTAGCAATGCAATAACAGAGGAGGTAAACCCATTTACACGTCTGCAATTTGTTGCAGTTAATTATGTACTGCAATTAATTTTCATGAGTTAAAAATTAAAAAAAGCTACAACTGTTGCAGACCCAGCTGATGGCCGTTTGTATGCACACCGCCGTTCACGCATTTGCTGAAGTATGAAATTTACCTTAACATGGTTTTCCTAGAACATCGTAGTACATTAAAATAAATACTTTCAGCATATCTACGAGATGTTGGCAAAATTTCCATGTTTATTTTTTTCTGGACAGATAATCAATGAAAACTCTGTCAATGGCAATCTAACCGAACTTCCGAACGGAAGTGCCTTCAGTCGCCTGATGTACAACCGTTCCTTTGACGCGGTATCCGGTTTGCCCTTTAAGATGGATGGCAACGGTGATCGTGATGCGGTGTACACCGTATTAGCTGTTACAACAAATGGCACTGAACTGGAGGTATTCAGTTTTTTTTTTCGGCATAGAGTAACAGATTTTTGGCAACCGGATGATTAATTAATTACAATAGCACTGTTTTCTTGCATTGCCTAATTTAGTACAAAGATTTCACGAGTAAGGGAAATCACAAAATCCATCTGCGCTTGTCTTTGCAGCGCGTGCAATTTCATATAAAAATTACTTAAAATATTAAAATTTGGTTAACCGTTCATGGTTCTTGTTGCAGGAATATTTATATTACGACTCGTATGATGGATCTCGTGCTCTCTATTACGCAGAAGGAAATATAACTTGGTACCGCGAATATAGTCTTCCTCCAGATTTTCCAGAATGCCAGTATTCAGCTACCCAGGAAGGATGTGAAAGTAACGCAGATTAAAAATATTTTCACGCATAGGATCTGAATTGCTGATTGCATGTCTTCCACTTAAACCGGAATGTTTTGTCACAAAATGACGTAAAAGAACGGTATATTTTCCCCACTCGTTTTTGTGTCACATATTTTTTACATCCACTCTTGTGCAAAGCGCGTTCGACAGATAGCATAAGATCACCATTTCGGCATGCGTTAAATCGACCAAAAAATCGATACTATATTCTTTTTATAAAAGACTTATGCTCATCTATAGATAAACAGGATCTTAGACGTCTGTTGCCCATTTACATCGTTACGCCGATCGTGATTCTGCTGTTTCTTCTTGGATGGATTTTCCTGCATATCCGGTAAGGTATTGGATTTATAGAATTATAGAAACTTTCTCCACCTGCTGTGAAAAATATGACAACAGCGGAGTATATGCAATGATAAGGCCAGTATTGGATAATTATACAGTCATCCTGTGTAAAGCAAGATCTGGTTCACAAATAGCAATCGAAGGAACAAAGAAGCAGATGCTTGGCTAATACAAGCTACCGACGTGGAGAATTTAGCAAGATCTCATTTTGCCAAGACATTATCCGTGTCCAGGTCGAGATTATTCAAAGTAACTACGAACTGAACCGGCTTTCTGACATTGTCAAAGAAACATACCCGCATTTCTTTATAAACATGTTAATTTTTGTCGATCTTCAGGCCGCCGAGCAGCACAGTATTTCCATTGTTTCACAAGGGAAAGGTCATCTTGTGCGGTGGAAGGCGAAGTTTGCATGGTCCAAGCTGTACCACACTACAGTGGATAAGTTTCAATTTTCGAAGAATGAGCAGCAGCTTGTGCTCGCGGTATGCGATTCAATTTAGGAACCATTGTCAAAATTATACTAATTATATTGTACGCGTCTTTCAGAGAATGAGAATGGAACACCTCAACATCGCATGGTTTTATGGAATCGTCGTTAATGGCACAGAATTGAATATTATATCGGAATTTGCTCGTAAAGGATCTTTAGATGATATCTTGGAAGCTGCCACTCTTAATCAAACACCCGAACTGACGTATTCGTTCCTCAAAGGAATAGTTGAGGTGAGGCTAAAATTAAAATTTTAAAACAGTAGCGTCTGGTTGTAGTCGAGAGAATTATGAATAAAACTATTAAGTATGGTTTATAAATTAAAACTGCAGACTGCCGGGTGAACTTATATTCTATGCTGTTACTCTACATAGATCTGCATACTTTCCAGGAAAAATATTTACATAATTATTTATAATGCTTGAAAGCTAAACATTATATTTAAGCATGTACACTGTTTTCCGAGTCTGGTTAAGTCTTAACCGTTAAGGCGCATTTCCGAGTTTGGTAATTATATACATACGCATGTAATATTTTCAGGGAATGTGTTTTATCCAAGCCTCTTCCGTTGCATATCATGGCAGGCTCAAACCCAGCAACTGCTTGGTCGACCAACGTTTGTCCATTCGTTTGACAGATTTTGGGTTGAAACCAATTTTGGATCGCACAATAAAAGAAAATGTGAGTGACGCCAGCAACGATACGGTTGTCAACACGTACGACAGATCTGCACTGTACTTGGCCCCGGAAGTCCTACGAAGTGGCGCGTTACCGGAAACAGCCGCTAAATATTACAAAGTGGATATTTATGCCTTTGGGATAATACTGCATCAAATTCTTTTTCGTTGTGGACCGTTTTGGATTGGAAATGATAAATGGATGATAGAGTTAGATGGTATGTAAGCTGTCTTTTACAGATAAGCACATGCAAATCAGTGCCGGTAAAATACTGCTTAATATATTTGAAGTACAGATATATTATGTCCTTTAAAAATGATGGTTTTGAAATATTAAAGCGCATAAATTTATAGCTTCTACTATATTTTTGTAGAAGCTGTCGACATGGTAAAGCAGGCAAACATTTCTCCTTATCGTCCATTAATTCCACCAAACCATAAAGTTGACCTCGGCTTTATATCGCTGATGAAGGAGTGTTGGGCCGAAAATCCCGACACTCGGTTGGGTTTCTATCAAGTGCGGCAGAGGCTGGCTTTTGTTCCCGGTGTCGATTCTAATGCCTCACTAGTCGACTCCATAATGGAGCGCCTGGAACTGTTTGCGAAGAAGTTGGAAGCGGATGTCGCAACTCGAACAGCGGAATACGAACAAGAAAAGGAGCGGACTGATGCGATCCTCTGTCAAATTTATCCCAGGTCAGTTTTCTCCTATTTTAAGGAGTTGGTTACTGATCGCTTCCTGTTATTCGTTTCTGCAGATCCATAGTGAGCAAACTCCAGCGTGGTGTCAACGTACCGCCGGAAGAGTTTGAAGAGGTCACGGTGTGCTTCACCTCAATTTCCGATTTTGCCATCATTATTGGTCACGATTCGCCGCTTTCGGTTGTGGCTTATTTGAACGATGCCTTCACTATGCTGGATAAAATTATCGAGCAGTATGCGGTTTACAAAGTGGAAACTGTTGGTGATTCATATTTGGTACGGAAACAAAATAATTAACAACTTACAGCGAAAAAACCTTAAGCGAGTATTAACTTCCTGGTACGCAACAACTGAATAAAATTAGGGATAAATAGCCATAGAGTATTTTTGCGCAACTGAACGAATATAATTATTTTACCAACGAAATATCACACTAAATGCCGTGTGAATAGGTTGTGAGCGGTTTACCTGAACGCAACGACAACGCCCATGTGAGCGAAATCGGGAAAATGTCTGTTGTCATGATAGACGAATCAAAAGAATTGACCTTTCGAGGAAACCGATTCGGACAGTTGCAGCTGCGCATAGGAATTGCCACAGGTTATACGCATTATGCAAACTCATCAAGATTAGGAACTGGATAGCAATGATAAAAAGAGCTATAAAATTACGAGCTACATTTGTTGTTTTTAGGGCCATGTGCCGCTGCAATCGTTGGTCATACAAATCCAAGATTTTGTCTGTAATTACTCGTACTACTACACCAAGCACACTAATCGAAACCACTTATGCTTTCACTTGATCGTCTGTTTTTGTGTAGATTTGGTGATACCGTAAACACTGCTTCCAGGATGAATTCTTTTGGCGAAGGTGCGGTTGTGCGAACTGCCTACACCAAACTTCTCCATCATAATTAAGAATAAGTTTTCTGCAAATTAAATTTTAATGACAATTGCGTTTGTTTTTAGCTCTGCGTATACACATTTCGGAAGCGACAGCACGGTGCATTACGAAAAACTTGCCTAGTCACGACTTCCAGTTGACACACCGGGGTCAAGTTCCGATCAAGGTGTTTATGGTTTATTCGAAGTAAAAAAATCATAGTAATATTTTTAAGTAAGACTTCTTTTCTATTGGTAAAATGATTTCAGACCGACGCTTGCGATTAAATGCATTATTTTTTTAAATATGGATGATAAATGTGGAATTTTATTTTTTACTACTTAGGGAAAAGGGAACATGGATACATACTGGCTAAGTCTTTCCGAATTGCAACCGGCACGATAATATTACCTACCTGACCAAATTAAACACTTGAATCCAGTTGCCGATAAGCACTTCCTGTCCGTCGCAGACATGCAGTCTGTGAAAAAGCACAAAAACTAATTTTCCGAAGTCTTGTGGACAAGGATCATGGAGGAGATGCGCGCACACAATGATAATTTGCGAGTATTTATTTTTGGAACCACAAAGTAGAAGTATATTATATATCTCGTATTTATACGCTTATGGAAAGTTGTGTGCCACAATAATAATTCGCTAACATGTACGAGCAACACACTGACAAGTGTAATAGCACTGTAATTGTTCCGCATACCGCGGGCTGGGATTGAAAGGAAGATACCTTGTACAAGAACGTCTTTTGTTTGTAAAGCATGTACGAGCGTTGTCTTTGTTTTTTAACATTATAAAATCCTTGTAAAAATAGCATTACCCCTTCATAAAAGATACAAGAAACAACCTCGGCTTCGCCTCCGCATTTCTTGTGGTCCATGGCCATTTTATTTGAATTTGAATGACTATTTATTAGAATTACATCTATATTTCGTCGAAACATGATCGGTACATGCAATAGGGCAAACACGAATTTTATATGAAAATCAGTTCATGATTCTCTCAACCTTGAAAGCATTCCCTTTGGCTGTACATGCAGATAATTTTTACGATATCCCCTACTCGAAAAAGAAAGCCGAAATAGCAGTCTATAAGGTATGAAATTCGAAACAGTGATAGTGCACTGGATCACTAGTTCGGTGACTCGTCACTTCACTGGTTCTTTTCACTGGAAAGTGGTGGGTGCCCGATAGTGTAGATCCGGATCATTAGTGGTACCTCGAATACTTGCTTACCTAACCGGTTCCTTTCGAAGGACAGTAGTGGTAGCTCGGTCGGCAACTCACCTAACGGATCTGGGCACTCAACAGTAATGGTAGCTCGGTCACTCGTATCACCTAACGGGCTTTCTGCGCCGGACAGCAGTGGTAATTCGGTCACTCATATACACTGTACAATAATGACAGCTCGGTCACCCGCTTACCTACCGGACTCTGTGCACGAACGGTAGTGGTAGCTCAGTCACTCGTTCTCACGGGCTTTGTACACTGAACGTTAGTGACATCTCGGTCACCCGCTCACCTACCGGGGTCTCTGCACCGGACAGTAGTGACACCGCGATCCCCCGCTAACCTACCGATGTCGCACTATCGCACTGCAACTGATTGCACTATCGCTGTTGTACGTATCTGTCACTAATGTCCCGAAGTGTGCCTACCCTCAGAATATGATGGTATTTCTTTCACTTGCTCAACTTAATTAGTGGAAAATACTTTCATTTTTTAACTATATTTTACTTGGTTTACATGGTTTACATAGTTGGTTTTCGACTACGGGCTTTCAGAATATAATATTGGTGTTGGTCAGTCTTTTCTTGTTTGCCGGCTTTGGTGTATCCCATTCGTGGCAATATAGATCTGAATCTGGATATGGAAAAAATAAAGAACGATTTAAATTTTCAGTCATATACAGTATGTGGAATCTCGATCTCGACAAATACTGAGTAGTCATTGAAGCTAGCACATGATAACTGGCCCATTTTCTACATTTGAGTGCTTTCTACAATGAAAACAGTAGAAGCATTCCTGTTTGTGCCCTCTTTCTGAATTTTGAAATCAAAAGCGATTTTAACGTAACAGGACGTCCTCGGCGCTCACACTCTTCGATTGTATCGGGTAAATTGGTATTATGCGTTTCCGGTACAAACAGTACACTCACTATCCCAACCAAGGAAATCGCTCCGAATACAACAAAGGGCAATACCGGCTCACTGAAACGCAGATATACAATCACCGGACCCAGGTTGGACGCCACATAGGAAACCGTTGTAACAAAGGCCACGCCCTCAGCGCGAATCTCCGTGGGAAAGGCTTCATACAACATCAGTTCCTGTGTCATAAATCCGCTGGTAACCAGCATCTTGGCCAGCAGAAACACACCTAGGAGGCCCCAGTAGTTATCACTAACACCTAGAATACCAAAGCACCCGGCCGAACTGCCGATAAAACACAGCACCGTGGTTAAACGCCGGCCCAGGCG
This sequence comes from Paramacrobiotus metropolitanus, assembly GCF_019649055.1. Lineage (NCBI taxonomy): Eukaryota > Metazoa > Tardigrada > Eutardigrada > Parachela > Macrobiotidae > Paramacrobiotus > Paramacrobiotus metropolitanus. The sequence continues at coordinate 316,814 of NW_026570328.1, read as the reverse complement.
GTCGGCAACGAAGCCGGTGAATATCGAGCCGGGCAGTTCAATTAGCGAGGATAGGAAGAAACTCAAATAAGGATCATCACCTAAGGAGGGTGCATAATAATTTAGACCGCTGTAGCAAATCTGCACGGCGCAGCTTAAATACGATAGAATTATTGTCTGCCGGCGTAGGAAGCGGCCACGAAATAATCCCAGCCACTTGAAGCGGTTGCGGGCGCGGTGTTTGGCGTTTTGCGTAGCCTGGTGGTACTTTTTGATGCTCTGGATGTTCAGTATTGCGTCGGGGAGGAAATTTTCCGCTTTGTTAATTTTTGCCATTTTGCGTAAGAGTGTTTCTAGAGTATCCAGACGATTTTGTGTTAGAAGCCAATGCGGAGATTCCGGCATGATAAACCAGAAGAGGAAGAATATGGCAAAAGGAACCGTTCCAGCGATGGTCAACATCCGCCACGATCGGATGAAATACGCCAAACCCGCCAATCCGAGTCCTCCAGCTGAAATTCGAAAGGCTCTGAATTACTTTTGACCCTTCAAGAAAAATGATTGTATTTGCGAAAACTCTGCTGTGAGCTGGATTTTATTGCAGCCAGAAATTTTATAGAATTGTTATAAATATATGTTCTCATATAAACTGACTGCATAAATTGACTGTATCTGTACTACAGGGTAGGTAAAAACTAAAAACCTAACAAAATAACATATCAAGGAAATATCAAGGAAATAGATCTATATTATGATCGGCCGCCCCGTGGAACTTGGCTAGAAAAAACCGCTAAGCAAATTCAAAAACCGATTTCACCAATAAACTGAGCATGTTCCAAAAGGGTCCCACATGCATTTTGTTTTCAAAAATATCTGCCCCGGGACCATCGCTCGAATGCCGGTACCGGTACAGGCATCAATTCAAGGTGACCTTGAAAGGCCTTTAACATAAAACACTATTGCTTGGAGCAGCTAATATTCAAATACAGAGTTAAAAGTATGTAGTGTAATAAAAAACTGAATTTTTTCAAATAAACTTCGAAAACTTTTTCACTTTGTCACGCTTCTACAAAATGTTTTAAAGCAAAGAAATTCGCTTTAGAGCTAGCAACAAATACTGTAAATATTAACTATAAAAAGGACTCTAAATAAAGAACTCTAAATGTTCACTGAATACAGTTCATTTCATTAATTTCATGTAGTACCAAAAAGGCCAAATTATTCAAAATTTTTTCGCCCGGAAGCCTTCATAAACAGACTTAAGTTTGTCGGTACATGGAACCAAATTGATGCACGTGTCATTACGTACTTACCATTAGGCACATGCACCGGAACTTTTTAGCTTTCGCGAGTTACATACATTATACTCAGTACATTTTAAAACACATAAATTTATGTGTATATTTTATACAAATTTTGCATGTAAGCGCATGAGTAAGAGTATTAATATGTCGTTTTACACCGAACCAGACATTCCCAACTTTTTTGGTATTTAAGGTAATTTCAAGGTTTAGATTTTTTGTATATTTAAATATACATACGTTAATCTAATCAACCACGAGAGTACTACATTACAAACTAAAAGGAAGCTCAGACTTGGACACTGGTGCCAGTTTGATCACAAACTAACAACTTAGCGAGCTCTGTACTATTTTTTCAGTAATTGCAGTTTGGTTATACGTTCACCTAACGGGCTCTATGAACTGGACAGTGGACAGTATTGGTAGCTCGGTCACCCATCTATCTAATGGGCTCCGTGCACTGGACATTAGTGGTAGCTCGGTCACGCGTTCACTTAATGGGCTGTGTGCACTGGACTGTAGTGGTAGCTCGGTCACTAGTTCACCTAACGGGCTCTGTGCACTGGACATTATTGGTATCTCGGTCACCCATCTACCTAACGGGATCTAAGCACTGGACAGTAATGGTAGTTCAGTCACTCGGTCTCCTTAAGGGTTGTTTGCACTGGACAGTAGTGGTATCTCGGTCACCCATCTACCTAACGGGATCTAAGCATTGGACAGTAATTGTAGCTCAGTCACTCGTTCCACTAAAGGGCTGTGCGCACTGGACTGTAGTGGTAGCTCGAATTACTGTCCAATGCTTAGATCCCGTTAGGTGAACTAGTGACCGAGCTACCGCTACTGTCCAGTGCACAGAGCCCGTTAGGTGAACTAGTGACCGAGCTACAACTACTGTCCAGTGCACACAACCCTTAAGGGGAACGAGTGACTGAGCTACCATTACTGTCCAGTGCTTAGATCCCGTTAGTTAGATGGGTGACCGAGCTACAAATTAGTTTATGTTAAGTATTGTATTGTATCCAAGCAAATTTTTTCTAAGTCCCAAGGTCACCTTGAAAGCGGGTTAGATCGCTTTCGGCATCGTGCCGGCACGATTCTGGTCGAACGAATTTAAAAAAGAAAATCATGTCGGCCAGTTCTAGACCAAGGCCGATCTACTGGCGTTGTCAGTTTTTCAAAAAAACGGTTTGGTTATGGAGATCTGAAAACTATGGGGCGCCGCGCGTAGTATAGATCTTGTACTTAATATATATAAACAGTAAACGGCACAAAAATAATGTGGTGCTATGCTCCAGAATGCTGCTCGCAAGGTTGTGAAATTGCAAATACCGGTATCTACTGTGTTCTTTTTCAACAGAACAGGATTGTTTGAAAAATGACGGATTGTTTGATGCGAAGTTTTTTGAAAAATGACAGCCCCCTCCGAAAAATACTGTTTGAAAAATAGTACCACCCCCCGAAATTGCGTCCCTCCCCCAAATATGCTCCCCTCCTCCGGAACGTTTGAACTTTTGCACCCCAGGGGTGCAAATTTGGTAATTACTGTAAAAACGTTCACTCAAATCAGACTTAAAGGATAAATGATAAAGAATTACTTTTCAAAGGAATTGACTTTAGACCACAAGAGCATCTGAGGCGAAGCCGAAGATGACTCTTGTATGATTATACAGAGCGAACACAAACGACTACTTTTGAGGAAGATTTTTGTTGCAAACTTATGATGTGAGCACATTTTGAAAATGGGAGAGTATTGGTACGATTGTGTATTTGTGTACAATATAAAAGTTCAAACCCGATGTAACAATACAGTACTGCACCTGCAAATGCAACGGTGACCCCGACGGAAAATCCCGATCGGTGTTTCGGCGCCAGAATTTCCACTCCGATGGTGTACGGCACTTGGTAGAATGAATTGCTTCCGGTAGCCAACAATGTTGTTAATACAACATAGACCTCGTATGACGACGAGAAGGCCGTGGCAGTACCAAACGATACAATGATCAGCAGAGCCAGGAAATACGTGTTTTTTCTCCCATAATGATCGGCAAAGTAGCCGCCAGCCGCAATGCCCAGTCCGCCGCCGATAGATGTCAGAATGTAGGCTAGTGTCGGCAAAAATGTTCGTCCGCATACCAAGTCCCATTCGGTGACAATAGTGCTTTCGTAGATGGACGTATCGTAGATCCATCCATGTTGACAACGTACGGTGGAAAGATTTCCTTTGAAATGTTGCAGATATTCTGACAGCGCTGTTTCGTTTAGCGTGCTGTTCACCGTATACTGACCGTAGTCCACATCGTACATTTCACACTGGGAATTTGACGTAGCATTGTCAACGGAAGGTGGAAGCAAGGCATAACCGGATTTAAAACCATTTTGATTTGGTAGTCGGCACCGATAATCATTGGGAATCGGGATCACAAAGTACTGCAAAATGTTTGTAAAGTTTTCGACCGTGACCTTTATATTCCGTTAAAAGATAAGCACTCATGGAAAAAGTGCGAAGGCTTAATTATATTAGTTTTAAAACTGATGTCATAGGAAATAAATAGCTGACTGCTTACCACAAGCGATTGTATGAAGGATAATCCAAAGAAAGATGGAAATATGATTATCCAAGCGATTAAACGCTGATAGCGTCCATTGCCGTGTATTGGTGTTAGGAGGTCTTCGAGCAGTTCTCCCGGATCATCCGGGAGCAATTCCGATCCCGTCTGGGAAGTGGAGCCCGAAGATACGTCTGACGCGTCCTGGGCATTATTTGTCTGACCATTCCGTGCACCGTCTACCTCAAGTAACACGGGCATTCCATCTCATCAGTGTTTTAATTTGCATTAAGAATGGATGAACTTCCTAATCGTGCTCTGAACATCACCCATGCCAGCGCGTGGTAGCAAAATGATGGAAATACTTGTACTGCACTACGAGTATAGAACGTAAAATTTAATAATGAAACACGAGTATCTCTACCAAACAAGTCTAATGAATAATTTCCCAGCACACTGTTAACAATGCTATCCATTTTTGTTGTTAACATTCATTGATAATGATTAATGTAAGATAATATTGTTCCACAGACTGCACGACAGAGCATTCCAGCTTGTGGCGAGGCATGCTTTAGTCCATTATAAATCAGTGCACGTAAATAATCTTGTTTTCGTGTAGTAAAGGCATAAAATCGTTAATTACTGATCTTGGACAGATCGGTTAATAATGGTTTAACAATGCATGCAGTAGGAACATAGACAAACTGACAATAAGGTTTAATGTTAATCACAGTTCAGACCATCTAAAAAATACCAACTTTCTGCACATAATGTGTTGTACAATAGTTTATGGTAAATCGCGCGCGAGCGTTTTTGCGATTGCAGTAATTTTTGCAGTAAACCTGTCAAATTATTTGCATGCTGCAGTTGGGTTTTACGAAAATAATGCGTATTGTCTTACAGCGTTTTTTTGCGCTCATTTAACGCGAGAAATCGCCAACAAAAACAAAACAGAGAAACGAACAGGAATTTGACAATTAACCATTTTCCATTGGTATTTAAATGAAGTTACTTACCGTAAAGTTGTATTATATAGTTCCGAATTTTTCTAATGCTTGGTGTTTTTCGAAAAACGACGAACAATTCAGCAATTGCATATCCAGCAAGTCTCTTAGTAACTTGATGTATTTTATTATGTTCTTCATACCAGCTTACACAGTTTTGTTATAAAGTTAAGTTTATTACAGACTTTTAGTAATGTTTCATTACAAATCAAATCAACAAAACTAATTAAAACTAATTAAAGGACTCTGTACATTGTGCAGTACATGCTTATTCGTCAATGCAACTGCGAGGACTAGAGATATATGATTTTAGACAGTATCGGTAGAATTTTGAGTGAATATCATGTTATGTAGCTTTGATGTTCCTAATTTAAGTATTAGCTTGTGGTAAAAATTAATTGAATAAAATTATTATCAAATCATAATGATGCTATTATCGGTTTTTTGAGTTTGTTACTAAAATAAAGTTTACTCACTGGTAAGTTTTGAACATTATTTCAGCTTTTATTATTCATTAAGAACTATACGATAAATGGTGAAAGAACATACATATTTCATATGTTAATCCATTAGGTAAATACTTTCCACTTTCCAGGATGCTTCTTTCTTTTTGAAAAATTCTGAGATTTACAGGAGTATAAGGCGAAATAACAAAGCGGCATCGTTGAAGCGACTGCAGAGGAGAATTCCCTGTACTATCCAATGCGTGTTGCTTTTCTCGGCCTGCAACTGTGAACTGTGTACAGAACTTCGCAGATCGCGATCGACACGTGGCCAAAAACGTACGCTTCGTCCATTACCATATCCACGTAGTGCATTTGTGCTGCCTACTACGAGTAGCATTTGTTTTCTTTACAAAATTTACCTTGATGATCTATCTGCGAATATTTAGCCGATGTATGATTATATTTCGCGAATGTTGTGACCGGTCTTACATGAATCTCCGCCGTCGTATCATCGACCTTGAACTTGCGCATCGACGGCATGGTTTGTTGTTGAATCTGTAGACGCTTGGGAGCTTCTCCTCTGGTTCATTTGGGAGGGTTTTCTGCTCGGGGATTTCACAGCCATGAAATCCTTTAAGCCGTCATTCTTTTTTATATCTGTGTTAATTTTTATCCAGTGTTTTCGAAGTTTAGCCGATGAGCACAGTCATACGTATGATGATAAGGAAGAAGTGATCTTATGGATGAACACAGTGGGCCCATATGCCAATCGGCAGGAAACCTATTCCTTCTTCTCCCTGCACTTCTGTCAGGGCGACAAGCACAAACTGGAGCATTACCATGAGTCCATGGCCGAGGACCTGCAGGGGATTGATCTGGAGAACAGCGGGCTGGACATCAAATTCAAAACGACACAGACCAAGTTGGAGTTCTGCAAGATTGATAATTTAGACAAGGATATGTTGAATTCCTTCATGTACGCCATAAAGAACAACTACTGGTTCCAGGTACGTAAACCCTCATGGCCAGCCACATCGGCATATTAGGCAAATCCGAATAGAATTGCAGAAGGTAGACTGTACCTGCAAAAGCATTGTCTGCGGTAATGTTCGCTCTTTTTTTAAATAGTTTTTGGTATTGCGTGGAAAAAGGGTTGTATAAAAAGGGGATCGTGGCATTCGCGTGTCTGATTCTGATGATATTTAACGAGTAAGGGTTCAGCTAGAGTTCTATACTGGATTTGCCTTTAAATATTTTCTGGGTTTTTATTTCGAGGATGTGAAAAACGTCATTGAAATTTGAACTAGAATGTGCAGACCTTTTATGAAAAAAACTTTGAAATATTAAAACGCCAATTCCGAAATTCTTCGGCGCTTGAGAATGGGTGGAATATATTTTCGGGGCTAAAATCACGGTGAGCGAAGCAAGCAGCCGTAAATTAATTTGGCTTATGCATCCAGGGATCGTCGGTAGTAGGTACTGCGCCCTTACACCGCTTGCAATGGACCACTACTCTAGTGGTTATTGATTTCGTTGAGTAATTTGGTTAGGAAGAACTGGCAGTAATAACGGTGCAATTTCTCAGTTACCAGCTTTTCATTGTCGTTGCATTTTAAGTGGAAAATGTGAACGGTGGCATTAGCAGTGTAATTTCTCCGTTTTTTAATGGTGTTACATTGGTGTTTTTGTTTGCTTCCTTATCTAGGCATATCTGGATGATTTACCGTTGTGGGGTACAGTTGGCGAGTTCGACGAAGCGAGCAACTCGTACTACCTGTACACTCACCGTAAAATCGACATTGGCTATAATGGGAATCGCATCGTGGACGTTAACTTGACCAACGAAGGCAAAGTGAAATTGGAAATGAACGGCAAGATCCCCTTCTCGTACGAAGTGACATGGAAACCCTCGTCCGTGAAATTCCACGATCGCTTCGACAAGTACCTCGATCCATCGTTCTTTCAGCATCGTATCCATTGGTTCTCCATCTTCAATTCCTTTATGATGGTCATCTTCCTTGTCGGTTTGGTATCGATGATCCTGATGCGAACGCTGCGGAAGGATTATGCCCGGTACAGTAAAGAGGAGGATATGGAGGATTTAGAGCGGGATTTGGGCGATGAGTACGGATGGAAACAGGTGCACGGCGATGTATTTCGCTCTCCATCCAAAGTCACCATTTTCTCCAGTCTTATCGGCTCCGGTTATCAGCTGGCTGTGGTAACCATTTTTGTGATTGTGTTGGCTATTTTTGGCGATTTGTACACAGAACGCAGTTCGTTGTTGGGAGCGGCTATCTTTGTGTATGCCGCCACATCCCCGGTGAATGGGTTTTTTGGAGGTTCGTTGTATTCGCGCTTTGGAGGGAAGCAGTGGATACGGCAGATGCTAATTAGCTCCTTTTTGTTTCCTTCTCTGGTCTGCGGTGTGGCATTCCTGATCAACTTCATTGCGATCTATTATCACGCCTCTCGGGCTATTCCTTTCTTGACGATGCTGGCTGTGGCAGCTATTTGTTTATTCATCATTCTACCGTTGAATCTGGTGGGTACCATTCTGGGACGCAATCTGGCGGGACAGGCCGATAATCCGTGCCGGGTGAACGCTGTACCACGTCCGATACCGGAGAAAAAGTGGTACATGGAACCTTATGTCATCGCCTTGATTGGGGGTATTTTGCCGTTTGGGTCGATTTTCATCGAGATGTACTTTATTTTTACGGTAAGTTCTTGTTGCTCTGCTATATGAACAGGGAATAATAAACAAGTACGAGATAGTGTGCACTGTGGATCTCTTATGGTTCTGTTTGCAGTCATTTTGGGCGTACAAAATCTATTACGTCTATGGATTTATGCTGCTGGTGTACATCATCCTCGCTGTGGTGACCATTTGTGTCACAATCGTTTGCACCTACTTCCTTCTGGTAAGGACAATCAGAGTTTTTATCAGCCTCAAAATACATCTGAAGAGACGTTACTTGATAAAGCATAGTGTTTTCTGCGATAGAAAGTGCGCAGTTGAAAGCGACTGTGTTTATGGATTGTGGTCTTAGCAAATTCCTAAAATTACGAATTCATTCATGTCTGTTAGTTAGTATGACTTTTTCAGTTAATTTTTGCTTTGATTTTTGCTGCAATTTTGCAGTTTTCGTTTTCTAATTTTTTTTGTGTATTACTTGTTTTCGAAAGAGCAACAGCATTTTATTTAACTTAAGTGTTTTATTTTTTTGCAGAACGCCGAAGACTATCGCTGGCAGTGGACAAGTTTTCTGGCCGGCGCATCGACAGCCCTTTACGTTTTCCTTTATTCGTATTACTACTTCATGTTCAAAACGAAGATGTATGGCTTGTTCCAGACCGCATTCTATTTCGGCTACATGGGCGTGCTCAGTATTGGCCTGGGAATTGTGTGCGGTACATTCGGCTTCTTCGGTACCAGTGTGTTTGTGCGCAAGATCTACTCCACGGTCAAGATCGACTAAGAGTTCTCTCAAAATTACTGTAATTTGTTGTTATGGAATGATATTTAAGCTTCTCTACGGCGGTCTGCGAGTATGTTTTGGCCAATGTTTATTTGTTCAACACTGTGCTGCTTTGATGTCAGTTTTAAGCTCTTTCCGGTAGATATTTCCGTACAACGCTGTAATAAAAAAAGTTTTTATACCGAACATTTCCTGCTGCGCCATTTTGAAACGTTTCTTAATCACTTGCAAAGGTGGTGTTTGCAAATAAATTCACTGAACGTGTGTGTTTTCAGAACAAAAATGGTGATAAAAAATTTGTTAGTTAATTTTTCATGTTCCTGCACACCAGCAAGATATGCATACAAAGTAGTACACAATCGTACTGTAGACGTACTGGTACTTGTACCTCCGAAGTTTTCCGAAAACAACACAAGATGGTCGCGCTGAAGCGCATACCGAGTAATATGACATTTTCTGTCAGTGATACTTCTACTTAATTAATCATAAACTTGAATGCTGTCTCATTACGCAGCTATCATAAATAAAAAACAACATGCAGGGTTTATAAATGCGTAATGATTTTTGATTGCTTAAAGATAGAAAATGAATCGTCAGACAGTACAGCATTGAATTGTATATATATCTATAGAAGTATAAAACATAGATTTTAACTCTAAGCGAAGCCGAAATGTATGTTTTTATTCGTCGTGAGTCACGGTAAGTGTACGTGTGAGTGGCCGCAGAATGGTTTTGCTCCCTTGTACTGTTATTTCCGCTAAGCGCAGCTGGAAGAGAACGCGGATTTGTATTCTGTACCAAATCAGGGTTGCATCGTGCAGCCCTGAGCCGGGCAGTAATGACCGGTCTCCATTGTATTGTAAGAATCGCATGATAATAACAACTAGCCGAAAGCATTGGGGAAAACAATCTTTGATTGATCTACGGTATTACGCAAAGGGACGTCTTTGGCAGCGGAAGGCCGATACACTAGGTTGTGCGTATCTATCAGGAAGTTCACTGGGCTGCAAATTTGTCCGTGCTGTGCTGTTTTGCGGCACGCCTGGTCGATCTGCCAAACGGGATGTTAAGGACGGCGCAAGTAGTTCCTTACCCGTCGTCTGTATGTATCCCTGAGTAAACTACTCATAAAGTCACGCGTTTTCGTGAAATGACATACAAGCGGCATTGCAGGTGCACTATATAATTGTGAGACCTTTGCGTGATGCGATCAAACAAAACCGTCCTTACTTTTCTAACACTCTTCCCAGTTGCTACAAACTTGTCAATGAGATAAAGCCAGTCTGCATCAGGCCATGAGGCAATCATTTTTGTCGCTGTCATGACATATCGCCTGGCGAGTATAGCTAATAGTTATTTTATCGGTATCCTTTACATAAAAGCAAACGTTTATGTGTAAAGTGCGTGGCACTTGGGTATATCTGCCATATATAAATTTGCGCTTCAGTACCTACTGGTAGCTTATATAGAGACCATTTATACAAAACGTTTCCGTATCTTTACGCGCTCAACGCTTGATTGTTGCAGTCTCCACTGAATTCGCTGGCAGTGCCGGTTCCCACAGGAGGCAGCAGGATGTCGTCATTGGATATGCAGCAGCAGGACCAGCCGGCTTAGTCGATGGATGTAGAACGGACATCCTCCATAATTTTCTTGCCGGATGTCGTCCTTTTCAACACTTTTTGAATAGTAATTAAGTAACCATTGATTTTCTTAACGCGTAGTAAACAGTCAGCGAGACATCTAATGTTACACCATCCAGCTTATCATTTGCCTATCGATCCCGGTGTTGGCCTGGCGCGGTATTACGGTTGCTGCTGATCCCGCGCCAACCAATGTGCTTATTTATTATATTATCCCGCGCTGTGGAAAACCGGCTAATAATACTATGTAATGAATCTCCAGTGGGCCGGACAGAATAGGATCAAAAATTTCCGGAATGCCTACCCGGCGTCCGCATCCGCGCTGTATCTGAAGTCATAGTATAAAGCGCTGAGCTGCAAGAATATATATATTGTATTAGATTCCCGCAATTTACTCAACGGTCGGCATTTGTTGAGCGCCGTCGACGGTTCCTGACGTTTTTCCTACTTGTTTCCAGATCATTATCCAGCTTGATCCTGCCACAAATGTCAGCTGCACATTGATCACACATCATCTATCCTGGCCGGCTGGCGTTGAAGAGCGTTTTTCATAGTTGGAATCGCACCTCGTCATCGGTATGCAGAAATTTATGGCATAAGTGTGCTGTGGCGCTAGAAATGCATTTATATTGACTGATTTCCATTTTTCCGCTGGCCACGAGAAGTATTGTTTAAGTTCAGCGGGTATGTTGGTAAATTTACATCTCTCTCTTTCATCGCGTTTTTATATCTGACACGATTAATCGATCTTCTATTATGGACACTGTCAAGTGCTGACAAGATACCCACGTATGCAATTGGTCATTAAGTGCCAACAACTTAAAGCGGGGCATTTTTACAGGCGAGCTGACATCGCTGGCAATTGACGCTATAGACTCCCATAACCGAAAATGGCATTGCATTATTAAGCGGATTTCTTCCATCGCAGTTGACTGCTCCCTAATCGAATGTCATGTTTCATTAATTACACACTAAGGAATCCCATTGCGTTTTGATGCATGCTGGATGCGTGGATGGTGGATGCGTACCGGACTGCCGACGCCGATTTCCCCGGCCATATAATCGTGATCAACTGGTTGCATATTGTTGTGTGGGCCAGTTGAATTGTACATTTGTGTGTACGCATCCACTCAGCTGGGCAGCACGATAACATCTTTGCCGCGTTTTTAAAACTCTGTCGGGATCTGCATATTAAACGAATGAAACCGCTCGATTATTTTACTGAATCAATATTGTACCAACTACTACCCAGCATTATTATTTGATACGCCGATATAGCCGCTTATAAGCGTATTGTATTGCACACACGGCCATTACGCATCTCGGCTTTCGCTCTCTCGCCCGATCCCTTTTGAAATTCTCCCCGGGTTCCCTTTTGGGCACACGTTTCTTTCGAGCGACACAAGTACTATTTGATTATCGCTTGTACGATTGTTATAATGGCTGCTCGAAATCGAAGAATCCATAATTTCGGCCAGCAGAATCGCTTGCCCAGTATCGAAGTTTATTCCACATCACCGACGGCGTACGATGCGGATGAGCGTCGCTACAATAATGTCATAAACGGTACAAGTAGTAGTACACATACGGGACGTAATAGTCCGCGTGGAATAAGAACATCGGCGCGTAATATCGCGGCCGCAGCGGCTAAGCAGACGTTGTCGACAACGGCAACGACCACCACGCCAACATCCGATTTTCGCATTTTAACCTCCACTCTAACACCATCCCACGGTCGGTCGGTGTACTCGTCCCAGGGGAGGATGAGCAATAGTAAGTCGACAGGAAACTTATCGGTGGAAGGCACTAATGATCAGAATTCTATGCAATCCCAGCCGGTGCATCATGCCAGTTCATATGGACGACTGACGACACATACCGGCGCCCATCACAATTCCTCCAATTCACCCAGTCCCGTCAATTCCGCGCGGCACAACAACATTCGCCACAGTCGCAGTCCGAATAGATTTATCAGGATGCAGTCAGCGCAGAATTCCCGCTTAGTGCAGGGTGGTCGCGATTCGCCGTTTGAGAGTTTCGATGAGGTGAATACCGGCGATGATGACCTGGATGATTACCCCGTCGTGGCTCAGGAAACCAAACAACTACCATCGATGACCTTTAATAGTGAGCCCATTACCTTATTAGGACATGTGATTAAGCCGGTTACCCATGAAGCATCCAATCGCAAAGTGGAAATTCGATATTCAGCCAGGAATGACAAATACAAACGGCCTACGCACCCCAACCGGCTAAAAATCAACGGTAAGATACGCCTTCTTATTACTCGAAAGAGTGCTGCTTTGTAACACACGTATACGTGAAACCGAAAAAAAATCATTAGGGGCTGTTTCAAATGATTTTTCAGTGGTCACGTGTATATTATACTTTTGCTTTATTCAGATGCGTGCAAGTATTTAGCAAGTTTAGGAAGAAATCGATTACAGCTATTAGTCCGCCATTGGTATACAACATGCTTCTGAAAATGATGGCGTGCTTAGAACTCCAAGTGAAAATTATAGTTTTAAATAATTTTGTTATTAAAGTGTGGGATATTATACATCAGCAGCATATCTAAAAGAGTGTGGCTGAGAACATACGCCAGCCGATTTCGTGTCATGTCGTGACCTTTAAACTCAAACTGGCATATATGTGATAACAACGATGGCAAATATTATTCTGGAGATGTGCAAACGCGTGAAAGCGTTAGCGTGGTATTGCAGTTTTTTTGCCCTTTTCGAGCGTCATGTTTCATGGAATATCAGGCTCAGTTATGTTACCTAATTTATCGAAAATAACTGAGCTATTTTGAAATAAGCACTGTTTCAAATCATGCAAGCAAAAGCATTCATTATCGTGGCTAATACGTGTGCAATGATTTTATTATTAAATCACTATGCCAAGCACAAATTTAGAACGTGGAAAACTTTCAGGATGGAGTTCGCTCGTTTACGCCGAGAGGAACATGGAGTGGGTTACAGAACACTGTCACATTGGTGATGACGAGGAAATTATGACTTATCTGTCCAGGAAACCCGGAGCTACAAATGGGTATATTGAATGGAGATTCGATTTCACCGAATGCGGTAAGCACGGGATGAAGTATTCGGCCTACGTGTGCCGTTAACAAACATGTCAGAATTTAGAGTCCCTTACTCGAAGCTCGAGTTACGGATCTAATCTGGACGATAAAATAGTTTCATCTTCTCTGAATATGCATATTTGTCGATCTACTCGTCTAAGGATCATTTTTCCCTTTCTATAGCCCGCACCTTACGTAGTGTTATGCGTGTTGATTCAGAATTAAGTATTGCTATAGGCTGTATTGATTGGTCACTCCTTGTGCGGAAACCGTCTTTACGTATACTCCCGTCTGTATTCGAATAGCACACTCAGTTTCCTTTAAAGTCACGCTTAATAAAATTTTAATTGGAGTTAATCATCACTAACTAATAATAAAAAATATGTACGTTAACTTGTGCACAGCAAATGTTTTTATGCACTCAGCACAGAAGACATCCAGTTGGCGTCGGTATACGTTAGAAAGTTCAAAAACCTTTATTAATTCTTAAGTGCATCGTCATATCGCATTAAAAGTATGTAGTACTTGTTTCCCGCTGGTGCTTACTCCAATCTCGCTTCATTTCACATTTGCTTAAGTAAGGTGCGAAATGCTAACCCCATGGGATAGCGGGAATGACGTACGCACCCTGGGAATTAGTGAACTTTCATAACACTGTAAAAGCCTTGTTAGTCGCGCCGTCGGAGTTTTGCCAGGCGGCTGTTCCTGCAACCCCAAACTCTGCCTTCCGCCGCTTCATTGTTTCATTTTTACGGAAAAATCCGCAAGTGTTTCCCTTGCCGGCTGCTGGCAGTCGAAGCCCTGCAAGCAAAGTGGGATGATCACAAATTGTAGGAAATTTAAGATAATATAAGGATCCTTCCCAGTAATTAATACAATTCATTGTAAGGCGAGTACAGTACATCTTAGACGTAGTCTTTACCGCGCCCAGTATCCACTGCATATATGATTGCGATTGTTACTTTGCCATGTCTGTCTGAACAAGGAAAACCAACACATGTACGAAATTTAAAAAAAAAGTATTTATCAACGCACTTAATAAGACTAACGCTGATTTAGATGGCAACATTCTGCACAGATAAATACGAGAATAAAATAAAAAAGCACTAAATTTTTAGGGCTGCGCATAAAACGGATTTCGCTCAAGTTTCCGTTCGAAACATTCGAAGACGGCCACGTCCGTGCCTATTTGAAAAGTGATTCCGACGAAGTGCCCATCTATACTTCGTTATCCCCGCAGCCTATTAGCCAGCCGGTCTACGGATGGGAGAAGTTCTCATTAATCGCCGAACTTTCCTGTCAGCGAGAGGTGTGCAGCTTTCAACATGCTCAGCTTTTTCGTCAGACGTTGAAGGCCGGATTCTTTGACAAACAAGAAGAAAAGTACCAGTTCAGGATTGAAATTGAATTATACAGCAAGTATTGATCTGGCGGCCGGATTCTCTCATTTGACCGAGGTGGATGAAGTTTGTTGCTTTCTGTGACTTATATACGACATATTGGAACAGTCGGTATGGAATACTATACTGGATTTATATTGTACTCGATTTATATTACCATGTTAAAGGAAATATATATGTTTTGCACTGTATACAGTAGCATACGATCATCCAAATTGTGGAATTTGCAATGCAGTTGTATGGATATAGCGCTTACTAAATTGTTGTTGGCTGCTCCATCAACATTCGTGAATCCAGTAAGATTGTTAAATTGCACAGCTGTTGACGAAAATACAGTACCAAAAACATATTTCCTTAAAATGACAAGAATGATTGATTATCAAAACAAGAATATTTACGTTTTATCGCTTTTCTTGGTCTCACATATTATTAACTTTTTTCAGTAATATAATGTGTATTTGTGCAGTTTGATTCGTACATTCATATTAAACCGCTGAGAATTGATAAAATTATATTATATTACCGCTGAACTGAGTTGATAGTGGTAGAGCGTAAATGCCGGTACTGCTGTGTATTTCACGGCTACCCCACTAATGCGATTTTTCCGGTCACACTTATCGTTATCTCCTGAATGCGGGTAAAGCCGTCATAAAAACATACGCGGTCATCTCCCGGTAATTCTTTAAATATTCATGATTACCACCGAAGCAGAGCCTCCCCGGCTTTTTGCCGTAGAGATCCCGGACGTCGGAAGCAATGGCTCTCGAATGGCCATTATGCTCCATTAAGACCGAGTCGGCAAACAAGAACTATTCTTCAGTGGTTGCTATTTTGGAACAATTGCAGCAAACGTTTTATCCAATAACGTCGGCATCCCTGCCGATCGATTAACAGTTTGTGATGCGGTGTTTCCGAATTCCGAGTGATCACTGCTACTGACTATGAAATCAAGGAGACTGCACACATTTGATACCACTTATAATTGAATACAAGTTTCGCGTCCTGGCACTGAGATGGTGTCCCGCAAAAGCGAAAGGCGGCACAGAAGAATGCAAAGAGACATCCAAGTAACAGAGGTGTGCCGGCTCTGATGATTATGTTTGTAGAACTGGACGACCTACGCGTACACGGGGTAATTCAAGATCAGATTTTCAGTTAGTACCGCAGCTACCGGCATTTGAAGGACAACGTACAGATATTAACATGATTCAAAAATACATTGCACTGAACGGACTGCTTCTGGTCATTTTGATCGTTTCCGTTCTTTTACAGAGCAAATGTAATCATAAAACCGGCACTATCTACAGAAAAGTACATACAGATTTTCAGATTAACTACAATAATCTGACTGAATACGCAGTAATAAGTAATATGAACGAGTGATCTCGTATTATAGAAGTATTCCTACAATAGCTTTGACGTTTAATCAAAACTTACCGCATTAAAACGTTTTCAACTTGAAAACACTCAAAGTGACAGTGACGGTGGTCGGTCGGTCATCACTTAATGAGTGACCAGTTAACAGAAATTCGTAATAAAATTAATATGAAAGAAACAATGTGAATTTCAAACTTCCAGTAACGGTGTTATTTCGCGTATTGTTTTCGAAAAGTTGGAAATTTCGCAGCAGTGTAAAGTATTAATTTTTGTCAATGTGTAAATGCGTACTTCTATCTATAGTCTTTGCGCTGTAAAAACGCAGCGGTAGCGGTGTATGGACGAATCAAATTTGAAGTCGATTTCCCGTTTTACAAGTTTTCATTCATCAAACGGTTTAGCTTTGGGAGGATACAATAGAATGTTGCTCTATCCTTCTTTTTCTTCGTCAATTGGATTGAAAAATTTCTTCATTCAGGCTTTAGTCCCGCTGAACGAGGCTAGAACACGGAGGCCATGCAGTGAAATAACGACAGGAAGTGCTTGTTTGATTCTAACAGCACTCTGTTTGAAGGTGCATATTCATCCGCACTATGGCAGAAAATTGTCAAAACTCTCACTGGCCTAGCTTGGAGCGCTTTTGGATATGCGCGCTCTTCTGCACACGCTAGTGCATTAAAAGTGATCGATTTATGGAAAATATTCAGGAATTAATTGGCTACAGTTTTGTAAACGCAGCTGGCTGAGTATTTTCCCAGAACGTCATTGGCTGGCAGGAAAAACAGACGTGCTTTCACACAAAGGCAAAACAATTTTTCGTAAAAGCTAAAAAAGAGAAAAACACGGCACCGGCTTGACTGAGATACTAAAGCGAGTTTGGAACAGGCTAACCAGACAGAGAATAAAAAATAAAAGATCACCAGTTAACAAACAGTAAAAACCGCAAGGTACTACGCACTGTCACTGCTGTGACTGAACCATAATGCCGAAGCAGTGTGGCAGCGCCATTAAACAGGAAGTTCCCTTAAAAGCCATTAAGAATGCCGAATTCCTAATCCGGACATCCGTTCACAAGGGGGTAAAGAAGGAACGTTTCTAGAAATTCAATTGCCGCTGCTTTTTAGAATCAATGGCCTCGAGAATCGGCTGGCGTTTACTCTGATAGCGCTGACGAAGTTCTTCAATTTCCTGCTCCATCTCCTTCTCCAAATTGTCCATACGCATGTGCAGCTCATCATAACTGAGCAGTTTAAGGAAATCAAAATCACTGTCCATGAACGGGCGTGGTGCTGCGTTGGCACGGATTGGTTGATATGTGCGGGATGATGCGGGCGGATTATTTACGGGCTTCTCTGGATTGCTGGCTGGTCCATTACTATTATTTTTCTTGTCTTTCGCATCGAAATGGTCCAAATACATGGGCCGATAGGAACTTTCATCCGACGAGACCACCGCTGTGTCATGACGTTTCATGGTCGCGTCACTGTCCTCTTCGTCGTTGTTGATGATCATCGTGGAAAACTTGTTATTAACATTATCTGGATGCAGCGGCTGGGTATCCTGCGACTGTACGAGCAACGTCTTGTCGTTATTGTCCATCACGTGCAGCGTTCCATCCTGGAGGACAATGGTGCCGGGATCTTGGTCCTCCTCGGCAAAAAATACTCCTTTACCGCTTTTCTTCAGAGCGTCCGTTTCACGAATTACTTTGGCTTCCTCGATCATGTCAGTGAGGATGGATATTGGTTTACAGTTTCGGATAAATTCGTGTTCCAATAAATCCATTGCGGTGGCACGCTCTTCCGGGTCTTTCACCAGGCATTTTGATACAAAATCAATGAACTCAGCCGACCACTGATCAGGTTCGCGGAATGTAGGCGGAGGTTTACTAGGTATCATGAAAATAGCACGCATAGGATGGATGTCACCATACGGTGGCTTCCCTTCAGCCATTTCTAAGGCTGTGATTCCCAGACTCCAGATATCAGCCATTGTGTCGTATCCGATTTCTTGAATCACTTCCTGTAGTAGAAGTATAGTAATTAAAGATATTCTGTTATGAAATGGTGAGAACTTCATTTGCAAAGCATTCAAAAGCTGCACTCTTCCGGTCGTGTCTTTAAATCTTCCGAAACTGTATCCTAAGTGTTCTAAGCACCCACTAACATGATGTTGATTTGTCAAATAAAATGCAACTATTCTAAATGCAGCATTACCGGTGCCATCCAGAACGGTGTTCCGATAACCGTATTTCTT
Source organism: Paramacrobiotus metropolitanus (assembly GCF_019649055.1). Lineage (NCBI taxonomy): Eukaryota > Metazoa > Tardigrada > Eutardigrada > Parachela > Macrobiotidae > Paramacrobiotus > Paramacrobiotus metropolitanus. The sequence continues at coordinate 298,295 of NW_026570328.1, read as the reverse complement.
TTCGCCATTGTATCGGTAAGCTGACCAGCAACGCCAAAATCTATACAAAGCAAAAACCATTTAGTTCCATCTAGAAGTATTTGAAGAGCCCTTTTAAAACAGAATCTGGGACAGATTCGTTCGACCATGGCTGCGCAGTGGTAACTTATTGGCCACTGGTCATGCACCCTATGGAATTACAGCCAACATGAGCCAAACCAAAACAAAAACATTTTTATTTAATGGGGTATTTTGTTGAGCGGATAAAAACGCACAATTGCAAGAGAAGAATCAAATGCACTTTAACGCGATCTGTTCGACGACCTCGCAAATGCTTTTTAAAATTACTAACTGATATTGTTTATTTTTGCCCTATAAGTGCAATAGTGGCTTTCTGCTAGAACCCATACACCAGTTGTAGAGAAACAGAAACCCATCAAAAACTAACCATAAGTTAGAACTGAAGATATTTAACGAAACTGGGTTATTAACTTATTATGCAAAAATGATATTATTATAAACTAACGCTTGTCATTATTATCAATACGAGTACCGATAAGTTTAGACCCTTAGTACAGTACAGTATTTCGTTTTCGTACCTAGAACTTCCTACGAGTTTCTCATATCCAGCGCAATACGGAAATACAATAAATAAAGACAAGCTATTCGTTACTTCATAATGCGGGTAGGTTAAATAGTTTCTAGTGAGTTTAATGCGATGCGTTATCAGCCACCTCAAATTCTGCACGTAGGCCAGCGGAAAAAATAAAAAAAATAAGACCACTTTAAAGGACGTACAAATTTCAATTCGGACATCTGCTGGAAAAACAATACCTGCAAGTTTGGCGTTTCCGTCTGTGTTGAGCAGAATATTCCCAGCCTTTATGTCTCTGTGAATTTTTCTGATTTCGTGCAAATACTGCAATCCCTTCAAGGTGTCCCTCAGAATTGTTGCGATTTCATCTTCGGCTAAGGTTTTCTTACGCAGACGCATAATGTCAGACACCGAACCGCCGTCGCAAAATTCCATAACGATGAGCAATTCGCTGTCGCGGAAATAACTGCCATAATACTTGACAACATGCGGACTATCGCACTGCTGCATAATGGAGATTTCTTGAATGATGTCTTGCAAGCTGGCATCCAGTGACACCTGCTTGATCGCCACAACCATTCCGGATTCCTTCTCAATGGCTTTGTAGACGCTTCCGTAAGATCCTTCTCCGAGCTTGCAGATGATGTCAAAAACATCTTCCGGCTTTCTCTTCAAATGATCTTCGCTGAGACGTTTAATTTCGGACTTTTTAACCGCCATCTTCGAACAATCTGCAAACCCAGAAAATCGGTAAAGGGAGCAGAAATGATGAATTAAACTCACATCACTGTACATTGTCAAAGTAAATCTTCATGCTCAAGGAGAACATCATTATGTACCATTAAAAATTAACAAGCAGCTTAACCTTCTATAAGTTTTAATAATTCGATTATAAATCAATCATCTAACAAACGAGTGCATGAGCGGATGATGCCAGGAATTCTCGAAGCATTATAAATTTTATTCAACCTTATGATCTGTATCACTCCCTTTTCCATTTCGCAACGCACAAAATTCGGCAACGATTGAGGATGTTTTCTAACTTTTCAGTTTTCATGAGATGAAAATATTTCAGAAATTTTAACAAGACAACGTTGCAAATGTGTTAAATACTGTACGATACAATCATACATGTAATTTTATTATAGAATGTCAGATTATTTCCACATATCAGAATCTGAATATGTATAAATTTGCAAATACTCTACTAATCTGCTACCACAGAAATCATGATATTTTGTTAGTAGTAATAATAATACTGCAAAAATACTCTAACTTCTATCTTTGGTGTCCGAGTGTAGCGTAATCGCTAAATGTATGAAGCCTATGAAGTTTTCCATTTCTACGACAGTTCCAGATTCCTGTAATGTGTAATCTATCTTAAACATACCTCCAGGCTCCACGGACCAAACTCAAGAGGCTCCTCCAATATCAAATGATTTTAGTTGGAACTTTAAAAGACGTCCTCCGATTCCCTGAATCTTCTAATTCTTCTATATAAATAAGTAGGAGTTGTTTTACCGTATACTGCCGTTACTGCATAATGCGAATACATTCACTTACAATTTCAAGGAAACCAACAACGGTAAGTGGCAGGTGGCAATGCTACTCATATGCAGACCGTAGACAAAACCCCAAGTCACATGATAATGAAACTGTTTGCCCCAAGTTACATGATTATCATAAGTGGCAAAGAACCACTTTGTGAAAATTAAAATAACTAGCAAGAGTCTGCAAGACAAATAAGAAAAAAATGCAGAAAAGTCAAAACGACGCTTCTTTGTTGATCTATAATACTGTAGGGCCTACTGTCTAGTGTCTACTGTCTACGGTACATGAGTGTCTAGACTAGAGATGGCAACGGCTTAGCCGAGGCCGGCTAAGCCGCGGCTTAGCCGGCTATTGGCCAGCCGGCTGACGGTTTTTGCAAGCCGTAGCCGACGTCAGGCCGGCTGCTTAAGCCGGCTGAGACTTCAGCCAGCCGCGGCTTAGCCGGCGGCCGACTCGGCTGAAGCGGCTTGAACGGCGGCATCGTTGTGCAATTTTTGGCGGTAAAGATGGCGCCACTGAGTCACTTTGCGTCAGGTTTTCTTCGGCTTGCGCCTAATTTCTGTCGCTTTCGCTAGTGATATTGTTTAACTTGGTCGTCATGATGCCATTTCAGTAGCAATGACGCCATTAATTATTCAATATTATGGAATTTTAACTCGTTCAGACTCGGAATTCCCGAATAATCGCTGTTTTTTTGCTTCAAATGTGTTCGAAAACCGTGTTTTCACAACATAAACGGAACAACTTGTAGTTTTTGGTGATTTAACTGCACTTTGATACGTTATTTTCAAAATTTTGCGAATTTTTTTTAAAGCGAGAATATAAACGGCTTAGCCGGCCGCCAGCCGGCTAAGCCGGCTGGAAAATTTGGTCAGCCTTTCTAGCCGGCTGAGACTTCCAGCCGGGTTGAGTTAGCCGGCTAAGGGCTTCAGCCGGCCGTCAGCCGAAAGGTCAGCCGTTTAGCCGGCCGTTGCCATCTCTAGTCTAGACTCTCCAAACGATGCTCGTCCAGGTGGTCTGTAAAAAGTTGTACTGAACTATCGTACAACAGTATTGCATAATACAAGCTGCCAGACTAGGTGGGCGGCCGTGCGCGAAATAAAATGGCTAGCAACCCCAGTCGGCAGCAGTTGGGCAGGCGGAAGTCCGAATTCCGGAATCGCCATGGTCGAGGAGCTCTGTCGAGTGTTGACCCTTTAACCCTGTCCAACAAAAATGATACTCTTATCAAGAATTTCGATACACTTATTAAGACAAAAACTTTCGGTAATTACGCATATAACTATCGCTTAGAATTGTGACTCATATAAGAAATTGTCTCAGTTAATGAAAGACAAGACGTACCTTTCACTCAGGTGCTCAAAACGCACATCGCATTCCCCGTATTATTTCCGAATTTAAACATTGAAATAAAAACATACTTGTATTAACAACTTTCTCCTTTTATAATAAACGATTTCTTCCGATCTCCTTTAACAAAATTACCGCGGCTTTGCATTACGTCCCCAGAGCTCACATGCAAGTGGTCAACTGCAATATTACATCGCAATCACTAACTTGTAAACTGACAGGTGAGCGCTTGTGCAGTGTGCACAAAGATCTTCGAACAAGCTTCTCCCGTTGATCTCCAATTTGCGCTGCTGTAAATATTTTGTCATTTCGGGAGAACCTGCAGATTTCTTTGAACTGACACGACCAGGCACTGACGTGAGAATTGGCAGCCTCGGTGAGCTTAAACACTCGCTCAAATAATATTAAACTGACTATCATCGTTGTTAAATTGTAGTGGTAGCCGTGGATTATAAGAGTTTATTTGAATATCACAAAGGTATTACCTATCTGAACTTTCAAGAAGAAAACAGATGATTAATAACAAAATTATATATAAAGATATCACACTGTACAGATATTGTCTACTTCGAAGTATAAATATATATGAACATTCCCAAACTGCATTTACGTATCTGAAATTATAAGTTAAAATTTCGCCGCACAGGTCCACAATCCAACGCATGATCTCTAAATTAAATTACAAAGTACATCAAAGATAAATAGGTTTGTATTGTAACTTTGTAATTACCGGTGTGTACCATATGAGACATGGCGATATAGCCAACCACAGAAACAAAATGCCGTTCTAGCATAAAAAATGCCGTTCTGAAACAGCGTCTCCGACCGCTCTTCCGGTAAAATTCTTTGAAAAAGAATGCTGTTGTTTGGTTTGTTTGCAGGCCGCAACTGGGAAGAATATGTTTGTTGTCTTTCACGAGCTTTTGTTCAGAGTTAGTACTTTAAAGTAAGTACTGCAAATTTGTACTGTACTGTCGGTCAAATTTGTACTCTAAAGTACTGTACTGTTTAACTGCAAATTTGCAGTTACGTTACTTACGTATGTTATATCTATATCAACACCTACTGTATACAGTAGGTACTGATTATATTTATACTATATCTATACTTCGTATACGTTATTTGATCACCGCTTCGACCTTATGCATAAACCGATACATGTAGACTTGTAGATCATGAACCGATGTAATTTTCCATATCTTAACGCAATAGAAAATTGACAGACTAGGTGTTATCTGAAATTTGTTTCTAGTCATTGCAGACTACATGCATCCGGCGGGAAGAAGGCAAACTGGAAGATACCAAAAAATTCCGGGAAAACAAATTTGCAGGCGCTACGTGCTATCTGTACACGATTGCAAGTATACCATGGGAACGCGATTCCTGTGTGGCTGTACTTGAGCAAGATTTTACTCGATCAAATACAGCAGCTTTGTTTTCGGTGTACAGTGGAACCTCCCGACCCTGAACACCTTCGGCACGCAGTTTCTTGTTCAGGGTTCAGAGGTGTTCATGATTCAGAGGTACTGCCCCTAGGGGCGGTGACTTTCTTACGGGGGCCCCTGGCTTAATATTTAGCTAGCTAATAAGCATAATGTATGATTTGTATCGTCTTTTATTGAATAATTCTTTAAAACGTAAAAAAACAGGTTAAACGACAATTACAATTAAAAAAAAATAAAAAATTGATATTCGTCGGCCGAAAAATTATCGTATTACAGCCTTTTGCTATTAAAATATGCAGTGGTTAACGAGTCGACTGTGTTAAGCGACTGTGCAACGTGTTGCTTGTGCGACGTTCGTTCAGAAAATAAAAATTTGTTCAATAAGTACATAAAAATACTAAGCGGCAAACGAATGGTTACGATTGATCTACGTGAACACGCTGAACGCCGGATCTTCCCGGATGTTTTGCTGAATTGCTGTGTTCATGGTTGGAGGTCCGGTTTGCTCATAAAACATACTGTGGTACCTAACACAGTGTTCACGGTTCAGAGTTCAGAGGTGTTCAGGGTTCAGAGGTCCCCCCTAATGTTATACATTACGAGCAGCGCCGGTACGAAAAAAGCTGTTCAACGTTCAGAGGTGTTCAGCATTCGGGGGTGTTCAAAGTCGGACGTTCTACTGTACAATATGTAAGGTACTTTGCTTGGTAAGACAAAAATACAATACACGTACTATCTCGCTTTGGATCGGACAATTCGCTTGCAAAACTTTTGGCCAGTGAGGAAATGACCGAACATCGTATGGGAAAGTTCGACCGAAAAGCATATGTTCAAGAAAACGGGATTTTTGTCGGTCACGTTCGTTACGCACAAGTGCTAAAAAATTGATTTGATTTATATTATTTCCCAAACTTTGTTTGCTTTGACAATATAATTCAAATATATTTTCAAAAAGAATATTTTTCAATATATATATTTTTTTCAAAATTGTTATTATTTTTAGCTATTCTTGTGCAATTAATCTGATTGCAAAGTTCGAAAGATCACAGTACCGTCTTGCTTCGCTCCTTTCTTTTAGTGCTAGTCTATAGCGGTGCCGGTGCACTTTCCTAGTATGGAATGGGCGAAAAGGCTCATAAATAATTATTATATCTAAATTTGCATATCACGAGTTTAATTTCTACCGGCAGCAGTTCAATCGTTCGTAATTCTATGCCTGTATTGCAACGGACTTGGACGTATACCGTGGTTGCGGAACTGGCTGGCGTTTTAATAGCCTTACCACTATGGTCTTGCATACCAAGTAATGTAGTACAGTAAATTACTACTCTTTTTTACTTCTTCTGCATATCTGTATAGCGTGGCACTGGAAAAAATGATCTACAATAAGAAACAGTCGAAAAATATTTGAACCATATTTTATCATATCTTATCGATCTTTGCATAACAATTTTAGTCTTGACCAGATGAAAATTCCACAACAAACTACAACTATTTTCACAGTAAAGTTTTAATACTTGAAGTATACGTTGACCGTTGTTAACGTTTATTTTACCTTAGTGCATTCTACTGATACGTAACACATTAACACTCATAAAACAATGCTAATCATAATACAACAATCACAAAATAATCATAAAATAACACAGACAATCGCAAAATCATCTTAATTGTCAGTTGTTTTCATATATGTTGTTTGAAAATGTCCTGCTCAGTTATCAACACAACAATACTTATAAATACTTATTGTCTATTATTAAAAAAGTGTGCGAGTCGTATCTACATAGTGACAAACTATTTGGATAAGGCAAAGTTAAAGTGTGGCGTTAATATTGTCAGGCGTAGTCAAAAAGCTTTAGCCGGAAATCACCAACTGCAGAACAATTCAGTGGCTAACGTTCTTGGGAATAAATCCTTCTTCACCCGAAACCGACCAAGTAAATCTCGTACTAATTAAGAACGTCAACAAGTTTGTCGAATAGTCGCCCCTCAATTTCGCTTGGCCAAATGGCGTTCCGCGGAATTCTGGAACCTAGCTCGAAAGCTTGGCTGGAATGAAATTGTTCTGCACAAGAAAAATTTCGATCAACATGTATATACATGTTGATCGAGGTATGAACGGTATCCGCACTCCAGTGAACGGTATCCGCACTCGTATATATACGAGTGCGGATACCGTTCACTGGAGCAGAATGACCTTTGTTCAACATTTTTGCAATACTGCAGCTGACTTGTTTAGGAATGCACTGGCATGGTTATAAAATGTCAATGGGTTTTATTAAATAATTACTGCGCATAATACGGTTGCGATTTAGTTGAACAGTACAGAAACGCGATTACGTGCGTAAGTGTCCTTGCATCTTTTCCCCACGGTTTCTCCGAGAATTTTTCTGAAAATTTAATCAAATTAACTTTACGTGGGTTTTGGTTTTATGCATCGACCCAAGCGCGATCTCCCTCCCATTTTTGTTTTCCACAATAAAAATGTTTATTTCCGTCTTTAAGCAGCCTTATATCAATACTGCTGACCAATTTGGACTGATTGTTGTTGTTTATTCTTACATTTTTCAGTGTTTTCTGTTGTTTTAGACTTCTGTTGACCGTAGCCTAGAGGGAGCAACTGCTCCGTGCAAAGGACAATAAACATTAAGCGGTGTATTTGCACGATACGCCGGACGGGTATGGTAATGCAGTATTTTACTGCGCTTCATAATTGTCTGCAAAACCGCTCTCGAGCGACTCGTAGCTCATGCAGTGACCAAAGCGCCATGGGATAAGATGGTCATATGGACAACAATGGCACAGCACAAGGGAATTCGTTGTTGGCGGTGAGCAAAGAGGAAGCTTTGGATGGATTCGAAAAACCTTTCTTATAGTAAGTGATATATATCGGAGTAATCTTGGTTAATTGGCTGATATTACTTTAATACTATAGCGACATCCCGGTGAAGACAGCAAATCTTTCTATCACTCTTGTACTACAGTGACCTTTCTGCAGATAATGCATTACGTAATAAATAATGTTTAATAATCCTTACGAATTTTACTGCGTTGTTTAGTTTATTGCTGGAGAGGCTTGGATTTTGCGTCTTATAATACTATTATCATGGTTGCTTTAGAAAATAAAACGCTTAATTAATGGCTTATACGTACTGAAGTTCATACGTACTACAAAGGACATTCCAAAAGTTTCTTTCCCTATTTTGCCTGCGTGCCATTTCAAGTGATATGCAAACGATATATTTTTTATTACGTAACATGTTCTCTGAGTTATCGAAGAAAATAAAACTTGCAACTGTCGATGAAGAACTGCCCAGGTGAAAAATCATTTAGCCGGTGGTACTTCTGGCAGCCTAACCACTGTCCTTCCAAAATTTAAGCTGTAATGTTGTCACTTCTCTCCTTCTCGGTGGTTTTGAATCTAATTTATAATAGTGAAGGCTTACAGTACTATGTCCTTGTTATTATCATGATCATGAATCGTTTCCAAACTTTCACAAATTAAAATAATAAATTTGTTTCTACAGACATCTGTTTTTTTTTGGTTTTCCGCTTTCCTGCTATTCCGAACTTCCAGTTCTTTTCCACAATAAAAACGTTATCTTTGACCCACCCCAGCACATATTGGCTATGATTCAATTTATCGCTAGCCTGTTTGCTGTAAATTATTTTCCGGATTTTTTAATATTTTTGCCGTCTGGAAACTGGCAAGCCTCGTGTTTTGACAACTGGTCACTAACACTTCCGATTTTCTTCTAAAAGTAGAAAGGGCCGAATCTTTTCGATCTTGATTTACACTGCAAGAGGGAAGACTTCTGAACATAAAAACGTTTTGTGCTTCTTGAAGTTCGAACGGGGAGAATGTTAAAAATGTTACAATGTTGCGAGAAACCCAGAAGATAGGCTGCCAGACACCGGTGAAAGTCTTTTTGGCGAATTTTCCCCATCCTCTTTGAACAGGAACTAGTTTAAATTTTTTAATAATCAGTTAGTAAGTGGCATTAGTAAAAATATGGGTGAAAAGGGCTAAGTAAGTTTGTGGGGGAAGATAAAAAATAGGGAAAGAAACTTTTGGAATCGCCTTTGTATATATGCAAGCACTAATCGACGTAAGTAGCGGCCTCTACAGATTGTACACGCATCAGAAAAAAAGGGGCAGTCCAAGTACACTATGAATCAGTAATCTAATAACGCATCGCCAAATGTTGGGACTGTACTTATACGTTATCAAAACCACAACGCACTTCATCTGCTGGAGGAAACGGATGCGTCCATGGAACCATGGAACGCCTTCGAATTGCGATCACCACCTTTCAGCGCCAGAACATAACTACGTAGTTTTCTTGAAATTAGTGACCGCTTTCTACTGTATATACATACCACCTGTACATGTATTTACCTACACTACAAAATATTCTAAATATGCCGTCAGCCAGTTAGTATGTATGCCCTTTATCTTACCTAGTCATTTATTCAATAATATGCTTGTTTTCATGAAAATAATTACTCGTTTAATTACACAGGCACACAGGTTCGTATGAAAAGCTTTACAATTAGTATCGGGCCGATCGGTAGATACGAGTACATACTATCGATGTACTTACTCAACAGATCTAGATGCAGCTGCATGAATATCGTATCAAACAACTTTAATTTAAACGTTTAAGTGCGAAGGGGAAAAAACCAAATAACTAAAATTACAGTATCCGATCATGTTTATACAATACGTTCAAAAATCTAGACACGCCTGAACTACAGAAGCAAACATGAGAACCTAATCAACTGCATTGCCTCCTTGAAGCAACTTGACAAGTTTCCATCTTGACTGACAAAAGGTCCATGTAACTGAAGTGTAGTATATCCAACCACTTGGTGAACCAAACTAGGTGCAACTCAAACAAAACGGGATAACTTGACAAAAGGAAAATGGTTAAAGTATAGGCGTTTTATGACCGGAAATGAGTTAAATAATACGCTGAAGTAAGGAAGTATCTTATCTTGGGAACCATAACAGCTTTTTGTAAACTGGCGATGGTAGACGAATTAAAAAACATCAAAAACATACCCTCCAGCGTTATATGATTGTGCTTTTTCTTTATTTATTTTTGGTATTCCGTACAAGTACTACGCAGGACATCGTAGATGATTATTTATTTAACACGAATTAGGCTTTTTGGTAGTGTCCAACAGGGTATGGATAGGACAATACCGCATTTCTGCAAGAAGTTATTATTAATTTAATATTGTGCAATATAATTTTGTGCTACAGGACATATTCCCATAACACATATCTATATCACTAAATATTAGTGATATTTTGAATACAACTGTACCTATGGTTAGTTTATTATGATGCTCTACAGTTGTACGAGTACGGAGTAGTGTGTACTGTATCTTCGCCAGCGAATCAGCATAGAAATCCAGCGCGGGAACGCGGCCTCCGTGCAGGGAACAGCTCCACCGGGAGTAAATTTAGATCAGTTGTTCTCTGTTTTTAGACCTCCCGAGGCTGTTTTTTGCTGATTGAGTGTACTGCGTTGTGATTTTATTTGTTTTCTATAAGCGGAATGGGTATAATAAAATTATAAACAGGATCTACAACGATACAGAATGTATCGTTGCAGATTCTACCTAGCTTTTGGTGTAGATTGCAGAAGACAGCTGTCTGGTCTGTGATCGTCCGCTACAACATCTGAATTCTGAGGTAATGGAGAACATGCACTTTTGTCTTTTTGGTTAAAAGCAAGTAGCCTCGAAAACTTGTTTTTTTGGTCTTCGTCGTTTCCGATAGTGCACTCATCTCAAACTTGTTTTTGCTGTCCCTTTTACACGCAGAATTCGTGGTTTCTGCAACATTACATAGGTGGTACAGGAGGTCTACAATTGGGCGTCGTAGCAGAGACTTCCCAGTGCGACTGTTAAATTTTGTACGTAGTGTACAACAGCCCCGGTGCCAAGGCGCATCTGGCGCAGCCATAAAATGCAATCATATCGTACGAATATGTCAATGGCGCTGACGTTTCATGTCTCTCTTGTATGCCTGCTCGTACTGTACTTACTCGTATAGATTACTACTGTAGACTGTATGTAGAGCGCAATTTTAAAATAATTTGAATCGCGCAATTTTTCCTCAGCTGCAGCATCACAAAGCTGCGAAACACGACTCCTCAATTTGCATCGCTCGCGCTGGTGTATCGTTCCGGATTTCTTTTCGGATGTTTTTACAGCGTCGGAGCCTCCATAATTGCGTTATGTAGCTCGCCCAACTGGAGTTTGTGTGCTATCTGACACGATAAGCGGATTCTGGAAGGAAATTGTGGACATTGTTGATGTTGTTGTTGTTGATTATGGTGTAAACTGACAGTCTAATTGTACATGAGCAACGAAATGGTGTAGCTGCTTATTCTCAGCCAAGGATCTATGTGAAAATGGTGGAGGACAGCGATCCGTCAGCGTTAACCATCCACCTGCAGTGTGGATTGGTGCGGGAACAGGTGACAACCAAGATTTCCGAATTAACTTTGCAGACGCTGAAGGAGCTGGCCTGTTTGTTTGTCAATCGCAAATTCCAGAACCATGGTCTGGGCAGTTTACAGTCCCGTCTGTTGTTATTCCGACATGATCATTCCACGGAGAATATCCTGCAGCGAATTCACGGCATTAACGAAATCAGCGACGGATGTTTGATCGAGGTACTGGTGTCCGCCAATCCCCCTGCGGCGGCCGACGGGGTGGAAATTCGGCCTCACAGCTTGCTAATTCATTCGTACAAATCTCCGACATTTTGCGACCATTGTGGCGTGATGCTGTTCGGTCTTGTACGCCAAGGATTAAAGTGCGAGGGCTGCGGGTTGAATTGTCATAAAAAATGCGCCTACCGAATTCCCAACAACTGCTCGTATTCGCGCAAAAAGCCCCTGAATCCCACGATCAGCTTTATTTTTCCGCCCACTATGCCACGCTCATCCTCAGATTCTGGAGATATCCGGGCGAAAGAGGAGCCCAACGGGAATCTAAAAACCACCGTATCGTCATTTCCGCAGATGGTCTCCAGTCCGTCCGCCCCGGGCAGTCCGAGTTTGGGGGGTGGACTGGCGCCAGGTGGGACGCGGAAAGAGCGCTCGCCGTCCATCACCGGTCGGCCGTCCATTATCGACATTATCATGTCCAGTCGGATACAGGTGCCGCACACCTTCCTCATACATTCCTACACGAAGCCGACTGTGTGTAAACATTGCGAGAAGTTGTTACGGGGACTGTTCAAACAGGGTTATCAGTGTAAGGATTGTAAAATCAATGTCCATAAAAAGTGTGTCCCCCTTGTGGGGCACGACTGCAAGGGTGAGCCCCCGTACATCGATCCCGAAGCGGAGGATAACAGCGTCGACGCCGATTCGGATCAAGAAAATAACAGTGTTTTTAGAGACGTGGCACCGCCAAGTCCCGATGTTAATCCGCTGATGCGAACGCCGTCCAATGAAGTTAATCATGGTAAGTGCTCGATTTCATGTTTCTGTTATAAGCTGCAGCTATGGTGCTGTACTTTATACTTCTTCGCCTCATTATTGAAAAATGCGAATTTTTTATGCAGCCTTTTTTCTGTGATGAAATGTGTTACAAAGTTGATGTGAAAGATTCTCTTTCACACGAAATGGACATCGAAATTGAAAAATTAATTTGAAGCTAAAAATGCCTCAGTGATAATTATTTATGTAAGACCGGATCTGCGGTGGCACTTCCTGTGTGCGTCATCGCATAGTTCGTGAGGAGAAAGATAGATAAGCTTTGCTAAGCCAGGATATGTAAATAGGTTGTACTGTACTTTTTGCGTTAATACCGGTTTACGAAATATACTGCACATAGGTTGACCCAATTCTACGTGAAACGGTGAAAGTTAGTGTTGCACGCTAGAATAATTGGTAAGCGTAAATCGAACGATTGCTACAAAAAGCACGAAAAATGGAAGTAATAATGCAAGTAGATTTCGCTGTCCGAATTTTGCAGTAGCCCAGTACCTCTCTTTTCCAGTAAAATACGGGAAAAAAGGGTTTCGTCAAGTCAACATAGTTCTGCTTATTGTTAGTTCTGTATCGTATCATGAAACTGCACGTGTAATGTGTATCTATATATTCATTCGAAACGCTTTTCAGTTTTGAGCGTGAAAACATCGAATGTTGTTTTCGTGCATGTGTGACAAAAATTAAAAATCTGAATATCGTCACGGCAGACTGCAGGTAATTCTCTCGTGAGCGCAGATGTTGCTCAGAAGCGAGATTGGAATTACAGATTTTTGATATACGTTGATGATATCTGCCAGAATGTTAAGAAGTTGCTGGCTTAAGTCAGTCATGTACTTACTGTAAGTGCTAAACGTTTTATTGTATAAGAGCATTCGTATAGGTACTATAGGATCACTCAATCATACGGTTTATTATAAAATAGACTGTAGACAATAATTTTTCCTGATAAAATGTGTTGCTGTTCGAAATACGGTACTCATACTGTCATACACAAATTTCTTGCAGGGATTAATAACTGATGGCGCCCACTACATTTTTTGAATTTTCTGAATGCTTTTGTTTGTAACATAACGTATACATAGTATAGTGTATCTATATGTGTACTGTATTTGTTTAAAACTTACCGAAAATAAAGGTTGCAGGTAGATTCACATCGGTAATGACATGCTGGTGTTTTGTCATCAGACAACTGACAAGGTACTCGTACCGGCATTTTCTACTTTTATAAGCGGATATGTATCGGTGAATTTTTCGAAAATTTGTCTTGACTCATTCCTTGTATTGCTTTTCATTGATACCAGGTTCATTCACACCTACCGGTGCTTGTTTATATAACAAGTTCCTAGCATCAATTTGATTGCGAACTGAATCGTTCCGTGTTCTTTAGCACTAGATTACGGTTACCCCAATTTTTTTGAAAGTTCTTGGAAAATATGATTTCTTCAGTCTGTCCGAAGAACATTCAAGTAGTGATTCAGCAGATTTTACCCGTAGACTAAAAATCGTAGTTAACTTGTAAAACGTTAACTTACTGTTACTGTCACGCGGAATGTTCATGCAAATTTGGATGTTGCACTTGTCTGTATGATTTTGTCGTAGTGATTGACGTTCCATCAAAGATAATCTCGGAATGTCGGATGGCAGCATTCCTGGTAGCTGCGATAATTAATTGTGCTGTATGTAACATTTTCTGTCATGCCATACTGGGAGTTGGGACAACAATATTTAATTTTTTATGATGAATGTAACTAATGCAGGAGTAAATTAATTCGCTAAATTTGTGTAAAGTATATTAATTCGCTATTGTTTATTAAAAATACGGGCTGTAAAATTTTTTAATTTACGAAACTTTTACGGAATTGGAAACGCAATGTGTTTACGAAATCGATGGAGGTATGTATATCATAAAATCAATGTGTCTGCATTTGTTTGCGAGTAGCAAAAATTGCGCCCGTCAACATTGCGGTGATCATTGCCTCTAATACTTATCGGGCAGTAGTGATTCGAGTTGAAAAGATGAAAATGCAGATATGTGGCATGCGTCATAAAACTCATAACTGTTTGCTTATACTTGGTTAAGCCGGGTTTGACGTCCTGAGAGATTTGCCTGATTGAGGTCATGATCGCACACAACTTCCACTCCAACGTAATATGGATCGCTAGTTGGGTAACCGGAAGACTCTGAATATCATCCATTTGGTTGCATTTTGTTGCAGTCAAGTAAACATTGCTGACCGACCAGACGTTTATACGGAATCATACTTAGAATGTTTTCGCTTAACGATCAGTGCTAATGCTTTATGTGACATGTACAATTGTGCATCACCTGGTGTTGTTCAGGGTCATCGTTTTGTTCGACGGTTTATGGTTGTTTGTGTAGTAAATCCAGCTTATTCCAGCATATGGGAAAACAGCTATAAAAATTTTTGTAAAATTCAACGGCTTTTTCACACACCTGATTTCATTATCCAGTTCACAAAAATTAATATTTTGTTCGATTATATGTGGGCCGTTACAATTAATGAGCTGCTGTTTAAAAGTGTCTTCCAATCAGCATTTGTGCTTCTGCCTCAAGCAACAGAGCTCGCGATCAATCACTTTTATTGTTTTAGATGGGATCTGTCCTTGATTACAGTACTGTAGTGTAAGAGAGGCGCTTAACGCTTTTAAAATGGTTTTCTTCCAGGACAAAGCTGTGTTCCTCAGTTTAGTATGTACAGTAGGTTTTTGTGGCTTTTAGTTGGCGTTGTGAGTAGAATCCTGAAGATCGAGTTAGTTTATGTTTCTTGATTGCGTGCAGCTTTATTTGTTAATGAAACTCTTTTTGATGATATGCATATGTAAATACGATGGCAACAAAATCACAGCAACTCAAAAAGTATGCCATAATACGCTTCGCTTTTGCAAGTTATTAATTGTAGCACACGATCCTTGATCGTGCGAGCAAGTTCTGTACGATTGTATTTGACATTTGCAATAATGTTTCGTCACTTAACCAAAACCGCCCGGGAATGGAGGTGTATCAGTTGGAAACTGCTTCCTCGGTGTTGCGACTCTGTGGTGACTGCGTCACAAATCGCGAGTTCCGTATCCGGTTTCCCGAGCACTTGAGGCCAAGCTAGTGTTAATGTTAGGATTTCTGTTAGATTTTTCATTTTGACATTTTGTGTATCCGTGGTTAACTTGTAATGTTATACTTTTTTTGTATCGCAGTTTAATATAAATAGATAAAATGCTAGCGTAGTTTATACCGTGCCTTTAAAAAACTATTGCAGCTTTTCAACCCAGAATCAAAATTCACGATTTGCAGGTGACGGAAATCAACACGTTTTCATAATTAGCTAATATTGAAAGAATTCCAAAAGCTGTGGTAGCGTTTGAAATTATGGATAGAGTTAATTTTACCATTTACCAGCTGTAGAATACATGAAAATTTTACTGACGAACATGAACACGTTTCTGATATCAAACGCTAAGCTTGACATGACGATAATGAAATGACGAACAAGGAGACAGAATAAAAAAGTAGGAAATGAAGTTTGTGTTACTGTAATTTTATTTTCCACGACCGGTCTTAATTCTATTGCGTTAACCGATTTTTTTAAAAACGTACTGAACACAAGAAAAATCTAGATAAAAAAGCAGAAGCGGTTTTTTGGTGATTATAATTGTGATTCTAGCTATAGAGATTGTGCGGGGCGTCATCCGATCCGTTCTGTCAACACATCCTCGGACAAAAAGGCCGTAGTGCTGCATATTGATTGCTTAGTCAAAAGCACAATGGAATCCATTTGCGGGATGAATCTCGCATATAGCGTTGCATGCAAGATAGATAAACAGACGGAAAGGATGGTGTAACCATCCGGTTGCTACGTCAATGGCGGAGAGGGTCGCAACATTTTATATGTGGAAAATAATGTGAAAACATGGTGGAGAATTAATTCCCCAGCAAGTCAAGTCCACTTGGATGAGTGTGGCAGCGGTTGCCGCTGGATGCATTTAATAGGAATAGGCTACACTCTTTTTGTCGAGAACATGTTTGTACCCCTGGGGAAGATTGTCGGTGGATTGGGGGTGGTGTAATTTGTTCCGCTGTTGTGCGCGCGGCCACGTTAAAAGGATCGATTTGCTCTTTGATCCGCTTCATCAACTGAATCATGACTTCTGGCTGAATGCTGAGAAATGTGTCGAGGAAAAGGAATGTAGTTTCAAAAACGCGTAAATCGTTTATAATTGCTACGTCAAGCGCTAAAGGGTAATTCCTTCAATGCGAAATGCCAACAGGCTTTAGGTTAAAGGTATTTTCACTTCTTAGGGTACTAATTTACATTAAGATGCAAAATATTAACATGCAGTAGTGAAATATTGAGTCTATCTAAACGAACACTGAAGTTGTATGGATATCTCATTTGGAAAATAATTATTGTACTGTTAAGAAACGTCATAAAAATAATAGCCAGAAGATTTTATGTTTTGCTGTTATTGTCGACAATTTTGTGAAAGTTTGTTTTCCTTAGTTCTCCCCGTGTAGCCGCACTGGGTGGGTCAACCGTTAGCCTGATGGTAAAGCATTTTAATGATTTTATGTATCCGTAATTCCGCATTTTGTTGTTGGCCTGGTATGGACACTGGAATTTAGACAGACCTGCTGTCTTGTAGAACATATGGTTTGATTTTACAAATGTAGTGAAGTAAAGAAGTGCAACATCGCATCAAAACTTTCACGTTTTTGTAGTTACCCAGTCGACCAACATTCCCGTCCAACGTGTGGTTCAGTCCATCCGTCACACTAAACGGCAGGATCAAACGCCGCTGAAGGAGGGTTGGCTGATCCACTTTACGAACAAAGATACTATGCGGAAACGCCACTACTGGCAGCTGGACAGCAAAACGATTACTCTTTTCAAATCGGAACATGATTCGAAGTTCTACAAGGAACTGCCTCTCTCGGATATTCTGGGTATTGAGTTCGGGAGTCAAACGCCGGCGCCTCATACGTTTCAGCTGCGGACGGAGAAACTAGTATATTATGTGGGGGAAAACAGCAGCTCGGAAGGTGCCTTGGAATGGGCTCGGGCGATTAACAAAGCCTTCATGCCGGTGGCCGCATCCTCTAGCGGGAACAACATGGCTACGGGTCCCGGTGTGCCACGGGTGGTTGTCAATGATGCCACGGAGGTCGGAGTTGGAAGTGTTGGAGGCGACACAACGGAAGACATCCATATGCTCTACCAAATCTTTCCAGATGAAGTTCTTGGAAGCGGGCAGTTTGGTGTAGTGTATGGCGGTGTTCAGCGGCAAACATCCAGACAGGTATATTTTTTGCTTAAAATTTTGCGTTGTTGAACATTCTTACAAATTTAATACAGTTAAATTTCATAATATGCCTACAGACAGTTTCGTGTAGCATATTCACAGCTGATTTAAAAACACTACTACAGTATGTATATTGTAGAATATGCTGGTATTAACTGTTTATGCTGACAGTGCCATTCCGCCATTAATTACGAAGGTTTCGAAATAATAGGCAGCGTTGCAGTTACTATGGGTTATAGCCGCGATGTAACTTATATTTAATTAATGCTTGAGCTAAGTAGATTTAGTGACGGTGTTGTACAAGTTTAAAAAGGAAGCGGATCGAAAGGCAGGATGGGATGAGATAATTAGTTTGATTTATGCCGTTGACATTTTGCGGCTGTTACGCGGGGGCGTCCATGAATGACATGCCGGCACTTACGTTTCTGGGTCTGCTTTATACAGTAAGCTTGTTTCCAGCATAGTATCGCAGCGTGAAAATATTTTTATGATATTATTAACGATTGGGTAAATACGTTAAAGCATTAAATAGAAAATGATGTGGAGGGAAATTCTCTGATGGATTTTATTCTGTGAAGCGTGATTTAAGTGGCAAAAACACTGCGACATTAGCACCTGGGCGGAAGCAATAAATGGTCAGTCAATCGAGTTATTTTTGGGCAGGATCTGTGATCGATGAGTGACAGTAAAATACATACAGCGAAGCTGACAGTTTTAATCGACTTCCACATTTAGTCAGCTTGCTTCTGCTTTCGAAAGACTTCTGGTTTTGGCGCGGTTGTACATATGGCGTTTGAGGCAGATGTACGCTTTATTACTAATGAGTAGGATTTACACTCTTGATGGAACCACATACTATTAGATTTTTATTTATAAAAAAGTTAACTTATTTGCGGCAATACTTATTATTTTTGTGTAAGTGTTACTAGTGGTGAGATCGAGCATGTATATTTCTGTGGGGTTTTATCTGCTAAAATGTCCATAAACTGGGCTTTTCTTTTGCTTTGCGCATAAAAAATAGCCACAATTTCAGTAAACTACCGAGGGTTTTATGCGAGGGTAGCCATTTTTCTGAATTTGTCCACAATTTTTCTTTCTGATTTGGTTATTCCGTAGGATAGCCCGATGGCTATTCCGCGAACCGATCGTCAGTGAGCTAATTAATCGAGTTAATCTTCCGTGACTTATTTAAATGGTGGTAGCATATGAGAAAATCAAGCATCAGACGGTTATGTTACATAACCGTAACTTATGTATACATAACTTATGTGTGTAGTTGAATTGGACTATACATTCTAATATTTTCTCATGCTTTATGGTTTGCGCCTTGCGGATGTGGTCTTCCGCGGCATTTTGATTTATGCTGTGAAAACGTATTTGATCGATTTTAACAAGAAGAACATTAATGTCAATTATGGTCAGGTGGAGTGGTTGATGAATTTCTCCATAACATTTTGTCGTGGTGACGTATGGAGTAGCCCTTGTGGTACTGCCGCAATTCTCAAGGCATTTAAACGATTGTCTCTAGTCAATAATGGTTTCCGTTTACATTGAGAGGGTAAATAGGCTTTCGTTTTTATGTTATAAGGCTTAGCGTGATGTAGGTATTTATGGGGATAATTATGTTGCCAGCACTTTGCTGGCATCCAATTGGTCACGCAAACTTGAAGCTTTTCAATTTTTTCCGTAGCGGGATGCGCATTGAAGGTTCCGCTTTCTTCTTTTGCGCTGAAAGAGTCCCATCAGCTGATAATGAGGCCAGGATGTTCATGCTCTTCTAAATATACACCTGCCATTTATACAGTTAGAAGTTTAGGACATTAAAGATGTTTACCTGCCACATTCTTCGTAATATTAGTTTTATATTGCGAATTTGTTAGCCGATCACAACTTTAACCCGTTTTCGCACGGGAGGGTCTAATAATTACGAACAGCTGCTCTAACAATGTCATAAGGTTTTTGGTACTTTATACTAGTATTTTATAGAAGTTATCCAGTATTGCGTATATTGTATAAAATATAACAGTCTTGGGTACGAGAATACTCCAAATACGTCACTTGGATGGCACTGTATCTATCTGTATATCAATTACAGTACCTTCTTTGTAACCGTTTTTCTTTTATTTGTGTTGTATTGTGTTTATTATTTGTAGTTTGCACAATGATGAAAAGGGTTTACGGTGGTCGGGCTGTGGCTCATCAGCATCGTAAGCTATGGGTTGCTAGCCGTAAGGGAATACAGTTCGATGTGTTGGCGGTTTGAGAGGTAATTACAAGCCGCGTTAAAAAATCTGATCGGTGCTTGGTGAGGAGTTGGTTGATTAGTGTAAATCCCAGTTGGGTAGTGTTTGTATTGTGTATCCGCAAATATCAGCAGGAATGCCTGGGAGGGTTGTATTTGGTAGAGATTATGTCATACAGATATTCCAGTGACGGCCGGGACGCACGGTGTAATCAGGATGAATGACGCTGTTGGCAGTGTGAGAGAATTAAGCCAGACAAATCTTCGCACCGCCTAGATGACATGTCCCTTTGGCCAAATTTACGCTTTCGTTGCATCCTCATTAACTACTCTCGTCCTTATGGTTGTGGTTACACTTTCATCGTATTGGTGCCCCAACACTGGCAAATTAAACGAAATTCAATAACCGCGAACACACCTGGGTTTTTAAAGCTTAAATGTAAATGGCATTGGCTTGTACAAGTTGACAATAAAGTTATTTTTGTACTCACCTGTATCATCAAAAATGTAAGACTACGAATAGGTGCAATAATTGGCAATCTGGGATAAATTTTAGTATGCAGTAGATGGAACAGTAACCAGCAGTCACTAACACGGTATTTACTATGCCGGTTGGTACCGCCGGCATTTATGTTTTAATGACAGTTGTAATTTTTAAAACTGCCTGATGGTATAATAAAACCTGTCTTGTTGCGTATAGGTAGCGATTAAGGTAATCGAGAAGCAGCGTTTTCCAAACAAACAAGAAGAACAGTTGAAAACCGAAGTGGCCATTTTGCGCTCTTTGCGGCATCCCGGCATCGTCCTGTTGGATCGGATGTTTGAGAACAATGAGCGCATTTTTGTGGTCATGGAAAAGCTGCGAGGCGACATGCTGGAGCTGATTCTGAGCAGCGAGAAGGGCCGTCTGAATGAGCGTATTACGCGTTTCCTCATCTTCCAGATTTTGGGCGCCCTACGCTACTTACATTCCAAGAAGATTGCCCATTGTGATCTGAAACCGGAAAACGTTCTACTGGCGTCGGACTCGGATTTCCCACAGACCAAACTGTGTGATTTTGGGTTTGCCAAGATTATTGGTGAAAAGAGTTTCCGTCGGAGTGTTGTCGGTACACCGGCCTATCTGGCGCCAGAGGTCATCCGGAACAAACGGTATAACAGGAGTTTGGATATGTGGTCGGTCGGAGTCATCATATATGTCAGCCTGTCAGGAACTTTCCCCTTTAACGAAGACGAAGGTAAGCCCATGTGCACGATCGAAATTACTTAATTAATTCCTTGTCAGTTGTCACCCATAGTAGCACAATGCAAGGGTACGCGAAGGTTCCTCGATTCAGTCTTGATTCCTCGATAAAGGCGTCGGTCAGTGTTTTGTCGTGCTAGGCTATAGAATTTTTCGTTATATACAGTTTTTTATGTGAGCCACAAATCAATCATTAAATGGACTAGAAGTATTGTGGTCGGCTTAAGGCTTGCATGTTCTTGAATACTTTTCGTATCTCTTCGTGTAAAACAATTTCTTGACATAATGGGCGTGTATTATTAACAGCAATATGTCGTTATGTTTTTCCAGTTTTTATGCAGTCGTGGAGCTCTAGAATACTCAGTGCGTTGAATTAGAAAACTAACCGTAAGATCGGTTTGTACTCAGAGTTTTCAAAACATGTTGTACAAGAATGAAACGAGATTTGCAGTAATCGTGAGGCTGAAGACAGGAAATGATTAAAATTGATTGCGTAGAAATGAGACAGCGCCGCAGGCCTAAGAACACTTTTCCGCGCTTTGTGCCGTAATTTCTTGTTTAAATGGTTGATACTTCTTTGAGAGCGGGCAGGCGATTGGGGAACTATCCACCTCGGCTGCAATTAATGGGGTACTTTAGTGATGTAATTTATCAAGCCTCATCTTTACACATGCATTTCTTTACAACGGACAGCCCACTGTAACAAATAAACTGTTTGGTGTATGTTTAAATAGCCTAGTCTGTGAAAACATAGTCGCTAAATACTGGTGAATTTTGTTAGTTTTTAGGCAGCGGCACTAAATTAGAAATGTGTGTAATTGATTGATCGAAGATCATGATGATAAACAGTTTGTAGGATCTGTTGCCTGAATAATTGTTGTATTCTACTTCAATTATTCGTTACTGTTTTCTGTCGTATTTGCAGCGTTCCCTAAACCTGTTGTACCATATTTAGTATTTTGCTAAGCTTTGCTAGTCTGTGTTAGCGTACCGTCGCCCTCGATTAACGCAGGACGTGTTATGCTTGTTATATTACCACGATGGTGTAATCTTATTTTCAGATATTAACGACCAGATTCAGAACGCGTCGTTCATGTATCCCGCCAATCCTTGGTCGGAAGTAAGCAAAGAAGCAGTGGAACTCATCAAACACCTGCTGGTCATTAAGATTAAGGATCGCTTCACGGTCAGCAAGGCCATGGAACACATATGGCTTCACGATTATCAGTTGTACTGCGATTTGCGCCAGTTAGAAAGCGACGTCGGCTCGCGGTATTTGACACATGAGAGCGACGACACGCGCTGGGAAGCATACCGCATCAGCCGCAACTTACCGCTCCCGGCGCCAGCGCAGCCCGATTTCTTCATGCGCAGCTACGAAAACGACGACACAGTCCCGGAGGAAGAAGATCGTTTG
Organism: Paramacrobiotus metropolitanus; assembly: GCF_019649055.1. Classification (NCBI taxonomy): domain Eukaryota; kingdom Metazoa; phylum Tardigrada; class Eutardigrada; order Parachela; family Macrobiotidae; genus Paramacrobiotus; species Paramacrobiotus metropolitanus. Next base: position 275,637 of record NW_026570328.1, on the reverse strand, counting down.
TAGATGGAATTTCTGCTAAGCATGTTTGTTGCAGGTTGTGGTTTTGAAGTTTTTACAATTTCCATGTTTTCTTGTCCAGAATGTTCCGGTTATATTTTTACCGAAAAGTTTATTTGTTTTAACCTGGGTTGCGATATCGGTCGAGCCGTTTTCCCACTTGTCTTTGTCACGCCGTTTCCAGAAATGAATCTTAAGTGGCGGGATATGAATACTGCAGCCTTCGTCTTGTTGGAGGATTTTATCTGTTATATTCTCTGGTTGTTGATCCGCGCTGTTTTAAGTGGTCCAATTGGAAATTCCAGTCCGTTCTTTTTTCTGACTGATTTAAAATGCGATTTTTTGTGCACTGAATGTATAGCGAAAGAAACGTGAATTATTTTTATTTTAACCTGGATATATTTATCAAAATCTGTTGTAAGGAACGCTTTGTCAAAGTTTCAAAATTTGTACCGTTGTAACAGGGCGTTGTATCTCATTTAAGTTGGTGCTTGGTATTTGTGAGCTTTTATCTCTCATTTTTTGTGCATCTATGTTTTCGGCAGCTGATCTGAAGATCCAATAAAGACATTAAATGCTTATAAATTGGTTTGTGAACTAACAATGCAACGCGATTCGTTTGTCGAACGAAGATGCTAGTTCAAATACATTGAAACAGTCTAACAACTACTGCGCGATGTGTCATAGCCTTATAGTTTGTTTGTACTTTGTAGATGCCTTATATGTAGTTTGTACTTTGTAGTATGAGAAGATTACGAGAAATGTTTCTGCTGAATAAAGCAATCCTCAGTATTTAACAATTCATTCGTGCGTTTGCTCACTTGATGTGATTCATGCCATGGGTTTACAATTCAAGGAGCATTCAACAAAATTTCGCTTGTATGGCTACGGTAGCCGGTGGGACAGGAACACAAAAGAAAGACATGCATTGAATAAAAATAACAGCAGAAAGTAAAAAAACTTGTTTTCATCATCAAGTTACACTGCGAAGCACCGACTAACATATAACCGGCGGAATACTTACTTAACAACTAAGATCACACTGTCTAAAAACTGGCACCAGTTACATCTGAACAGGATCCACAAAAATCGCTCTGAATTCGTCCAACAATCCCAAAAACGCAACATTTCCACCCAAATTTTCGACAATATCCCGAGCTCTATAAAAAGGTCAAATAATTCTTTGACATCCTGCAAGAAACACTAACAATTCAGAAGCAAAAGCAGCGCTTGCAGGAAACAAAGATCCGTTCCACTGTTCCGACGTTATAAACTTACTGTTTATCCAGTTTCAGTAATGTCTGACGCGTGTACTCCAAAGAACCAAGTTCGCACATCTGCTGAACACATCTTTTTTTCACATCCACATCGAGTGTTCTTCGGCGAAGGACGGCTGTAATAAAGATACACAATAAAGCAAACGAGTCCAAAGCGGCAAGAAAATATAAATTCAGAAACGCAGTTTTATGCATCTGATCAATATATACCGTAATACAGAGTACATATATAACCGTTGACAATACTTTCTACGAGTAGTGAGGTCCGTAATTCTTCTCTAGGTAACAGTAATCGCCACTCACACATCACCAATCCGTCTGGATCGTTGCGCACGCGGACAGCATGGACGATTGGAAAAGAAAATTTTCCTTCGGTAAAATCTTCACAGTAAGTTTTGTTGTGACTATACTGCAAACAATCACACACCCATTTACAGGACACGATCTCTTAGTATTTTTTTTATTGTTCCCTTACGGACTGATCAATGAGGTTGCAGTAATCATCTCGTATCTGAAACAGCAGGCCCAACGTTTCCGTCAGAGGGCGGAAGTCGGTCGTTTGGTCAGCCGAGAACAGCTGCATCAGCCGGACAGCCAGCATGAATAATCCACCTGTCTCTAGAAATTAAAAGTCAAATTACCACAGAGCTACGAACAAACAAAACAATAACTGGAATACTAACAATTCTAATCTTTTTGTCGTTGCCCCAAAATAGTTCAGAACTAACACAAAAAATCAATTGACCACTGAAGTCCGTACACCATAGACACCCAACATGTTTTTAACACCAATCAGGCAGCATCTATCTAAACTCACTTTGAATAACCATTGTCCTGTACTGGTCTTCGCTGGGGCATTGGTACGAATCTCTCCAGTAAATCTCCATGCCCTGGCCACGGTGAAGGTCCAGTAGTTGCTGGCTAAAAATCTGCGGGGCATCGGGGTGTTGCAGGGATAACGCTCGTTCCAGCGCCAGAAAGTACACATAATTAGCCGCGTTAATTGTACTGGGAATGCCGTATATCAAATGCGCCACTAAAAAAATTTAATTATTTTATTATATAGCATTTATCTTTCACTAACTTATAGGTTATATGAACACCTCGACAGGGTTTCGGAAATTGTTGTAAATACCTGGCACTCCGCGTCGTAGCGTAGAACTATCCTCGATATCGTCAATGCTATATTCAAATTTATGAAAAAACTAGTAAGTGTCGTGTTCCGTGTAATTCATTAGGACACAGCACTTACAGAAGGCTAGCATTATGCAGCATATCCATGAGCTCCGTAATCACTTGTAATTTATCGTTGCTAATTTTCATCCATATGTTAAACGCCTGTAGCATATAAAATATCGAATATCTATAATCACTGTACCAGTGTACCGTCTGCATTTACGATTCTATAGTATCTGAGCCTTCTACAAAGGGCGTACCAAAAGTAAGTTTCCCTATTTTGTATCTCCCGGCCTGAACGCTTGTAACTCTTATGAACCATATTTTTAGAAACGTCCTTTATTAATGTACCGAAATAAAATATAACTGTACTTAACTACAATTAAATGGAGAAGGACTGCCAAGAAAACCGTCCGAGGTTATCCGCACCTTGCCACGTGTTTTACCCAGACAGTTTTGATTTTTTTCTCAGTCTTCCTGCTCATTTTCGTAAAGCACCAAATTCCATCAGATTAGGAATTCTTTTCTGTCCTAATTCCAAGTACGAAACAAAATAACGTTTTCATACTGCTGTTCCAGAAAATCAAAAACTCTCGATGACTAGGTGGGAAAACCACAAAGCTGCTCAAGGTTCCAGACGGTAAAAAACTGAAAATTTCTTGTAAAAACATTATTACTGTCGGTAAAACTTGGAAGTGATTGGTGTCTAAGATGCGCATAACTGCTCATAAAACTTCCTTTTTATTGATGCAAAGAACTCTGGATTCATATCAGCAGGAAGGCTGAAAAGGGGAATTCTGGTGTCTCGGAGAAAAAATGTTTGCTCTACTCTGTCAATTTTTCAAAACATTCTGCCATCGCAGTAATATCGAGAATAGTTTCTCAAGCTGTTACTTTAAATCTGCTGTCGAAATTGTAAGAGGGACGGAAGTGGCAATAAAAAGAACGAGCTCCGAAAAAACCCGTGGAAAATGTTTCAAAAGTAGCACTCGCTATTCTATTTTTCGTTTTCCCATTTCTTCACTGAATCTTTTGATTCTTATTTCTTTAGTTAGCTTACATAATTGCTTATACAACAAAAAAATATCAGATGCATATTACTTCAAATGGCAGAGAGGCAAAAAAAGGGAAACTTACTTTTGGTACGCCCTTTGTAATTCTGTACAATACACAAATTAAAAAAACTTACCTGCGCCAGCTTTCCTCGGATCTGTTTTCCAGGGACTTTCTGGATATAATGAAATGGTTGGAGCAAAACCTATTGTAATCGTAGCCAAAAGATAATAAGAATGCAATCTGACAGGCACATCTGGATGATAAATCATAAATTTGCGAACAAGTTAAACATCTAAAAAATTGGAAAAGCCTTCAGCACACCGAAGACGCAGCATCAGATGCCACTATGTAAGCACTACTTCTGTCACCTTCGCTTTTTTGGACTTACGGAATCATTTTCCGAACCATCACCAGCACAGCCATTAATACCCACACAATCACGCTGAGGCGTCTTTGGTTTTCCTTCCATCCCGTTCTGTGCCTCCATATTTCTGAGCCTTACCTCGTACTTAGTACGCAAATAACACAGGTGCGACAAGGTGGGACTTAAAGGATCTCAACATTCTAGTAGTTTGCTAAGAAACAGAACTTAGGAGGTAGGGTTTATCAGAAAGGTTTACTAACCTTGCACGTTTGACTCATCAGTACAATGTACGTAATCGTTGCTTGTATAAAACTAATAAAAGTGTTTTTTTGTTTTAGACTTTGATTGTGGTCACAATGTGGTGGTTGTCTCATCCTATGAAGGCAAAAAGGGATGACTCATGTACACCGCCGCTTGGGGTAGGTTGCCCCTTGCACAACAGGTAGCGGGGCTGACCCGCACACCAAAAGTTAGGCGAGCCCTAGGCTGCTCGCCTCGGAACGCCTCCATGCAAGTGTCCTCGCTCAAACGTATGCCATACCTCCAACAACGACTACTTCCTTTTAAAAGCTCAACCGAAACAAAAAGAAAACGTCTCCAAGGTTTGTTTACTGTGTTAACAGTCGCCATTACCGGTATCGCGCACGGAAAAACCATTTAGTTTTTCTTTTCATGCAAAACGAAAGTGTGGCAGAGCACAACTGGCGACCAGTGTCGGGATCGTTGGTCGTTGGAACTTGGATAAAAAGTTGGATTACTTTCGTCTGGGATCTGCAAGGATATCTTGACTCCATGGTCCAGACTGTCCAACAGTGCAGTTTTTGATAACACAGGTAATCTTGGACATCGGGTCAAATCCTAGTTGTTGCCTTGTAAATTGACAACTTCTCGTCTGCTGTACATTGCCCCAAGTTTTTTTAACTGCTGCGTCCATTGCAGAGATGAGTGCGCAAGTGGACCTGGAAAGCTTGGGAATCAATACGGAGCCCGAATGGTGGGAGACCGTTCTGAAGTACGGAATGATATTCGCTGCAATCTTCCAGATAGCATGCATTGCGTACGCCGTTTTTGGTCGCGAAAAAGACAGTGATACCAGTCACCACCGAGCGTACAACATTGTGAGTTATTACCAACACTTCCTTAAAATGACGGTTTCGTACGCTCTTGAAAATAACAGGGCCCGATACATTTCAAAATTTCTTGGTGATTTTTTCCATTTACGCTTTACACACCGTTGGCCGTTGGGTGTTTAAATTGTGTTATTACAAAATTTTAGTTTTTTTACTTTTTTATAATAGTTCTATCTATATTGCGGAGGTACTACAAACGCTTTACGCAATTTGTTTTGCTTTATTAATTTTTGATGTATAAACATGAATAACCCAGAAAATCTGCGAGTAAATTAAATTATTGTTTTACAGAATGGAACACAGCGTCTGCAAAAAAATAGCAAAGCAGTCCAAGAGTCGAGTAATGCAGGCAGTAGGAAGCGGCCAAAACAGGATAAAAGCGGCATTAGCCATTGGGTAAGTGGAAAATATCAAGAGCTCATTAGGTATAAGATCTGCAGGAGGTGTGAATAAAATACACGGTGTTGCCGTCCATATGCCAGTGATATACGATGTTTGTAAATTTTTATGTATTTTGATTTAAATAAAAATGGTAATATAACTTCCTTGACCCATTGATTCTGAAAAAAATTACCAAGAATTTTTCAATCTTGTGAAAATAACTTACAATTGCGAAATATTTCGTTGCATTTCTGGCTTGCCCACGGATCTTTTGTCCACTTTTTACTTGCTGACTTTGATTATGAATTATTTACTTTGGTGCCAGATTGACACTTTTAATAGAAAACAGTTCTGGGATTGGGGTTATAAAACTGACCCCTTGTGCTTAGATGCTAGTACGATACAAACCAGACAACAGTATTATTTACACATTGTTACAGTTGCTTGTCATCAGACATTAACTTGTACAGTGAGGACTGATTGCGATATTCATTTTGGTTTTCATTTTCATAAGCCTGAAAACTTCATCTGTGTACTTACAAAACATACTCGTTTCTCATCTTTTTATTTACAGGGTTGACTTTAGCCACCTGGTCAGTGTTTGTTTGTGTAAGGTCGAAATCCGTTCAAGTTTCTTCATATCGCCGTTTTTTATTACCGGACTTCGGCTCCTACCGTGTGGCAAACTTAATTCCCCCTTGTCCTTTGGAACGGACGCAAAGGTTGGTCTCGTGAGCAGAAAGCAATGCAACTACAAATCTTGTGTGTGCTGTGTCATCTCTACCTCAAGTTCCTCTGCAAATGCTCTTTTTTGTTTTTACTGTTTTACTAGTCTTTCCTTTGTCGAAGGTTTGTGATGCTGTCATGATTTCTTGGATCTGAATAATCGTGTATGTCGTGCCGGTTTGATGTATTATTTATGTGCTATCTAATCGTTTGAAATTCACATGTCAGCACAACTGAAGGATGAAGTTTCAGTTGACTTTAAAGGATGGACATGCAATAAAAAAATTTTTTCTTGTTTTAGTTTTGGTGTATTTGAGGTAACAATCAGTTTAATACTGTAAACCGATTACTTATCTTCCGCATTAGATTGCAAGGGTTTGAAATATTTATGCAGGCATCAGTTTTTGTGCGATAATCCCTAAACAAGGATTCCAACAATGCGGGTTTTATGACTGGCATACAACCTTAAAATCAATTACACCACACCATTTAACAGCAAAATCACAAAAAAGAAACAATAGAGAAAATAACAACCGGGCAACATTACAAACTTTCCAAATGATAAAAAAACAATTAACGGTTTTAAAGTTTCTCTGATGGGCAAACATTGTGATGTATCGTTTTTGGGGTTTACTGATACAAAGTAACCTACCGTTCTGGCTGTTCGGACAAAAAAATGCAGGCTAGCAGTACTTACTAGTACAGAACTACTAAGTCTTATTTAGGTAAGTCTAATGATACGATTAAACCGGTGAAGGTTATTTAAATGGGTGCAGTGCAGTAATTTTTTTATGAGACTGCAAATTCTGGAATGATAGTAAATACCTACAAAGTATAAAGTACATGTAGCGAGTACTTATTGTGCGTGCGTGTACGTATTACCAGAAGAACACCAGTGTGTGGTTTCAAGAAACAACCGGTTTGTTAGAACATTACGACATTCAGAAATGGATTTTTACCGGACTTCGTCGTGGACTTTGGTCGTTCTGCACTGGACCAGCGCAACACGGACATGCGCTGATGGACCGCGATAAGGGCGTGTAAATTATCGGAAATCTCACACATTTTTATTTACGGTTAGTGTCCTCGTCGGAACATCATATTATTTAATTTACTGTACAAGTGCGCGACAGTACATAAATCGTTTCTTCCTTTTATCAAGAAGTTTTGTTGACCGCTGATTACCGTTGTCTGTTCGTACATTAATAAAGCATAAACATTGAGCTGTGAACTGTCTCGATGCCAGTGCACGGCAGTCAAATTTCGTTCTGTATTTGGGGTCGGTGTTTTAGTGTAATATTTCCCGACAAATAATTTGGTCTGTATACAAAGTAGTATTATTCGGGGTTCCATCACAGGGTGTCATAAGCTGCCTAATCGTTTGTAATTAAGTACCAAATGGCCGGCATTCGCTGCTCAAGTGCAGCGTCGCTCGTCGCCTCCTGGCTGCGGCGAGAAACTTCGTCCAGCTTCAGTCTCTTCAGCCTTGGGAATGATATGTCGCTGCCGAACATAACTGGGCGCAGTAAAGTGTTCCGGCGATTTTCCCAAGCACAACTGCAACCCCGGAAAGAGGAGAAAGTGACTACACCGCTTTTGGAAGCGTACGAATCGAATCCTATTCTCGGTTTGCGAAAAAGCCCAGAATTCGTTCCAGCCAAGTTGCCGGTCAGTCTTCCTTTATTGTCCATCTCATCGGAAGCGGTTACCATAAAAGAGGATAGGACGTCCATAGCGGTGCCTTTACTTTGGCTGCGTGATAGCTGCACGTGTGAGCAGTGCGTAAACCAAGGCGCATATCAGCGCAACAGCTGGACACTGGTTACAGATGCGCAGATAAAGCGAGCGGAAGTGAACAACGGCTTCCTGCACGCGGTATGGACCGATGGGCACGCTTCGCATTATGATTTATCAGCAATCAAAAACCACTTCACCGCTGCACTACCGAAGAAGTCAAGTGACAAGCAGGTACTCTACCATATGTCATAAAGTATTCCACGTAAATCCAAACACTCTTGCACTCGTTTTAAATGTTATTTTGACAATGCGCAACCTATGTCAAGGTTTTAAAAAATCCTTCGAAATTATTTATAGTTCTAGAAGTTTCACTTTGGCAAATTAAACAATCTAGAAAACAATTTATCATTTATTTAGCTGGGTGGTCTAATATAAATAATTCGATTTCTTCCGATCTGTTACAGTGAGTAGAGAACCGAACTCGTAATAAACGCATTAATTTTGGCAGAAAATTTAGTTGTCAGCGTGTGAAATTAATTAATTGCAAAGTTGAATCTGTTCCAGGTTGCCAAATTCTTATGGGACCGGCAACGGCTCGGACCAGCTTCCGTTGTTCCTATTTCTCACGATGCAGTATTTACGGATAGTGGACTGGGTGACCTTTTGACTAATATCCAACGTTTTGGTTTCGGGTTGGTCGATTGTTGCCCACCAACGGAGGCCGCCACCGAAAAACTGGTTAAGCGCGTTGCCCCGCCCATGCCGACGACCTTTAGTCCGGGCATGTGGACTTTCACCTCCAATATGGAGCGCAACGATACGGCCTATTCCAACGTCTATCTAGCGCCGCACACCGACACCACCTACTTTAGTAACCCCGCGCGTATTCAAGTTTTTCACTGTCTGGAGCGGGACGGGTGCACTGGCGGTGAGAATCTTCTGGTTGACGCCTTCCACTGCGCAGATGTACTGCAACAAACCGATGCCGCCGCTTATGAACGTCTGTGTTCCACTGCACAAAATTGTGTCTACATGGAGCCAGATGTGTGCTACAAATGGACCGATGTAGTCTTGACCCGTAACACTGACCGGAAGTCGTTGCAACGAGTGCGTTTCAATATGTATGATCGCTCCACAGCGCCTCCGCTTTGCGCGCCCAGTGAAATGAATGCCTTTTATCGATCGCTGAGAACATTTGCGGACCTGACCCAGAGTGCCGTCAATCAGCACGTTTTGACGCTAACTCCGGGACTCGTCATATTTATTGATAACTGGCGGGTTCTGCATGGACGAAATGCTTTTAACGGGAAGCGCGTGCTGACCGGATGCTACATGAGCAATGATGAATTTGAGCATAACTGTCGTCGATTTTCTTTGATCCCATAATAGAATTGTTGAAATTTTTCTATGGGTTTTGTTGTAAATATAATACCTTTTTTCTCATGCATTGTTAAGCATACAGAAATATATAACTGTATTATGTAATTATAATTTGCGAGAGAACAGACATGCAGATTTGTGTTTTATTCGTCTGATTTACAAGCATTTACTTTAGCACAGAAACTCTGTGGCTCATAATATGCCAAAATTAAAGTTTTGTTATGCCGCCTTGGTAGTGGGCATAAAGTGAGTATTTTTAACAATTGCAAAAAGAGATTCTACGAGCTCATCGTCCGTTTCAGTGCTAAAAAAATTTACAGCACACCCGCCATGCTTATTAATCGTAATAGGAGAAAAGATCAAAAACAGATTCAATACTACAACACGGAAGAAAGTTCATGTTTGCATCTTTTTGGCTGTTAACGTTTATGCCTCTTCACCCCGGTAAAACGCCACATTTTTGTCAGTTTCGAATAGCTTAACTTCGTGCAGTTTCACAGTTGGTGGCAACTCGTCCACGATTCGGTCCCAAATAAATATGCAGATATTTTCTGCTGTGCTGGAAAGTCAAAATTGGTTGTTTCTTTTTTTGTCCTATATGTCATATAATAGCGAAACATCAAAAACGCCCTTGTAAACACTTATGAGTTACGACCAAATGAAATGGTGAAATATGACAATAAATGTCACATAATATAAATTCATACGTTTAACTTGTCAGTTGCACAACCTCTTACCTAACGACAGTCTGGAAGAATGGTACATCTTTGTCCAGATTTTTATGATCCATAGCTTCCAAAATTGCTTCCTGCATCAAATTAACCATAAGCCATATTTCTTCGGTAGACGTTATGCAAGAGAAGCACATAAAATCAAAATATTTTAGCAGCTAATACTACTCTGTATCGAGTCATCGACAAACGTCCGTAGACTCCGTACAAGAAGTGCCTGATGCTGCAAACCGATGTTAATTTCGCCAGTCAAAAGGACATGAAAAACGACAAGTACCTGCATGATCTTTTTTAGTCCAACCAAGTTGATAACCATTCCAGTTTTCGGATCCACTGCACCTTTTACGGTGACATCCACTATAATGCAAAAACAGCTGCACAATTCATTTTGAAAAGTACAACGAAACGATAACCCGTAGTTCCGTACCAGTGCAGCACGGTTATCGATAATAAAAAGCTCGTTTGCATTACGAGAAACAGGAGCGAAAATCGCAAAACTGACTTCAAGAACATGAAAACAAGCCGGACAGCAAACTGTAAAATTCAAGAGATAAAGCTATATAAAGAAAAAAGGAACGGGTGTTAGTTAACTTACCTGCAAACATTAACTTGTAAGTACAATTATTTCCGCGAAATCATACTTTATGCAAAACTGCAAAAGCTGTATCATGCTGCAAACTGCAGTTTGCTGAAAAGTAAGTTAATTGTACTGTTACTGTATTTGGCATGCTGCACTGTATCATCTTACCTTTATAATTGTGACCGTGACCATTTGGGTTGTTGCATTTTCCGAATATTTCAGCATTCTCTTCGTCTGACAAATGGATACTAAAATAAATCAAGAACTGATTATAAAGTAAGCTTCTTAAATCAGATAACAGTTTCGTAAGAACGTATCCTATCGTGCTCGTTCAGAATCCAGATGTTGTACGATACCTATGCAAACGATGGGAAGCGCTGAAATGTTCCGTTCTAGTAACAAAGACTATGCGCGGCATTCTCTTTAGATGATTGATAGACAAACGAAAGAAACCAATATCTCACTGAAACTTAAAAGTTTTTCAGTTCCGTCTCATATTATAATAAGAACATTCTGCTTTTGGCTCTCTTATAGTAAGGCCGCAGTAGCAGCATTTGATTCTAATCGATTCCAAATTTCCAATCGTACACCAATGTGGCAATGCCACTAGTGGGCTGTAGCGATTAGTAAGCCTGGAGACTCGCGACCACTGTATCTGTACCATGGGCTGTGCCGCTTCCGGTTGAATGCTAGACCAGTATCCTTGCAAAACAGCTGCCGCTTTGCTGGTTAAACTTGGGGACGTACTTGTTCATAATTAATTTTATCAGTATCAAGAATTTAGTGAATTTAATGAAGTTTTAGCAGTTTTTTGTTGTTTTTCATTTTTAGTTTCCAGTTAAAATTGTCACGCGAAATGCTGTCTGAGCACTGATTGGATTACAATGGATACTGGACCAGTGATTCATATCGTTTCCACCAAGAGCTCGAATTCGCAATCCTTCAGAGCGAAACCTGGCCAACAACCGAACAGGAATCGAGTCATTCCGGCGATTGCTGCCGAAAGCGTGTCGGATCTGAAGCACGACAGGAATCGTGTAGCTCCGTGGAAATCTCCGAATAGTTTTCAGGTAATCATCTTGAATTGTTTTCGTATGCGATCTTGCAGCCTGCTAGACGATTACAGCTTTGGAGACCCTGTCCAGTGTTTATACTTTACAGGAGCCCAACCCATCGCAAAACTATCCGCGGATTCCCGCAGCCAACTCCTACGCTGATAGCAACCACCGAAGTCATTCCAGTGGAAAACGCCGCGATGCCGAGGGGTTCGCACCAAGTAGCAAGAGAACACTTCGCGAAGAACGTCACAGCGATCTCGCTAAGCCTTATGCCAGAGACTCAACGGTGATTTCTGAAAGTGGCGGGGCTTTGGCAAGTCCTCTGCTTTCTGAGAATTCGGCTTTCGCTCAAGATCCAGCAGCTTCTGACGATGTAGACTCACTGCCCAGGAAAAAGAAGAAGCCCCTGTTGACTGTGCCGACAAGAGCTACCATTGATGTTTCAAAAAACTGGACACAGTTGAAAACGGCGATTGGTGCAGGCAGGCGGCCGAAGCGGATAGTGCAGCCTGCGACAGCTGCGAGCACTCAATCAGATCCAAACAGTGCGGAGACCGCTAGCGTTGCCAATCCTGCGGTAGGCGAAATTGCCGAGATACCTGAAGCCACCGCTGAGACATTCGTCAAAACCAAATCCTTTAATGGGTAAGAAGATTTATCAAACTGTAATAAAAGTATTAGCTCGGAATGATGCTTGGCTGTTTTTCGTAAATATTTTATCTTGTATTCGTCTGTTTTCGTGTAACCTGATTATCTTAATAATTCGCGTTTGGTTACTTGTATGCACTTAATACGAGCGTACTCATAGTGGATTAGGTAAGTAGGTACGATACGTACTTCAGTCGAGTCTGTTCTAATAGTATTAAATCAATTTTTTGTTCTGTGATACTTACTTCAGTTGAGTCTCTCTTAATCATTTTTTTGTTCTGTCACAAGAAGCTGCTGCTTTTTGTTTCTAGTGTTTGGCGATTCGCATTTTAACTGTAATTAGGAACGAAATTCAAGGTTTTGATAATGATTAATTAATCGATAATTTGGGAATACAGCACGATATTTGCAGACATATTTTCTTTATCGAGCGGCTTTTGCAGACTAACGAAAGCTGTGGCAATGGACTGCGAGTTTGTTGGTGTTGGTCCTGGTGGGCAAGAGAACATGCTGGCGCGAGTATCGCTTGTAAACCTGTTCGGACATTGCTTATATGATACCTTCGTCAAGCCTACGGAGCTTGTAAAAGATTACCGCACCCACGTGAGTGGCGTTCGACCACAAGATTTGAAAAAAGGTGATACCTTGTGCTTCACTGGACAATGGACATCTCATATTTTCCTCTCACGTTTCACATTGCAAATTAGTTTTTTTCTTTACAGGTGAGGAATTTAAAGTCGTGCAAGCGAAGGTTGCCGAGATTTTACGAGGTCGCATCCTTATTGGTCATGCGGTCAGTAATGATCTGGAAGCTCTGTTGTTGAGCCATCCCAAGGGCGATATTCGGGACACCTCGAAATACAAACCCTTCCGCATTTTGATGAAAGGCGGTACTCCGTCGCTGAAGAAGCTGACGGCTAAGGTGCTGGGTGTTGCCGTCCAGACCGGTGAACATGATTCCATACAGGATGCCCAAGCTACGATGAGGCTGTATACCATGCATAAAAGAACATGGGAATCGACGGTGTCCTTTCGAGCAAAGAAAGCAAAATTAAACGCAACTAAAAGATCTTAGGCGCTTTTAAATCTGACACGCAGAAGTGTGGTTTTTGTGCTTTCGGATTTTATTCAGTGGACTGGAGATGCAAATCTGCGTTTATTAAAAAGCTGAATGTTTCGTTTGTGGGTCAGTCATCGTTTACTCCTGCTCGTGCGACTGTTATGTGTCGATGTACGGGCACTTAATAATTATTCGTTAAATGTCAGTAAATACTACAGCCCATGAAAGTAATTAATTATCTAAATTGAACGCTCGGCATAGCGCATAAATTCATAATTTATGTAGTAAAGTTACGTGCTCATACACAAGCTATGCGAGAACTGTAAGCTCATAAAATTAATGCTTTCTCATTTTTGTTTTACACCTGAAATTGCAGTCACAATAATACTGACCCATTACCTAACGTGAAAGTTGAAACAAGCAAATCTTAATCATATTTAGCCAGCGAAACTAATCGTTAGCGTTTAAAATAAAAAATGTTGCTGCGCGAAAAATCAGTCAAATAATGAGCCTCAATAATCAGGAAAGGTTGCAAGCGAAAGGCTTTTTTCGGTTAATATTCGTACTTTGTATTTTTGATGTCATAGCCGTGTGCCATCTGCAGCTTGCTTCGGCCAGCCCGTTCATCGCCCGCCTGTGTGTAAGTACCACTGAATTTTTGTTGCTCGAAGCCACACAACTCACTTAAAGGCAACGACGTTATCTTCTAAGCTGGAAGAAACAACTTCTTGTTGTTGTTTTTCGTGTTATTATGTGACGTACACGCTTGTATAAAAAAGTTGGAAATAATTGCCTTTTCCCTTAGGACTGTAATCTTCCCCCATGAGGTTACATTCTGATGGGATTAAGAGCTTAGGCTTATCAGGATTTTAGTTCTTCGGAGTGCCTGTCTGGTGAGTTCGCAAGTCGCAATATGTAATACGTAATCAAATTCTAAATCCGTCGAGGTAGTTTGAAGTTTCACAGACTGTTACTTTCGCTGGCTGTTATTTGATGGTAAAACATCGTTTCTGTCAGCTGCTGTAATGCCAAAACTGGTTTTTATCAGCTTTAATGGTGTAGAGCAATTCGAAATTTTTAGAAACGGAAATTTGTGATGGACATACCGAAACGGTAGTTTTGCCTCGTTAAGATGTTATATTGTTATGATTGGTATTGGTTATTTTGTTTACGTGTGATTCGTTATGAAGACTGCGCATCTGCTCTAATTTTCATGTTCCATAGAAATTTATTTTTTCCTCGTGGTGTTTATCGTCTATGGTCTGGTTAAATAGGAGCTGAAACTGCCAGAGGCAGGCTTTCGCTAAGGGTGTGCTGCAGTTGTGAGGATTGTGATTAATCTGGGAATCACTTGTTAAAACAAATTAATCATGGCCATATGCGAGACCGAGATAGAGTTCTTCATTTGATGTAATGCATGTGCAAGATAAGATCATCACGGGTGCCCCAAGTGCTGCTGCACAGTGCAGATTTCCAGCTGCTTGATTCTTGGACTTGCCATAGCTGTAAAAACGTTTACTTGTTTATGAATTTATGGTTGTAACTCTGTGTACGACGTGCTCCGAAAATTTAATGGTTGTTCGCAGAAATATTGTAAGATGTAATTTAATTATGTAGTTTATTTTATAGATTCGCTGGACTTTGTCTTAATTGGCGCTGATTGGGGTCGGCTAAAAGACTGGATTGTGATGTCTGGAAAGGCTGTCGCTACCAACTAGGAACGAATTTTCCGTTTTATTTCGGGTATGTATAAATTAGAAACGATAGCATTACTATAACCACTATCAGTTATGTCAAAGTTTGAATTATTGCTTATTTTTGTCTGAATTTAATAATTTAATGAACAGTTAGTTGTTTACAATTTGGTATTTGTCATTGTTTATTCGTCTTGGTAGCCATTTGGTGCTCGAAACATCGGATCGTATTGCTAAATGGTTGTCGACGATTCATACAATTAAATTATGATTATCTCAATATATACAACAGTTAAAACATTGTCGTAACGGAAAAACCATGGTGCACTCAAAAATTCTCTATGCGAGTGGAATCTTTTATTTTGTGTGTCGAATGGTACAGGAAAAAAGTCGAAAGAGGGTGCTCATAAAGCTTGTTGTTATTGTTTTCTAAGCTGCAGTATCATTTTTGCCAATAAGGTACGGCTGTGTTTTGCTCTGGAAACGCACGATAATAAATCATAATATTCAGACGTGTCAGAGTTGACGCAACTCCCAGTAATTTTGCAGTGTTTGTTATGTAAGTAATTTAATTAACGCGTGGTACTGTTACTGGTTGTCTTCAGTTTGCACTCACGGTTAGAATCGCCTTGTATTCGTAGAGGCCTGCACAGGATGGCTGCGGATTTTGATCCCCTGGATCGTGATGCTTGGTATTTCGGATTGATCTCTCGTGAAGAATCAGTACAGATCTTGAAGGATGAACGCGAGTCTGGGGTATTTTTGGTTCGTGACAGCACGTCCAGTCCCGGCGACTATGTTCTCTGTGTTAAAGAGGTGCGTTAGTATTTGTATTTGTATTTTGTAACAGACACGCTTCGGTAACAGCGTAAACATTTCGCTTGTCTGCCGTCTTCCAACTGGCAATTATCTAAATTGTTTTGCTTGAGTGCAGCCGATGAGCTTTTGCCTTCGTACGTTATTTGCATATTCACTCAGTAATTCAACTTTTTTGATAGGGGATCTTTCTTACACGCACACCTTTGTGCAGTTTCTCATATGTGTACAAAATTGAATTGCTGGCTTGCTTAAGGTTTAATTTAACATCGTTAGACAGCTTTAAACTCTGTAATAATTGGGAAATTATTTGGAATAGGATAGTTAAAAAGCTTTAATACTTGCTCGTTGTGGTTTTTTTTATTTTAATGTCGGCTTTTCAGTCATTGGTATTAGAGACTCTACTAGAGTTTGACATACCTGCTTTGCAGTCAGCCAGGCTTGATTCCATTGTTGTGTTTCTTTTTAGGATAACAAAGTCAGCCATTACATCATTAATAAAACAATAACTGACGATGATGCTCAAAACTGACGTTCCGCATTGGCGAACAAGATTTTTCCAATCTCTCCGAGCTGTTGAGCTTTTACAAATACCACTACCTCGATACTACTCCTCTTATTCGTCCTGCCAAAAGGAAGCTGGAACAGGTTATTACGAAGTACGATTTTGCTGGACGGGATCCTGATGATTTGCCTTTCAAGCGCAACGAGATCTTAACAATTATTCGCAAGGATGAAGAACAGTGGTGGACAGCGAAAAATGCCGATGGCAATACCGGGTCGATTCCCGTAACCTATGTGCAGAAGTATGATGCTAGGAATGCCTTGGTCAGCTCTCCACAGAACGGTAGTCGAAGTGCGCCAAGGCCTTCATCCACAGAAAATCCCACGAGAGTGCCTGTACCTCGAACTCTTCCCGCCTTCGCGAAGGCTATTAAAGACAGACAGAATATCCATGATGACACCCAGCTTTCTATTAAGGTATGCCTACGATGGTGCTGGGCAAACGTCGAAAGTAGTGAATTTGAAAATCATGCTTGCGAAATGGTAATATAATATGGAATGGTAATTGGCCCTTTCTGAAATAAGCTCATTTTGCTTCCTTGAAAAAGAATTATATTTGTACGATAGATGGCACGCTATATGCTCCAGTTTGTTCCCGTTCGCTGTGGTGGTGTTTCGGATAGGTTGCGAACCTGTAGGATGGCGTAAAAATCTGCTTTCCGAATACAAGAAAAAATGTCCGCGTGCAGTGCTGTAAAATAACGAATTTTCATTATTAAGGAAAATTATCCTACTGCTTCGTAATGAATAATACAGTTTGTTAGCTGATTTCTTACAAATAGGTTGGTGATGTCATTGAAGTTACCAATATGAATGCCAATGGCTGGTGGGATGGCAGTCTGAATGGGAAAACAGGGCGATTTCCGGCTACTTATGTGGAATGGGTGGAGGACGCCAACGGCACGCACTGATGTAATGTGACAATACGTGGAATACATCCCTTCGTTTTTCCTGACTGGGCAGTGATTTTTGAAAAAGTTTTAATGGTTTGTGGTGGCTTGCTGTTTTTAAGGTATGTTCACTTACCCGTTTTTAATGTTTTTAATTTTTAACTTGTTAATGTTCGAAGGATTTTAATTTTAAGGTCGTACTATGAAAGATTTTTGACTTGTTTTCATGGCCTATCAGGCATCATTGGTTTGCTTCTAGATTTATTTTGCTGTAATTTTGTGGTCGGTATATGGATGAGAATTGCTTCAACCGTTGTTTTTCTGTTTTGGATTGATGGGTTAATTTAATAACAATCTCACTTAGTTTACGTTTTCTCGCGAAATTTGTTCCTCATTGATACCATGCTGATGCGAACTACTTGTATACGTGGAACTACATGGGCAATCGCCCAATGCCAGCTATTATCGTCCGCGTTTTACTTTTAATACATTTTATTTTTGAAATAGCAAACTGATGCAGAGTACAGACTGATGCAGGCCTGTAGATTCCATTTGCTGAAAAAAATTTGCACTGTTTTGCGCTGTGCTTTATGGATTTACTAGTGCAGGCAGTTGATATTCTCATTTCTAACAGCGCTCTCAAGTGTCTGCATTGAAAGACATCATGAAGTATGGCAGCGTGTAATACTTCTGCAAATTGCATAAACTGAACTGGCCAAGTGGCGAAGCGGAATGTTAGTTTAACGGCGCGGGAATCGTCAACAATTGCTAAATGTATTTTACATTAAATCCAAGCGAATCTGGGTAATGTCTGTCAGATGAGTATATCCTGATAAATACATCATCCTCTACAAGAGCCAGATGAGAATGACAGCATCCGCGGAGCAAGCCTGATGTCATAATCACCTGCTGACCAATCAATATTCTAATTAGATTCATACAGACAATTCTGTTTGATTTTCCATCGCTGAAAGAGCGAGCGTTGACAAAGAAGCAGGCGAAATATTTTGGAGATTAAAAGTACTCGCCGGTGTACATATTGAATCAGTATTTTTGTTTCAGTGGTCTGAGAAGAAATTTTGACTTTGACTGCAAAGTGTTAAAGATTTTTTCAAGTTTTTATCAGCATGATTTCAGAGCGTTTTTTAGGCATATAGAAAAAAATAGCTTGGATTGATCCATTAGTATACGTACCGTACGGAGCTAAATCTTGTCACTAGTATAATTATTAATAAATAAAATTTTATAATGAGATTTTGTCCAATTATCTCCCAGCGAATTTTTACAGAACCTTTGGAATTAAGTTTTCTTTTCACGCTACTTACGGAGCAGTTCATAACTGTACGGGCAAAATATTGTATCAGTTTTGTCAGCTGCATTACTTTACTACTTGAAATATAAATAGTTTTACAAAATTTGTAGTGGATATTGTACCACCAAATTACCAATCAATCACGAAATCCATTAGCTGTCTGACTTTCGGAATTACTGTCTGTAATGACTTGGTTCAGAATTTCGAAAAGTTAGAACCGAAGCAGAAAATTCAATGGAATGCAATTTTAGTGTCGGTATGTTTAAACTCTGAACACTATTTGTACGGTACACAAGTGCCACATAATAATTATTTTTATAGATATACGTACTTGTAATACTTGTACATATGTATTGTACAGTACTACCGGTACTTCTGGTAAGCTACGTAATACACAGTGACCATATTGTACACATGCTGTATAAAATATGTATTAACTTAGTTAGTGGAGCTTTCAGCTTATTATAGGTACAACAAACCGTGGACCCTTTGCCCAGCTCGAATATGGTGTACAAAAATCAAGACAGCTTTCTGTACATATACGAACTTATTTCATCGATTATATAATACTAATTGTACGCAAAAAAATGTCTTGCTAATTATGTATAATTATATTTTATCAGTTATGCCAATTACAGTGCTTATCAGATTATTAGAAAATCTGTATATACCAGGCATGAATAGGTTAGCTTGTATATATTCCTGGATAAAAATTAATCTCAGGTAGTATATTCCCATGTTTTTTTCCTAATTTCCAGTTTCCTCTACTTGAGTAGAAAATAATAGCAGGTCTCTTTAATTGTGCTGTGTATATATTATTATTCTGTATATAAATATACTGCGTGCAGAGGTGCAATTTTTTTAGTAAGCACATGTACAATACCAACCTATGCAGATATATCTATATCTATATATGCATAATTCATACATGGTATCTATATGTATGCTTTGCATAATGCATGTTTAGTATATATTATCGCATACATATTGCAGTAGTACTGTAACAACAGTTATGCTTACTAAACTGATGTATTGGAACCTGTTAACTTTTATTACCGTGTACAATGCTGTATTATAATTATGTTAATGGATGAGGTTTTGTCCTCAGCTAATAATTTAATGGCGCCGAATATAGTAGGTTCGAATGCTAAGTCGCTACAAAACAGTCATGTCATTTCAAACAGCCTGATTATCTGCAAGAATCGGACTTAGTTGTGCTAATAAATTAGTTGATCTACTAATAAACCGGCGACGATTGATGGTTTGGTCACCTTGGTTTGGTTACCGTAGCTGCATGAAACTTGATCGATTCACGGAATTAGAAACAATGAATTTCGCTCAATTATTGTTAATATTGCACCAAGTGATCATGGCAGGAAAAGTATAAAGACTGTTTGCACTGAGCTTTGCGTACTTTTCTTTATCTGAAACCGCAACAAACACACAGCATGATTAAGTCACTTAAATGCAATAATTCTGCAGATGCCGGACGATTCATCATAGTGCCGCCTTTCTGTCGCAATGTTGCGGTGATGGTTGGTCATTGCTTGTAACACGGAGTCACGCCGACCGTTTATGTATAAGCATAATTGAAAGGATGTTTTGCCAAACATTTGCTTGTGCCTGTTACTGTACATTGGATTTAATGAAAAGGACACAATTCGCTGTACACGTAAAAGGATTGCAGTAAAGCCGAGATATCTTAAGAATATTTGCCATCTTTTATACTAACGTTTGCATCCAAGTGTGCCTGCTTTGTTGTCGGCTGTGTTCAAAGTGCCAATCTCCCACAGGTCCAAGTGGAGATTAGCGGGCGGAAGATCACGCCTATGGTGCTCCGCATTACAACTGCCGTATACGCATCGTGCCGCATTTTGTTGTGGTCAGTTCGATGGTTATTACACATGTACCCGACTACCCTCGCAGTGCACACCGGTATTAACGCTACGTGTGACTGGTTTGCGCGCCCTCTTGTGTAGCTTTTTGATGAAAACCTGCGGGCATTTTGATTCGTTATATTTCACTGGAATAGGATGGATGCATGACTGAATCTATATTCAGTCAAAATTCTATCGGAGAGACATACTCATTTGTGACATTGATAGCTGCCTTTTAATACCTTACAAACTAATCTTCTGATCATTAGTCGGCGGATACTGACCATATCAAAGCGCAAATATATCATCTTCTACAAGTATCGGCAACGGACACACAGCAACAGTCAAACTTCCGGCCGCACGCCTGTTTGTCTGTCCGATCCGGATTTTACGACGCGTTCTGGATGGAATATCGAAGCGCTTAAGATGTAGACATCCCGCGGCCAAGCAGGGTATTAATACCGGTGAGTGAGAAATCATTTAGGTTTCCGGGATTAGTCATCAGTTACGCTCCGTGTTACCATTTTAGCGCTCACTTTTATAAACTATTACGCACCATATTCTGCACTGTTACTTTTTAGTTCTTGCATATTCAGTTATGTAGATATATAATTTATATGATTACCCATTGCTACACTTTTTGGACAACTTACAGGAAAAAATTAAGAAAACGCTCGTTTTTGTATTTTGTAACGTGGTTCCTGTTGTAGAAAATCTTTCCGTTAATCCTAAATACAACCCGCAGTATTCAAAAATAAAGGGCAAGCTCAGTGTTACGCTTTTTCTTTTCCAGTTCGTTTCGCTGTATTGCCGCCAGTAGCTGATCACTTCGTACATTCATTACTTACTTTACAATTTTTCTGAATGTTTTGCTTTTCAATAGATTGCCAGCATATAATTATAGCAACATAAACGTCCATGATATGACATGATATGAGATATATATCATCAATTGCAATTTTTCAATTCATCTCGTCGGTGAGAGCGAATAATTCTATTTGTAAAATTAATAATGCCAGAATTTTCATATTGTTTATCATTTTTGCATATTGTTTGTTTATATCCGTACATCGTCATGCCAGGAATAGCTGTATTACTGTTTATCTTTTGGGATTTGTGCACAATGGCGCATCATTGCAGTGAATGGTTAGAGAGTAAGTCAATACGTACTTGAAAATATTTCCTTTTGTTTTGCTGCAGGTAAACACGGAATGGATTAAAAATGAATTTCCCGAGCATTCGAATCTTTTCGCTCCAAGTGTTTTTGCTCTCTTGGGTGATTACACCGCCATACTGCGAGGCGCAGTTAGGAAGCTGGTGGTAAGCTGCATGTAATCATTGCATATTTGGCGCTCTGGCTGACAATAATCTCACGCATATCTATCTGTCTTTTCCGATGGTGAGGCGCTGCACTGGGGAAAAGGAATAATATTTTCTTATCCCCCAGCACATTATGCTTCATTGAATTCTCTCAATAGTTTCTTGATTGATCAAGCGATTGTTTTGCACGGTTTTGTCATATACATACAGATACAATATATATGCGTATATATACACATGTGCTCTTTCATTGCAGGAGCCTGGCCAGCCGCACAGAATTATTGGGCGCCCATTCGCCCGAACTGCTCCTACTGAGCGCTGCTCCCAATTTCTGCTCCCATTTGGAGGCCGGATTAAGTAAAGGACAAGAGAGATTATGTACACTATATCAGGACCATATGTCCAGTATTGCGCACGGGGCCGATGCCGGCATTACCGAGTGTCAGTACCAATTTCGTAATCGCCGATGGAATTGCACGGGGACGATGGACAATAAGACCGATCGGATCTTTGGTCCGCTAATGAAAATAGGTATGTCAATTGTCATAAGCCATTACACAGAGTCATACCGCGGCTGCCGGCCTGTCGCAAGCATTCGCCACTCCAAATCTCGAGTGGGGGGCTTTCAAATCCGCGCTTTTCATTACAGAAAGGGCTTTGTTTTTTCACTTTAGCCGCCTTCGCTTGCGGCACTGCGGCCACATGTAAACCACAAAAGTGAATGGTGTCTGTGCTGGTAAACAATCTAATACTAATACCTGCTATTGTATTTGCATAACTGCCACCGGATCGGTTTAATTTACCAAAATCTACATTTTTCGTACTAATTTTACCAACGAAGTAATGAGAAGACCGTTTACGTTATCCTGCAGTGGTAGCACGTACAAATAATTGATGTATGTAAAAACACTTTCAATACTAAATAATATATACGAGTATATAAATATTAGACGACGACTTGCAGTTAGAAAAATAGAAAATTTCTGAAGACATGAAGCTAAGTGTGGACAACTAAATAATTCATGCTATTGCTCTGAATTATTTGAAGTATAAGCACAGTGATTATGACTGTCCAGATCTGGAGTCTGGACTCTGGAGCTCGTAAAATTGGCTTTTGTTCGGGCTTGTACACTATACTGCATGTGCAAACGAAAGGTCCCGATAAGTCACCAAGCTGTAAAGTTAACGCTCTTATATCCGCTGAGTTTAATCTTCTTACTTGGCGCTTGGTCACTTATCAACTGTTGTTGCATGTTTGTCAAAATGCTGAAGCCTTGTTGGTACAATATATATCATTATTTACATGGTTATTGGTCAGTATATACCGAGTGTATTGAGCGGCGAATTGATTCGGGATTTGGCTTTATTTTTAATCCGGCGGCTTCACGTGCTGACCATATGCAAACCGACTGGGCCATGGAGGCCCTTCACCCTTCCATCTGTAGCAGCATATATTTTACTGTGTCGCCTGACCGCAGTCGTGCGTGTAAATGGTAGCGGAAAGAGTGTGATACCGGTATTGTATTCAAGGACAGGATAAAATATTCATACTTACTGTATCTCCAATCCCCAGCATCCTGCTTTACGCTAATAACCGCATATTATAATTGCGCTTTCATCATGCCAAGCAAATTGGGCTGTTAACAGTTGACGAGTGTGTAACTGCATACATCATTGTATGGCTAATAAGAGATTTACTGTTTTACTACCCTAAATGAATATTGACAGCAGGGGTTTATGATAGCCGCTGTTAGCGCTGTAATGAAAGAGAAAGAGAGAGAGAGAGACATGAGATCGATGATGGTGTTAAGTATGTATACGAATTTACGACGTTACGCCACTTAATGGGCTTGATATTGCGATAAAATTATCTCTTATGTTTTATATATCGCGGTCAGCTTTCTCTTGTCTGCGGAGGGGAAAAAAGTGTATAATTTCATTTTGTTGCGTGAACTATGCAGCGGCAAAGTGGTGGCCACTGATAGGGATGAGGAGAAAAAGACAAGTAAAGTAGGCCAAGTGAGAAATTCGTCAAGAAAATGAGGTTTAATCTAATATAGCTCTCGCCGTCTGGCGTCGAAACTGTGTTTTAAAGTAATCAAACCCAAAGAAAAGGCTATTCGTGATAAGCCGTCCAGTGACTGAAATCTCTAATAGGGGAATGGAAAGAAAATACCAAACAAAATTGTCAGTAAAAATAGTCAGTGCTCTCTTTGCCGGCTTAGAGCGGTAACCCTGTTGTAATCCAATTCAAACGCCGTTGTAGTATATTGTCCGAAAGTTCAGAAGACATTATTGCAAAACTTGCGCAAAAGCGGTTTGGCGCGTCATCCACGATGATGGATGTAAGTACAAGATAGCCAACTACCACTTTAACATGTACCATTGCCTGAGAGATGTGAAATTACCGTTAACATTATGTGATTTCATGAAAGAAAATATATATTTCAGTACCGGATTTGCTCCGATCAAAACCGACAAAGGACCATTTGTTTTGCAAACTGTCAAATCAAAGGTGATCGGGCAGTTTGTTTATGCCGGCCGTGGTCATTTTGTCAGGGTGGCATTATCTGCCAGACATTCTCGATACTTATCGTGCCGCATAGGAATGCTGTTATCAAATCGCTACTGGTTAAGTATATCAAAACTACAAATAAGCGCACCATTTAAGCCGGCGGGGATATACGCAGATCCTGAGCCATTTATGCAACTGGCAATTAGAAATGTATATTCCTTATTTCATTATAAATATTACTGAAGGAAACTTGCATATAAAAAAAATCAACTATTTCTAGTATATACGGCTGGCGTAATCTGTTGTGCGTGCTGACAGATAATTGTTCAACCGTAAAGGTGACAAGCGCTTCACTAAACCTCCTTAATGTAATGCAGCCCGGTATGAGCTTTTTAATGCAAAAAAATCACATTCCATTCTTGTGTTAAAGCAAATTTTTATTACAGGGAGCCGAGAGTCGGCATTCGTTAGCGCTGTTCTAGCAGGTTAGTTATCAACGTGGCACGAAAACGGTACCAACATTTTCAATTAACGTAAAGGAGTTATGAAAGATTTTAAATTTTAGCCGGCGTAACGCATGCAGTCAGTCGAAGTTGTCGAGAAGGCGAGCTCAGTACATGCGGATGCTCCAAACAGCCTCGTCCGAAAATCCTAAAAGAAGCCTGGCACTGGGGAGGATGCGGGGATAACGTGCAGTACGGCTACAAGTTTGCAGAAGGCTTCATCGATGTTAGGGAAAAGGAGAAGAATTACAAGCGTAATTCGCCGGAACAAGCGCGGGCTTTCATGAACCTCCATAATAATCAAGCCGGACGAAGGGTAAGCGATTTTGACCTTTTACATGACTTTAGGATTTACATTCTGGAACGATATTATGCAAAGCGATCTTAACCCAGCGAAATTGTTTGGTTTTGGTGTAACTGACCCCCTAAAATGAATTTTTTTGAGGTTTGATTAATCAAATCGTTATATTTTACATTATAAATTCTGGCTGACGGGCTTACTGACGGGACGGAGATCCTGTTGACAGCCGCCAAAGCAAGCACATGCATTGTAGATTACTGTTACCAATTTTATGCGCTCCCGCGAAATCGGCAAAAGTTATGCTGTCTGCATAAAGATGCTGTTGAGTAGAACTACAGTACGCTTAAACTTTCGTCATGCATATAAATGATGTTTAAACTCAGAAAACTAAGCGCGATTGCATAGCGTTTCTCCCTCCTTCCAAGTGCATTTTTGCTCGAGCGAAACATCTCAAGTGCTGCAAACAGTATTTTTGTATGCGATATGAAATTTCCATATCTATTTACGTATTGGTATTGCTAACTTGGCTTTGTATGTAAGTGAAGCCAGGTGGAAAGATACCTTGCACTGTTGCACCACTCTTAAATCATTGAAAACTACAGCTTGTAAGCGAATACCGGTACGGTATAACTGACTATAACAGCATAAGCATCAGTAGAAGATCAGCAAAAGCTGTGTAAAAATTAGGTCTTCAGCATTTAATTTCACATGTACTAGTACTACGAGTTTTGCAATAGATTTACATGTAAGGAACACTGAATTTAATGATACTCATTCAAATAAATAGCGTTAAATCCAAGCCACAGCTACTGCGCAAATTATCTATTTGTAATTTGTAGTAAGTGTTTTTTTTCAATCAAGCAATCATTGTCGATAACATTATTTTATAAACAACCATTTCAAAGCGAATCGCATCTTAAATTAAGTATATTTATGTGCTTCTTATCCTTCGTTCTGTTAACGCAAATTAACTCTTTGCTCATGACTAGTATACAAGCTGTTTAGTAATTTTCTAATTACCGTACAATTTTTCTAAAAATTGTACGCTGGTCTCGTAGGCATCAAAGTATGGCAACATGTGATTACTTTGCTTACGATAATAACATATGTCCGCACTGTACAGGCGTTCATTTTCCACGCTTAAAGGTTAAATTAATTCATACCGAGCAGTATAAATTTTACGGCCATACGCTGCTGTCGTGCATTCAACATGGTAATACCAATTGTAGTTGTAATTTGTGACATTTTGCGTGCCTGCAAAAATGGAATAATACGGTGAACACGTTTATTACAACGTGTCAGACTTGCTGTGCGCGTCAAACCGTTAAATTGCTATTTGTATCCTCAGGTGTGAAGTTTATGATTATCGGTTTCCGTTTTTAGCGCCAGTCATAGGTGTGAAATTAACCTAAATTGCAATTTGATTGCTATTGAGTCGGCAGTTTACAACTTTTATATCGTAGCTTTGTTGTTACAGTTCGACTTCAGTGGAATTATCGATATAATTTCCCCTCTAAAACAGCTGCGAATTTTTATGAACATAGAAAGTAATACCTTTAAATTATCGTCTCTTCGATAACTGCGCTACTGCCTGTTGTACAAATCAATGCGGTTACGTTAATTCATCTACAGTTTATTTGAAACCCTTATTATATTATATTAAATATCATATCCTGTGTCTACATGAAAGCAGTTCTGAATCAAACGACTTTTTACGAATTGACTGGATATGCTACTCAACTGTATTAATTTTTATTTCAGGCGGTGTACAGAGCAGCCAAAATCGCTTGCAAATGCCATGGCGTTAGCGGGAGTTGTAGGTTGGTCATTTTATTTACAATTAACTGACAATTGTAATACGTCTTTTTATTGGATTAGTTAGGACGGGCACTGGGCAATGGTTTATTTTGTATGTTGCAGCTTGAAAACGTGCTGGCATCAGTTACCGCCGTTCCGGGATATCGGGATGAAAATAAAGTCGAAGTACGATGCAGCAGCGAAAGTCCAGTTGAACCGTAAAGGCCGACTGCAGGCGGTGGATGCCGGATTCGTGACACCCACAGCAGAAGATTTGGTCTACCTTGTAGACAGTCCCGATTACTGTCTGTTTAACAGGAAAACTGGTAGTCAAGGTACATAATCTGGTTTTTTCATTACTCTTTTATCCAGAGAATGGTTTTAAATTTACTGTGAAGCGATTTTATTGGCTAAACTCTAACCTGAACAAAGCTGCAAAACTTCTACTATGTACAATGCATGTAGTACAAAATATAGTTGTATTGCCCAATAAGCGCAGTCAAAAGTTGATGACTATAAAACTATAGTTGTAAGGGGACAAATTAATATATCTCTAAAATACTTGATGGCGAGAATTTTTGCGCTGACTATGAAATAAAGTAAAACATCCATATCATATGTATGGTTTCCTTGAAGATTCTACAGAACATCACTGCATCAGTTTCGTTGTTGTTATGGCAGGGACGAAAGACCGCAAGTGCGATCCACTTTCCCAAGGCACCGACGGATGTGACATAATGTGTTGTGGTCGTGGGTTTAACACGCGAAAGGTATTCAAATTTAAAAACGGACTTACGATAATAATTTTACAGTTCTATGATTGTTTGGCATTCTACATATATCGTGTTTGCCTATTTGCAGGAAGTAATTCGCGAACGATGTGAGTGCAAATTCCAGTGGTGCTGTTACGTTGCTTGCAAGACTTGTGAACGCATAGCCGAGGTGCACACATGCAAATAAATGGTTTATCAGCGTTAAATGACTGTAATTGTGCATTGCGGAGACAAAAATGTAATTGTTTTATTTGTGGTTGTGCTGACAAAACTTGCCTTTTTGTTGCCGCCTCTGTTTGTAAAGCTATGTTTTGAAATAAAAACCTTTAATTTATTCTTTAGCATCTTTGTGAACAGTTTATACTTAAATACGTGTAATAATCACCTATGTAAAACGCATCTCATGAGATCACTCATTCATTTTCCGCCATAATTTTTGCGGTGCGAATACTTTATATTACTCTTGTGGGAGCCCCCCTTTTATATGGAATCCGATTGCGCGCATAGACGTTCCAAATATAATTGTTTTACAGACGGCGCAACCTAGTAGCAAATTCATAATAAAGTATTTTGTACTCTGATACGTTTTTTAGTTTGATGCGAAGAAAATGGTAATCCGCACTAAAATTTGCTGTGCTGTCCTCGGCCGGCCATTCGATATGTATAAGAAATAAAAATTTTTACATTATTTTATTATATGTAAAGCTAAACCTAATCTAATTAAAACGTTTCTGAACCCGATCATCGTGTCTAAATAGTTACAAAGTATTACTACAAATATAAAATTTCGATGGTACGTTTTCCAGTTGATGTGTCGTTATTCAAAGAAACCCGACATCACTCTGCATGATACTGGAAAAAACCATGCTACAATATGCCCGTTTTACAGCGGATACTGATGTAGGTATCGTCTGTTGGCCGAAGACAACGTTAATTTAATTAGGGACTAATTAAACGTTTCTGAACCTGATCATCATGCCAGCTCACTCATAGGCAAGCGAGTGAATTTTTCTCCAATAAAAAATCATTTATACGGTATATGGCGGCATTGCTTCGTAAGTGCGTACGAGATTTCAGTATGTAAAACACATTCATTCGTAAACTGTCAATATTGTGAACGTAATTCTTTCCGCGGTAAAGACAAAAGTGCTCAGCTCGTTAAGGTCAATGCACATAGCGGTGCTGTTGTTTTAATGTGGTAACGACGATATACTGCAGTTAAGAGAGCCTGAAACGAATCCGCAACAGTCGCCTCAGCTCGCCTGCATCACCTTCCACGCAGATTTATTAAATATAAATCAATACCTATTAGGTATGCCAAAACTTGTACAAACAATGAAACTCAAGTCTGCACACGCGGCTGTGGAAGCGCCGCTACATTGTATGACTGTACCTAAACGTAAACCCAAGAAGTCATATTTA
The DNA here is from genome assembly GCF_019649055.1 of Paramacrobiotus metropolitanus. NCBI lineage: Eukaryota > Metazoa > Tardigrada > Eutardigrada > Parachela > Macrobiotidae > Paramacrobiotus > Paramacrobiotus metropolitanus. The sequence goes on along the minus strand of NW_026570328.1, from coordinate 246,552 downwards.
CCGGTAACAATTGTTGGACACAGAAGGAAATCGATTAAACGCTCGTCAGAAGTCTCCTTTTTTATGCATATCAAATTTGGTTTTTTATTACTGCCATACATTCGATGACGTGCGGAGAAAATTTCCCAACAAATAACAATGTCAATCGTTTGTCCACCATTATCAGGGGAATGTAATCATATCGCTGCCGCTAACGACAATTTATTTTCCATGCGCCCGTATGTTATCAGTTGTGTGACGCTGTAATCGAATGTATGTACTCAAGATGGATTCCAATACAAGCGTCTTATGCGTATATGCTGCAAGTTCGCTCGGGGTTTACACTGCCTGTAGTATTGTGGCTGTCCACCTTGAACCACTTTTTCTCTCGTGGCTCTCAGGCATACCTGCGATGAACGTCCGCGCCCCTGTTTAAAGTACCCCGCATTTAAATACACCGATTCTTATTATTGATACGGCCTTGTTATTGTTGACGTTATAGACATTTTTCTTTTCTCCGTCGTCGTCTGTGGCTGTGGCTCGTGAGTATATGGCGCTTAGATGAAGTACCGAGAGGATTAAGATATCACGTTGAGCTATACTCCGCTATATCGTATTAGACAAGGTTCCGTTCCAGCTCGCTCGAGCAGCGGACGACGAAGACGCGCTCGTGAGTGGGCAGTGTACACTGTGCAGTACAGCGCCGTGGATGGGGATTTTACCGGCGCACATCATAATCGCTGTCTGTCCATGGCTCGGCACTTCCGGCAATACGAGAATGTGTGATATTTTCAGGATTATGCAATCGGAAATGTATATCCGATAATCGATCGCTCCGGAAATTTTTACGTTTTTGGAATTCTGCGGATTAAATTATCAGCCGGCGCCGGCTGTAAGAGGTGGACTTATTGTATTATGTGAGAATTATTTCACAATGAAATTCGTGAAGGTATGATTAGAAATTAACGGACTACTCTGCATTAAGACTTTATGACGACTTACTATAACTGTAAGGTGCAGTGCGGTATTAATGGTCTAACTGACAAAAGCATTCTTACTACAGTTAGGTACATCTATAAAATATTGGAATTTTTTCGTTGCGTATTTTATAAATGAATAACTTTAGACACACAGAATTTTTTGGCGTTACCCGCTATGATAGGACTGATCGTGAGTTGTAAATCCGTTGTTTTGTATAATAAATATGGAGGAGGTCAGAATGAAGAAACTGCAACAACTGGACTTTCTTAATTTTTCATTGCTAATTTTCTTTTTCTTATGTGCAGCCTATAAAACGAATATACCGTGAAAACAGCATTTCATTAGATTTGAATGCTTTCTGGATACTTTCAAAACGAACATGCAGATAGGTGATATTATATAAAAAAGCAGAAGCTGAAGTTAACATAGCTGGCAGCACAGGTGTACGTATTTTAACAACTGCAATGCCTCTATACCGGCATGTTGTGACACTGAATGTTGATTGAAATCGTAATTTATTAGAACTTAGAAGTGTTTATGATAATATTAGGAGCGACCACTTCCCGTAAAAAATTTAGCCAGTGAAGGAGTTGGTTCGAATATTACCAAAAGAATGTTGGAACTTTTGCAGCAATATTAAGTTTAATCATTTGACTGGCTTCTGTAATGCTAAAAACTGGCATTCTTCTTCCTGATTCAAGAATCATGTAATTTGATAAGGAACAAGTAAATATTTAAGGAAGCGAGATAACTTATTAATACAGGAGAGTTGAGGACAGAATCTGCAGTACGCAATTGCAGTTTCAGGAAAACAATGAATCTCTGAATCAATTAAAATGGTTTGATTTTGTAACTTTTTGTTGGCAATTTAGGTGCAGTTATATAACAAGAAAGTCCAAAGTCAAGCAATGGCAGGTTCGCAATTTAATTTTTCTGTCAAAATTGAGGCTATATATAGTCTCTCTCAAGTGATGAGTATTAAAGGCGGTACTTATTGTTAATTGTTTCTTGGCCACTTCTAACCATAAGTGTGAACAATACGTATAGAACACTAAAAATTCCAAAATTCTTTAGAAACTGGTTAATAAAATAGTATTTTTTAAAAAAAATTATTCAAATATAAAAAAGTTTTTTCTAAAATCAAAAGACATTAGTTATGACAGTTAAACTTCATTAAATTAAGAAACCTATTAACGACGATTAAGCGCCATTACGTTAACCTTTGATTTTTAATGCTGGATAAGTGAATGCAGTATGCGAAAGGTCGATATGATCCAAGTTCATCATCATCCAACATACACTCCATATAATCCAACAGATGGTGTCAGAGCTTTCGTTGAGCGTCAACAAAAATTATTTTCATTTTTGTGTTGTTACTTTTGTTCGTTGTAAACGTAATCTAGTTCAATCCCAATTGGTATTTCCTTACCACTAGTTGGAGGCATCCTGCATGGTTGAATTTGGATGTATAAATACGTCTGTGCATGTTTGCACCACCATGCGTAATGCACATTACAAGCGTCTGCATCGCATGAGATGTGGCCCTAAAAGTTACAAACAGTGCCACAGTGCTAACGCTTTGTATTATACCGCCCATAATTCATTGACACTTTTTTACAACCACGAAAAACTCTGATACAAATAAATGATTTCAGAAAAACACGGCAGGACGATATGCATGAAATCATAACAGTTACAGTGACATTGACCATCAAAATACTTGTGTGCAATATTTACCACCAAGTGACCGACTGTAATAAAGGCTATAATGTTAACTCGCATACAGATAGTTAATAGCTGACAAATTTTTGTACGTGCACTTCTATCTACTGCATCTTGTGGATTCGCAATTCCTTGGAGTTGCCTGTTCCTGTTCGCATATCGAAAACATTTTATCTGCATTAACAAAAAATTGTATGTGCGAATTCATATTACTTTTCTCCGATCCAGTATTTAATTCGTTTAGAAAAAATTTAACTGCTACTTAAGCCACATTTTTTAACGAATGTACAGTATATGCATATCTTTTCAGGGAGAGCTGGTGTGGTTTGACGTCGGCGGCGGTCAAGAGCCGGGCGTCATCGTGGACGTGTCCACTACGAAGAAACACGTTACCGTACAGCAGACAAATGCCGTAACACCCGGTGGAATGGTATGTACACTTTTTGCGTCGGACAAAATTGCAAATGTTCTGAAACTCTACGGGCGCGAAAGTCATTGGATGGGGTTTTTTTAGCGGAAAACCTTCCAGATAGAAGACATGTCCAGAATTAGACACCGTGCGGTGCATTCGGGACGGTCGAACAGCAACAACGATGCCGCATCCAGCGGGCGCATTGCTCCCGGACACCGGACGTGGTTCGACGAGGAAGCCGGAATTAACGACATGATCCAACTTAGGTAAACTTGAACTTATTCGTAAGCAGCCATGCTATTTTGCCCTTTTATTTAAAGCAAATGCATATATATATACTAATTTATAATTTGTATATGCGAATATTTTAGAACACTTATAATATTTTAACAAGCAAGCAAGACATTGAGTTTTAATTGAACTTTATTTATACACAATTGACCTTTATTTATACACGTGGATGATGTGATCAACCACTCTTCTGCAGTGAGCTGAGTGAGGAAAGCATTTTGCAAAATTTGCGGATTCGTTTCACAAGAAACATTATTTACGTAAGTTCATTTGCATACTTGTTACGTATCCACAGTGCGAATAATTGTGAGCGCTTGCATAAACAGCATAATTTAATCTCGCAAAATTAGCTATCTGTATTATAATTTTACTTGTTTCCGCACAGACATCAATCGGGAGCATCCTTGTAGCTGTCAATCCATACAAAATGTTCCCCGATTTGTACAGTCTGGATACAGTTAAAGCCTATGAAAATGTGCCAAATTTGATTGATCTTCCGCCGTAAGTGCCCTAAAACGCATAGTACAATATACAGATATTACGTTTATATTACATACACAAACGCATATTTCAACGTATAAATTATTAAAACTGTGATACGTTATGCTTTGATCACCGTTTTCATTTACGTTTCCATTGCCAGCTTGACCCATGTAAATATGAGCATAGAACTATACTACAATTCCGAAAAACTGTGTTGCGTTTTTAGCCACTTGTTTGCCATTGGAAGCGCGGCGTTTCACCAGATCGTCAGAGAACAAGAAGACCAAGTGATCATAATCAGGTATATAAGTGCACTTGTTACGAACAAGGGCAACTTCTTGTTGCGTTCGTAACTATTTCTTCCACGCTGTAAAATCAGTACGTAAGAAACCTGTTAATTTGCATTTGTGAATATACTGTATTCATTTAGTGGTGAAAGTGGCGCCGGAAAAACCGAAAGTACGAAGTTGATCATGCGCTACCTGGCCGCGGTTAACAAATCGGCGAGCAATTTGGTTACGGAACAGATATTAGAAGCCAACCCGCTGCTCGAATCATTCGGGAATGCGAAAACCATTCGCAACGATAATTCCAGTCGTTTCGGCAAATATCTGTCCATTTTCTTTAGCAAAGAGTACGTGTGCTAAAGACTTCCCGGCATCTTTCGTTTCTCTATAATGCTCTGATGTCGTGTGTAGAGGAACAATAACCGGCGCCAAAATTACCGAATATTTGTTGGAGAAAAGTCGAATCTGCACGCACGTAAGTTTGATAGACAAGCCACATAGGTGCATGGGTTTCCGTTGTGCAAAAACTATTTACAACAGGGAGAAGACGAAAGGAACTATCATGTTTTTTATGAGCTATTGGCTGGCCTGAACAAAGAAGAAAAGTCTGCTTACGGACTTCAAGAAGAAAAAAATTATTACTACCTGAACCAGGTAAGTAAGAGTGATCATTACTAATTTTTAATGATTTATCCAAAACAAATATTAGCATGTTGCGTTATATTTTTTGGAAGCGTAAACAAACGATTCTTATATTGCTCAAGAAGCTGCGCTGCACTTGATCCGCTATACATACAAGGTCACCATCTGATGCTAGGGCGGCGACCACAAAATGACAACAAAAAACGATGCCCACGACTTCCAGGCGCTCAAATCGGCCATGCAAGTGCTGAATTTCAGTCAAACCGAATGTGATACCATGTGGAAGTTATTAGCTGCGGTACTGCATTTTGGCAATATTCGCTTCAAAGCCAAGCAGGTGGAATATCAAGCGGAAGGGGTAGTTGTGGAGCGCGACTCGGAAATTCGGTGGATTGCGCATTTGCTGCAGATTCCGGACACCGGCATCACTTCCGCTCTAACCAGCCGCACAACGGTACAAAGTTAAATTCTAGTCTACTTAAAAGTTAATCCACACACTTCTGAATTTTTCTTTTTCTGTTATTGTTATTATTCATAAGGAGCAGATAGCCCACTTCCGGCTAGTTTGACATTCTCGCGCGGATTTTAAATATGGCAGCAGAAAGAAGGCAGTTTTTAAAAAAAAACCTAAGATAATAAAAAAACTCAGTAAGTAAAGTTAATGCTAAAGGATGTCCTTAGGTACCTTTATATGCATATTCCGTGCTGACCTCGCAAAAAACAGGTCTTCTTAAGGTACAGATAGTAACTGAAAAATTAGATGACACTGTTTGATACACAAATTGGAGAAATAATTACAGAGTATTTGTTAATTCAGGGACCATAATATATATGCTGCATGCAAGCTTGTTATGGAATGTTTTCGGCAAACAAAAATAAATTGTAGTGTAATTTGTAGGAAGCACGGAACGAGAGACTGTTAACGCCACTCAACCGTGACCAGGCCTTCGACGCGAGGTATTTACCAACATCGCTTATCTTGAGTACTTGTACAGACCTGATGATGTAATTTTGTTGTTAACATGTCAGTTGACGCGGAGCGACAAGATGGTTCGAGAAACTATGTTTTACAGTTGTTGAATTTTATATTTTATGTATTTTAGAGATGCCATCGCCAAAGCATTGTATTCACGATTATTTACGTGGCTGGTGGATCGAATTAATTATATTGTTGCTCAAAACCAAAACCGTACTACATCTATTGCACTTCTTGATATTTTTGGCTTCGAAGTAAGTACTTTAACGTTTTGAGTGAGCACTTTGATATGTTCGCTCTACAGATGCTGCACGCCGAACATATATGCTAACGCACTTGTCTTTTCAGGATTTTAAAGAAAACAGTTTCGAGCAGCTCTGCATTAATTATGCAAATGAAACCCTACAATTTTACTTTAATCAACACATTTTCAAACTGGAACAACAAGAATATGCTAAGGAGAAAATTATATGGCAGCAAATCGAATTCGCGGACAATCAACCGGTTTTGGATCTTATTGCTAAAAAGCCGGTAATTAACCCGAAATCCATCCTGTCGTAATTGTAATGAAGCAGTGCAAAGGTGGAAAAAAATCTCTCATCAATCACGGATGAGCATTACAAATATACTTAAGAAAAGTTTTAATCACAAAAATTTTTGTAGCTTAATAGCTGAAAAAACAATGCTGTTTTAGGTGGGAATTTTGCATTTGCTCGATGATGAGAGCAGCTTTCCAAAGGTAACTTTTGATGGGCATTCATTTTAAATTAACCATCCGTTTTCCGTTGGTTGTTTTATTTAATAATTTTTGTATTTAAATTTGCATCTGATTATGGTAGGCGACTGATCAATCATTTCTGGAGAAATGTCACTACAACCATGGAACAAATGCACTGTACCAACGACCTAGAACTCTCCATCCATCATTCGCTATTAAGCATTACGCCGGTCAAGTGTCTTACAATGTTAACGGATTTCTCGACAAAAATCGAGACACACTTCGTGCGGATGTTATTGAGCTGTTTATCGGTAGCGGTCTGCAGGTAATAATACTGGCGAAAATGATTTAATTACACCAACCAAACGGATTTTATTTTCTACGAGTACATTCGCTTTAATACAAGATTATTAATCGGAACGCTGTAAATTTTTGCATTGCATTATTATTCTTGCATTGCATTATTATTTTTGCATTGCATTTTGAGTGCTCCAAAAAATATGGGATAATATGAAGGTTTAAATATATAAACTAAACTAGAAAAAATCAGTGCAGAAACGGTACACTACTAAACCAATTTTATTATTTTATAGCTTGTGTCAAAGATGTTCCAGGAATGGAAAGACAGTTCCGATTTTGTCAAGACTGTCAAACGAGGCGCCGGTCGGTTCGTAACAATGAAACCGCGAACACCAACCGTTTCCGCCCGATTCCAGGAATCGCTGCTTTTGCTTGTTGAAAACATGTCGAAGTGAGTTTTCTATCATTCGAAGTAATAGTTTGAATTGAACTGAATATTGGCAGTGGCACAACATCGTCGCAGGTACGAATGGGCTTTAAGAGTACGTAGGGATTTTGATTATTTTCGATAGTTCCCGCAAAAAATGGCTTGCAGAAGTTTTGATAAAGTGTTTAAGTTACCAGATTAATAGCCAATTAGCCAATAGTAGATGGTCTAACATTTTGAATTTCAATAATGAAAACTGACTCAATGAACCAAAGATTTGCAAAGTAAAATCAATGTGGGCGTTAAGTACTGTATTGCGGCAACTAAGTAATGTAGTACATAATTTCCGTAATGTAGTACAATTAACGCCCACACTGATTTTACTTTGTAAATCATTTGTTCATTGAGTCACATATTATACAAATTTCATTACTCTCGTACATAAGCTGGCGAAGTGCAGTACGATTTAGAAATATCTTCAATTTGAGCACGATATTGCAGCTGTTATTATGCAGCAAAACTTTTTGCACTTTTCATGCTGATATTATGTGAATGAAAGGAAAATGTTATAAATGCCTTGGGGGAAAAACAGATCGTGAACCAGTTCGTTTCTCACAGTAGAGAGTGTGTTCAGCACGAGATACGCTACCTGCATTTACAGAAGCACTCAGACAAAATTACTTGTTCATTATCGCCGTCGCTTCAGTTAGTATAGTGCCTATTGTACTGAAAGGGCCAGACAAAATGTGGTCTGGCCGAAAGAATTAGTTTACTTCGGAATATTTCGAACTGCTAATTGTCTGCAAAATCGCGATAACCGTATGAAGGATTTCGCTAATAACACTGGGGGAATACTATCCATAATTCGAAATTAAATTTATCCAGTATCGATATATGCTGTATATTACGGACAATATGGATATTTTAATAGATGCCGACCACATTTTATCCGCTGCATAAAACCTAATAACAATAAGGCGCCGATGGTTTTTGAGAGTCCTATTGTGCTCGATCAGCTGAAATATACCGGGATGTTGGAAACAATTCGGATTCGTATGCTGGGATATCCCGTGCGGATTAAATATACGCATTTCGTCAAACAGTAAGTGCCTCATCATAAATCATAACACTTGCAGTATTGTTTCCTTATTGTAAGTCAGACCAACGAAATACCCGGTATTTGTTAATTAATTGTCAAGATATATGTTCGATTTCATTTGATTGCCGCACTACTTTCGGTTTTATTCACTTTCCCTATTGGCCTAAATTTCCGATGTAGAAGGTTCTGCAGTGTGCTACTGACTACTTACTGTACCGACGAAAGCCACGGCAACAAATTATTTATGTAACAATAGCTTTTACTGCCCACATTACTTAAAGTTGTTCCCAAAAACATCGTTTTTTCCTTTACAAGCTGCGCTGTAATGACTATCGATAAAAGATTATTATTAACTACCGTTTGTATTTTTTACTTATAGATTTGTGCGGGGCGCGCTATTAACTTATTCAGAAGGTTAACAAAACAATATGTGATTGTGATGCAGATCGTTTATTTATTCAACCTTACACGAAGTTTTAAAAAACAATTGAAAATCATTGTTGCTTCCAGTGACATATTTTGCTTCTCAAATTTACTCATTGCATATGGAAGTAGTGTGTGAAAAACTTGTTGCTGTACTACAAATGATTCTTGTGGTATTTAACTTCCGGTGAATGTGGTCGGTCATGCGCGAAAACCGTTCTCATGCCGTATAATCATTCGCAGCAGCGAAAGTTAAAGTAAAAGCGCTTAGTAAAAGCGCCAGAGTCAAGCGTACGTAGACGGTAGTCTGGAATTACAAATTTGTACACTTTGGAGTGCTAAGCGAAGAGCACCGCCAACAAGGGCCGTATTCCTGCATGCATGTTCATAAAAATCTCACCATCCTAACTATGCAACACAATCGCGGCATTTCTGTTTCCGAACAATAAATCTTTTTATATATATTAATTTAATTTTTTATCTCGTGGATATTTTGGCCTTGTTAGAGAAATCTAACTTTTTGCAGATACCGATGTCTTTTACGCGGCAAGCGGATTCCTACGGCATTAGCGGCAAAAGATGCGTGCCAGATGATTTTTGACGCTTTTTTGAGCGGCATGGTGAATCGCAACCAAAGGGCATTAAGAGCCGCTCTTTGCCTGGATACCAGTTAGGAGAATCAAAAGTGTTTATTCGGGAATCCCTGCACAGTAAACTCGAAGCGCAACGCGGTCTGGTGACGGAGGAAGCGGCAGTTATCATTCAAAAGCATGTTCGAGGATATATGCAGCGCAAGAAATACCGAGAGACAAAGCGCGCAGCCGCAAAAATTAAAGCTGTTTTACGAGGGAATTACCAAAGGTTCGACAATTACGCTCTAAAATTAAACGCCTTCCGGGTGGTACTTTTTTACAAATCACGGTAATCTTACTAATCTAATTTTTATAATTTTTCTATATAAAAAAAACTTATTTTTACAATAATCTGCACAAAGTGCAATTTTTTTACCATTACACAATTAATTATACATAGAATTATGCACAGGAGTGCATCAAAATATAGTTGCAACTGCTACCGGCCAAAAACGCGCAAAAGAGTTTTTTAGGCAGCGGCATATAATATTGCAACTGCTACCGGCCAAAAACGCGCAAAAGAGTTTTTTAGGCAGCGGCTATCTATTCAAATGCAACGGGGAAACGCGATATGCGTGATGGGTACAATCCCCGAACAGGATAGCATCGAAGAAGTGTTTTTATTATAAATTATATTCTGCTTTGGTACTCAGTTTTGTACTAGCACTGTGATACTTATTAAAGGTCTTAATATAGTTTAGCAAGCTGGCTTTTTCCAGTTTTTTTTGGACTATGTATAATAGCTTTCAATTTGAATTTACAGAGCATTTATAGCTATTCTTCCTGCAAAGTTTTTGATCGACATAATTAGACCACTGAGATCATAATCACTGCCTCGACACAATGAACAGGAGCGATATTAATTGTCGGGTATTATTAATCGTACGTTAAATTATGGTATCGCGTAAGAACTGAGGGCTTTATTAACGGAGGGCAAAACACTATAATCATGCGGTGTTGGTCCAAACTTTTGGTATCTGTAATTCAAGTGCAAAAGTTTCCCTGAGGCCATTTTTAACTGGATAAACTTGGTAACAATTTTTGTTATTTGACGAAATCAGCGGTGCTATTGAAAGTTAACTGATTTTAGGAGAGCAAAATTTTGTCGGCTTTGGCGCGGTCAGGCGTTGGCCCATATTTTTGTGCGGCTGCACTATGACATACCAAGTTCATTGCCGTGTGCTAATTGCTAGTGATTTTTGTTTGTGCCTTGCAGGAAAAAGTATGAAAAAATTCGAAAGGGCATCGTGCGAGCACAGGCAAATATTCGGATGCGAAAACAACGGAAATCGTATCTGGAGGTAGGTGCAGTGCAAAACCGAAATACAAACAACACTGGCAGCCGATCCCAGTAAAAAGAATTAACGCAAGAATCTGTCATAAATTTTAAACCGCATAAGCAAGAAGCTTCGCACGACTACTTTTTATTACAGACCACTAACCGCACAAAAGAGTTAGGTGCGATGAACGATGTGCATCGCAGGACGGCGTGGAAAAAAGTTGAAGATCAACAGAGAGCCCACGTGGCTACGGACGGCATTAAGAATCCTGAACTGCCGGCGGAACTATCTTTCGTCTTTAACAAACTAAACGGTATTAAACTGTCGCTGTCCTATAGAGCAGTAGCAGTAAAAGAGCCGACAGCTCAAAATATCAGAAAACTTTGAGATTTGAAAGAAAGGATACAGAATATTTCCATAGTTATCTGTACATAACTTGCAAAACGTATTTTAACTGGTAACTTATAATTTATTACTTAAGCACTGTCTACAATTTCGAAAAAACATTAGTACCTGTCAGCTGACTATTTATAGTACACATATTTCAGAACTGAAGACTGTTTATCGTTTTTATGTAATTTGTCTCCGTAAAATATTCGTTTTAAAATTAATTTTGAATGATGACGATGACCACAAAGTAGGTAAAGTTTCCTAATTAGTGAGAATGAGATGTCTTGCAGAATGGCATACACCGCATACCGAACGCAACGTTGTCAAAGTGGTTGGGCACGTGCAGTCGGAAAACGAAGCTTATCCGTGGCCGAGAGATGTTGATATGCACCCTTTTTCCAAATTCTCCGGAATATACTGCAAAGTATGGTTATAACGGGATTTCTGGCTCAATTTACTAGAAATAAAATATGATGTTAATTTTAGGATCGAGTCTGGGGTGTTCGCCGAGAGCCAGTCCATGAGTCCTTTCTTACCAGTCTTAATCCTGGAGAAAGAAAAGAGGCAGTAGAAATATTCAGATTGGTAAACGGGTTAAGCCTAAGGTTAAGGTTATTTCGTTCTGTGCTTATTAAACTATGTTCGTCTTAATAGATATTGAAATTCATGTTCGATGCAAATCTTAATGAGAAACAAGAAAAGGCTCTGGCTGATTATATTGTCCTTAAGGTAAGGTCACCAATCTTTAACCGTTCTGATACGCATAGCATCACTACTAATACATGTAAAGTACATTTCCATGGATGATGCACCCAATAATTACTAAAAATGTTGTAATTTCATACAAAGAGTATTTATTTAATTTTGTTAACATGATAACGAAATTCCGAGAAGAACTGCAGCTTTAGAAGCGTGAGGTTTGTTGTGCATACATTAATGATTAACGTCTGTTGTTTTCCTGTGCAGGGCATACGAAATGAACGCCTGCGGGATGAAATATACTGCCAGTTATGTAATCAAACTTGGCCAACGGAGCTGATTGTGCGGCATTCTAACGGCAAGACCTCGCCTTCACCCGCGCCCGTCTCCAACGACAGTGTAGAACGAGCGTGGTTTTTGATGGCGCATTGTTTGGGAGCGTTTCAGCCTTCGCGTTTCATGTACAAGTACCTGTTGAAGTAAGTGAGCGATTACTTCACAACGCTACTCACCTCGTGAAAATGCTATGTAGAGTACGATTTATTCACTCAGTCTGCGAGGAAGTTCCGGATTAAGATATACCTAAATCAGGCAGGAAGAATACAGGGTTGTAGAAAATTACGTATTTTATGCTAGGTACGTGTCGGACAACGCAACGAATAACTACAAATACGCTTGTCAGTCACGGTTGCTGGAGTCGCATGAAATCACCCCGAACCTCTGCCGAGTTTATCCACCCTCCATCTTGGAAATGAAAAGTGCTAGAAAACACGGCAGGATGGCAGTAAAGACAGAATTCGTCGACGGCGAGTGTCGAATGGGTGCACTCACTTCTTGGACGACAGCGTCCGAATTCGCCAGTTTCTTATTGAATCAAAGGTTAGTGTTATTCAGTGGTTTTGTTTTTGTGGCTGTCGGGCGTGTTGAAATACTGATTAACACGGAAATAAAATATAAATAAAGATATTTTCGTATGGATGAATTGTTGTAACACTGTACACGTAAATGGTGAATTGCATTGTACGTACATAATGTACAACGCACATAGAGTTACAATCATATAAATTTGTTATATATAAATAATATAATCTGCACTGACAATGAGCACAGCGTAATGAATATTAAGTCCGGTACTGTATGTATACTTACAGAGATATCGTAGCTGATTCGCAAGGATGGACTTTGATGCTGGTCAACGAAGACGATGACGAGTTGGTTGAGTTGAATGGCAGTGATTACGTTCTGGATCTGATATCGGAAATGGAACTGGCTCCGTCTTTCCCGGCTATCAAACCCTCCTTCCTGCGATCCCGGCGGAAGACCGCCAAACGCCGACCGGAATCGGAATTGGTGGCCAGAATGGATTTCGGTCCGGAAGACGATGCCCAGTCCGAAGCCGGTAAACCTGCCAAATCCCACTCGATGGCACACGGTACGGGTTTATTCTAGAGAAGCCTTATAAAAGTAAACTGGTCTTCTCGCTAAGTTTGTAAATTAGATTTAAATTTAAAAATAGCGTAATATCCAGCATGATAAGCTAGTAAGAGTTATTGGAATATATACTGAGCAACAGACACTCAAAACACGAATTTTTCTGTTTGTTTCGCCGTTGCAAAAACACTAAAGATAAATTTGCCTATTTTATCGTACGTATCTTTCAAGTCTTTGTGTTAACTGCAAGCACAACAGAAAATGCGCACCAACCTTAACTCTGTACGCTAAGACAAATTTTATAAGCAGCAGCTTTATTTTCTAGACAATTCCCCATCCCGACCGGGACACTCTGATCAAAAATTGACCCGTCTTGGTTTGGCCAAATCGAGTAAACTTAACCAGCGCTACGAAATGGACAAACAAGATCTTGCCAAGACCAGCGCACTCAACCGGCGGTACATCTTGACGGAAGCCGATGTTGTTGTGGGTGGCAGCAATGCACCTTCGCACAATCAACAACCTGCTAAAGAACATCCAGGATTATCCAATTCGGAGCTGAACAAGCGATACCGCTCGAATCCCTCCGTGGGCAATTTTGCAATCACCGGCAACATGCCAGGGCAGTCGCCGCCGGCAACGGACTACCGGGAGCGGATGACATCCGTCAGTTCAGACGTAAGCTTTACCGGTCTACCCTACCCTCTACCCGGTCACCCTTCAATTTATTCTTCTTATTTAGAAGCAAATATTTTGCCTTAAAAAACGATATTATTTTTTTTCATGTAATAAACGTATTAGCTTAATGCAAAATGAAAGACTGGTATCTTGTACGGCAAAATTATCTTGTACGGCTGGTCAGCTTATTAATTCTGCATCTACAGACGCCCTCGTTAACATCACATCTACAACGGGTGCGAGTGCCATCGACGAACAACACGCATGACATTGACAACTACCTGGATCAAATCTTCGATCCCGTTCTGCGCACCGCCATTGAAGACGACGATGTTCCTCGTCTGGATGCCAAGAAACTGGCCGCTTCTATCAAGGGCGGTGGTTCCAAACCTGCCAAAAATGCCGCTGATATGGTGCGCATTGCGCTTATTATATACGTATTGGCATGTACCGGCCGTAACAAATTACAACTCGTCGCGTTTTCAGAAAATGCGTCAGCCGACCAGTGCCAATCCCTCTGCTCACCCTGATTACGCGTATCCTAACGGCGGTCCGCCGCTGATACCTGCTCAAATTCCGCCATACAGTATTCCCGTCAACGCCCTTGGACCGGCCGTTGCACCGCCTGTCGGATACTTTCCGCCCATAGGTACGTCGCGATGCTTGCACTTCGATTTCTCTGTACTCCCTTGTGCATGCTTTTGAGTTCTGTTTTTGCGCTGCATGTTCTCCCGTTGGCCGAATAAAATTGCATGTCTTCTTGTGTTGGCGTTTGTGCAGTAGAAAATGACGTGATGTATCCCTTTGTTCCTGCTTATCCTTCTGTTGTGAACCATCGTATTGCACGCTCGGTGGACGGTAGTGCGCATAATCGCCTGTCGGTTCATATGGCTGCATCCAACGAAAGGCAAGCTTCCAGCAGACCGGGAAGTCCTGTGCCGGCTTCTTATTCGTATCACGGTACGATCATTGTGTCAATATATGCGTTGCGCTATTCGTTTTTTCGGTTGACCTTTTGCTACGCTTAATAACTGGCGCATATTGTATTCTTGGAATGATAAATGGCTGATGCATAATAATTTGACATACAAAACCATAAGTGCTTACTTTGCTTGAAAATCGAAGCTTGCTTTATTTGCCATGAATTCACTAAATCAGGTACATAGCTTTCATGTATTATATTACTTATAGTACATGTGCTAGCAAATGAAAAAGCTAGTTGGTACAGCGTGTAAATTTGCATATTGTTGGTAATTAACCGATTGATTGGTTATCGTTGATTCGTGATCAATTACTAACAAACGCTCCGCACGTAAATCAATCTGGTACAGAAAACAAACGAGATGCTAACGAGCGAGCGAGAGATATCCCGGCAATTTTCTAGCGATGATCGCTGCATAACGGCGATACAATACCGGATTCTAATTACACGATGCGGTAAACTGTTAGCGCAATTTCCGGTTTTGCATGTCGTATAGCGTTGCAGATGGTAAATTAAACGTGTTGATCAGCTGTCCATTGTATCCATCAGGCGGTTTTTTTCTCTTGATACGTCACATGTACCCCGCGTTCCTCTCTGTGCTGCGCCGTGTGTGTGACCATTTATCGTGCTCGCTCGTAGGGTACAGTCCATTTCTCATTCCAGCTGCCGGTCCGCCCGCGGCCGTAGACCCAGTTCTTCAGCACTACTTGCAGCAGCAAAGTTACGTGGTATGTCGAATTCTTCATTACCACTATCTCATTCACACTTTTAATTACTGACAAGCTACAACTATGCCACTTTGTACGTTTAGACGCAAGTCCAACTACAACATCAGCTTAATCATGCGCTCCAGCAGAATATTGAACTGCAACAAAAACTACTGCAGACGCAACAGGAGATGATGTCCATTCATCAGCAGTCGCATGAGCATTCCGACGGTATTAGCAGTCCCGGTGGATCCCCCGATTCTTTGCCGCCGACGCCGGTCGGAAGTAACGGAGAATCGTATATGGCGTACGCTAAAACCAGTCATCCCGTTCAGCCCAGTGCGGCACATTTACGAGTGCCAGTGAGAACGACGACACCCCTACCGACGACATCTATGGTCCGGGGACATCCGGAACCTCCTTTACCACCCCGGCAGTACGAGCCGCCCCCTAAAAAACCTATGCATGCAAAGTCTCCATCAGGTAAGACGATTTACGTGCAGATCAGTTAATCTTTTGCAAAGGTCACTTGAAATAATTAACAGATTATTGTTGAACACCCTACTAATGTCGTAATGGGGATGTCCACTGGCTGGTGTTTCCGTTACTGTTTATTACTTATTTGTAAGATAGAGAAAGGGTTATGTGTTTATAGGTCGCTTACATTATTATTTATTATTTTATAAATAGTCAAGCCGGTTACTTATTGAAAGTCGTACTTAATAATGCGGATGTCCGTTGGCAGGTGTTTCCGTTGCTCCACCACCACCACCCCCTCCTCCGCCACCGCCTCCCATTCCTCCCAAACCGGCCATGTCACCGGGACCGAACCGCAACCGTGGCGTGCAGAACTTTGCCGAACAAATCGCCGGCCGCGCCAGAACAGTGCGCATCGCCAATGTCCGCTGGCCGCCTCCTGTTCCATCGCCGCCGCATGATCCGGAAGCACGCACCCCACCACCTCCGCCCCCGTCGCAACGCTTTGCGGTCACGGGTGATCACAGTGTAAGCGAGCCCGTGCGGCCACCGGAAGCGCACACTCCAAACAAGCTGCTCAACCGCCTCGATATGGCTACAATTAACCGGCTGGAAAGTGTTATCAGCGGTCAGACGGTCAAGCAGAAGAACAGCAGTGCGGCAACCAACAAAACATCACCACATACTGCAGCGGAACAAGCACGAGCTAAGTCGCCTGCGAAACTGATTGTCGACGCCAAGGGCGTGCCCTTTCCTCCACCCCCACCACCGGGAGCGGGAATGTCTAGTCCGCCCCAGCTGCCGCTTCGCAATGGGGGCGGGAAAGTGACCGGAAGTGCTCAACAGCCGGGAAAATTTCCCATCGCATCAGATGGACACCCGGTTATGGCTCAACCTCCTTCCACGTATTATGCGTACAATCGCACGCACTGGAACATGACACTACGCAAAGAGGTTAAATTTCTACACATTAAAGTGATGTTTGTAAAAATTTTTATCAAAATTTGTTTTTAAATCCATTAAAAATCTTTCAAATAAAATATAGTAAACAACTTAATTTTTATTTGAGTTGGACAGCACTCACAATCCGCAAGAGCGAACAATATTAACGCTTTTCTGCGACCTTTTTTGTCCTAATAATGAGCAGTCATACTTCTGGCTCAAATATTAATTCAGACTATTTTTTGCAGTACTTTACCCCAATGGAGAAGATTGACAATCCGTTGTCCGTCAGCCTGGTCTTTGGCCAGATCCTCCATGACACATTCCAAGATACCTGCGTTCGCATGAGTCGTGAAGAACAACAAAGAATGCGCTCTCTTTTTGGTACCATCTCAAACAGACAACTTAGCTATAGCATATTACTGAATAAATATGACTGTGATACCTAGAATCACATGGCATCACCGGTACTGAATCTGGAACATCAGCATCCCAGGTCAAGTTCACGGTTAAGAAGAATATTATCGACGCTGCTAAGGAGCTACCGCTTTATTTTTGCCGTCTATACCCTGTCGCGGTAAGAAAATAGTTTTGACTACAAAATCTAAATGCAAAAATGATGTGGAATTTTCACTGCAGCAGAGCGATAATATAAGCAGCGCTTCCTTCCGTCGTCAATATTTGGGCATCTCACACAGTGGATTACGTTTGGTCAGTCTGACAAAAGATCACCATGATCAGGAGATGTTAACAGTGCGCGAGCATCACCGATATGAAGACGTACTGGATACCAACATTCCAAAAAATTCATCTGTATACATTTCCTTTCTGAAAACTAAAGCACAGCCTGATAATGCTAGCTCATCGACATTTTACACGCACAAGGTAAATAAAAATGATATGAACAGGTAAATTTGTGACGGCATATGTTAAAAAAAACAAGAAACCAATTTCTGCAGTTTAACTACCTATGCTGGCTTGAATTATCGTTATTTTATGAAAGATAACAGTGTACGTAATTCTTTGGTGTTATTTCAGGCGAACCAGATAAAAGACTTAATTGATCAGATGTGCAGTGAAGCAGATCAGGTGTGTATATGCTCAATTGTCAATAAAATAATCTTGCTTTTTTACCTTTGTGGGAGACCTGTGACAATAAACCAACACAAACATGCCGTAATCGGCGATTTTACTGTACAGATTTCCGACAATGCTATGTCCGGCGAGTTCGTGCGAGCAGTCGCGGACTATCGCACAAAAGACCCCACCCTGCTAAGCTTCCGTCGAGGAGATATCATTCGACTTGGAAACCGCAACCAGTCTTATCTCGATAAAGGTACGTTGACGACACTTTTTCTACAAAATGTAGTAAATATCAGGCAGTACGCAAGGAACTTTGCAGAAAGGTCACCGTTCGTTAGAACGGTGACCCTAAGACTTATTGTTAGTGGTGCTTGCAGTGCCTTGTTGTGCTTACGTATCTGTTTAACTTGCGATACAATATGTAGTTGTTATAAGAAGAAATGCTAAAGTTTCTAATTACGTTAGCAGGCAGCCGCCATAAGCGGTTTAATAAATGGAAAATCTGATATGAATCTGGTTATATTTGCCATTCGCTTACTTTTTTGAAAATAATTAAACCGGTGTACTCTACCCTTATAGTGTTTTAGTTTTTGCTACTGGGCCTGTAATGTTGGAAACTGAATAGTCAGAAGTAACTGTTGAGTTCGTCTCCAGTTTTGTGCCCGGAATCAAAAGCAAACAGCCACCTTATATTCGGTGAAGCGCGCAATTAGAAACAAATTCACTAAGCGAGTACACATAGCTGCGGCAAATTTCCAGTAAGGATTTAATAAAGAATCGGTGCTTGCAAAACACTGTACATGACCCCACTTTGGGGCGAACAGTTTCAAGTGCTGCTTTTAGGCTTCATGTAGAAGATTCTATAATAACGTCCGAAGCCTAATTCCTCTGTTTACATTTTATTTACTGATCATTCGATGTTTACAAGATGTTTGTGATGTCCATCTACCTAATACCAGCCTGCCTCCGAGCCGAGTAAACACATATACATGCACATTATACGGTATGCGCTACGACAGCAATATCCTATCCGGTAGCAAATGCAGCATGCCGGTGTTGGTCGTAAAAACAGCCAATTAGGTTGTTTTATCATGTAATCAGAATGGACAAGCAGAAGCTACCAGCGCGATGAATTATTTATGATGGATTTCGTTTGCCATTTCAACGGCCATGAAACAGACCTTTAACAATTACGTGATGTTATACATTTTGTGTATACCGTGTGTAGTTTGGTGTAACTTACACCGTTTCTCACATGCATCAGATGCTGTGCAGTGTGCAGTATACCTGTGCAGTGTCATCAATCATTTTTGACAAGTTGAAGTGGTTACGGTCTTTGCAGCATCACTGAGCATCCGTAAAAAAAGGCCAAATGCCGGCTTTCAGTGCGCAGCTTGACTAGCTACAGCTCGTGTGTGGTCTGATCGTGATGACAACTGTTGCATATCTTTACGTTTTTTAGGGTGGTTGCATGGTACAATTGACAATCAGTGGGGCATATTTCCTCAGGAATACGTTGAGCCAATCGGCCGACAAGAAGCCCTAAACCTGAAATCTGGGACAACTTTGGTCAGCGCTTCGGTAAGATTCTTCTAACTAACTGCTGTTTTAATTAATATCGAAATTCGAAGCCAGATTAGTGGCCATTACTTGTAAACTGCCTCGTTTTATAATATGGGAATTGTAACTAACCGTAAGTCGGCTGAATGGTTGCAAGTTCACCAGCCTTTGAAGATATTCGTTTATGTAAAAGCTCACTTAAGTTAGCATCGAATTTGAATTGTAGTTTTTTTAATTTCATGCAACGTTTTAATGATACATGCAACATGAGCTGGCAAGTGGCAAGGATATCTGGTCAGAGCAATTGTAGTACTGGTTCAGAATAATCATTGTTTTTGCTCATTGAAAATTTTTGTTGCTCACTCTGGCCGTCTGTTTTTAAATACGAGAATGAGGGTAACAGAGAAGCCTTGAAGTAAACTTAATAACAGTAACAACTACAAAGTAATTAATTGGCTTGCAAAACTTCTTCTAGCCGCTGTAGCATAAATTACATTTTAAAAGGGCCCATCTCAAATTCATACTCATAGTGCAAATTATTCTCGTACGTCATAAGCGTAATTTTTGTCGACATAGGGGCTGCTGCAAAAGGACGGCCACCGAAAGGTGATAAACAACGACGTCAAAATGAAGGTCAGTACAGAGTTAACTGGAATAGAAATTTCGATATCTTTCTAAGCTGCCGTGTGGTGATTACCCAAGGAAAAAATAACACAACAGTAGAACGCATAGGCATATGCTATGATTTGTACCCGATGAAGTTGTTTTTCTTGGCCGCTTTGCTGCGGTCTTGTTTATATGATTAAAACAGTATGCTATGAATCTATGATTAAGTATCACCTTTTTTAAAGAGCAAAAGCGTGGCATGATGGCGGTGTTCTGATTAGACGTCATGTTGTATGTTTTGTGTTCACAAGTTTTGCGTGTTATTTACACTGAACCTGAAATTAGCTTGACAAAATTTCGTAGATTGGTATTCAGAGTTCAAATGGTCATGATTCGCCTCGCGAAACCTCCTCGTCGGCATCGTCGCAACGCTCGGACACTTCACCAACTTCTGCCAAAATCCGAGCCCACGATGGGAAGCTCTCCATGTTGGAGTTTGCATTACTTAATTTCCGGCAGTGTGTTGACAAGTAAGTGTAATGACACGGTTATAGCGTCAGATTAGCGGTGCTAGTCATCATTTTTCGACAGATTAAGTATGTAATCCATATTGTTGTTGGGCACATCTTGACCGGATAAATCAACCTGTTGCAAATCCATAACTGTCGGCTTACTTCTCATATGCAATATTCTCGTAGGTACGGAGTTGTTAATCGCGATCGGCGAGAATCCACTAGCTCGTCCATACAAGGATCAATCAAGCAGATAGAAAAACTTAAAGACGCTACTGGTTGGTATATGCATGAGTTAATGCGTTTAAAATTAAACTACAACTGCATTTTTTATCTTCAAAAGATTTTACACTAACTTTTGTAATGCATAACTGAAAAACCATTTCATATTGTGAGTACCTCAAGATTTGACTTGCATTTGTCGCGAATAATTATAATAAAAAAATATGCTGACAACTGTGTAAAAATGCGTTTGTTCTTAGGTAAAGACTGGACTTGGAAAGAGCAAGCAGAATTGGTTAAATTTTCGAAAGTAAGTGCTTCTTAATTTTAAAGCGTGTGCTGTGGTAACGTATTTCCTCCGTTTTACAGTCACCAATTCATCATTCCCTTCTGAAATTTGACGATGCAGAAATGGACAAACACGCAGTGGAAGCATTTATAGGTGAGGCGATATTCCTTCAAAAATTTTAAAAATCGAACTACTTTACTAATTTTAAAAATTTTTGCAGCTGTAATGAAGTTCATGGGAGATTATCCAATGTCAAAAAACAGCAACGAATTTGAATGCGTATACATGATACTCATGGTAAGCAACATCTTAGTTCTGCTTATGTTGCATGCAAATTAAAATTAAAATAAAAGGCCGATTTTATGTTATTGTCGACTTTGACCTAGGATCTGAAACCGAATTATGCCGGCTTTTATTTTTTGGTCATTGCAATTTGATACACGAGTGGTCCAACATAAGTAATAACAGCGGTGGTCGATCCAAAGCGGTTTCAGTGCTTTGTCATGCATGTTGTTGCGGGAAATTTATATAGATTTCTCCGTAGGTGTGCCACAGATATCCAATTCTGCGTGACGAAATCTACTGCCAAATCATAAAGCAAACAACTAACAACAAAAGCGCAAAGCCGTAGGTGTCCACTGTCCATTTCGTTTAGCAAGTGAAAATGTTGGGCAAATGCTACCCCAAGCAAACTACTGATTTTACTTTGACTTTGCTAATTTGGTAATTTTGTTTCTCATCAAAAGATAATCTTTTATAATTTGTATTGTAGATCGAGGAGCTTTTTTTAGAACGCACCTACTTTAATATTATAGGTTTTGTTGAAAGCTTACCAATGCAAGATAATACGTGATTATTTATAATTAACGGTGTTGGATTCTTAACATGTACATAAACGTTTTTGAAAAGAATCAATTATAAGCGCTTTTTGTCGACAAACAGTAACAAAGGATGTAGTTTGAGAAAGAGACAATTGTTATTGCAGTGACAGCTGTCAGCGCGGATGGCGTCTTCTGTCAATTATCGCAGCCTATTTCGACTGTAGCGAAAATCTGCGACCGTATATTTTCAAATATCTGGAAACCGCAGCATACGATAAACGTCGCCCTAATCATGGGACGGCACTGATCTGTTTGCAAAATCTTCGGAAAACGTTTAAGTTTGGAGGTCGCAAAAATGTTCCATCTCCAGAAGAAATTGTTGCCATTTCGGTACGCGTAGTACAGATACATGGTTGAGAGTTATAATAATCTAGAACACATTATAAAATATGCCTTATTTGGTTTATTTACCTGTTGATGCCCTAAATAATATGTAACTTTACGATTTAGTATATTCAGCCAGTTTACGAGAAATGTGTTCGTTATTAAGTTATCATTTTGTACGGTTTGTTTAAGTATATTAGATACTAAGTATGTTTACATACCAAAGAAGTACGCTGCGATTCATTACATAACCTCATTTGCATCCAGGCTGGTCGCAGCTCCAAGCGGCAAATCTATTTGCTGCCAGGTGGAACCGAGAAGGTGGTCAATACGAAATCGACAACCGTAAGTGACCTTGTTTAGGAAACATGAAATTTCACCGCAAACAGCTGGTGTCTTCATCAACACTTACCATTCAATAGGTTGTCGAGGACGTGATAATGGAGCTATGTCATCAATTAAAAATCGATTCGGCATCGGAAATGGATGAGTATTCGGTTTATGCGCTCCGTGACAAAGGTATACACCACGGCAACTATGTTGAGTGCGGCCCGCAATGGTCACCACTTAACCTCAATGACAATTCTATTCAGTTGTAATTAGTTGGGTTTTTTATGTGTGTCAGATGATCTATACGGTTATCCGCTACAATACGAAGACTACATACTGGATGTGACAACGGAACTATCCAAAACCGGTCAAAACTTTATACTGCTCTTCCGGCGGTCGGTGTGGTACTTTCCCTTGAGAACATCCGAACCAGCCAGCAATTCCGTCTACATCGATATGATGTTTCATCAGGTACTTACATAGTCACAGTACCGCAAGCTAAGCGCATCAACACCTAATTACTAAATACATAAATTTGGGATATTTAGATTGTGCCTGATTACCTCGATGGTTTACTTTTGGTATCGCCACCCGGAGGTTTGAACGGACAGGAAATAGTAAGAAAATACCTTCACAATATCAAGGGAATCAATTCATAATCACTAAAAACAGCAGAAAATATTAGATAGAAGCATCTTCCAAAATAAAAGTCAAAATTTTTTTCAGACTGAAATCGGGAAAATTGCTGCTATTCTGCATCGTTCAACAAACAAACTACAACCCCCGGAAACGTGAGTTCACCGTAATCATCGTACTTCGCACGAGCGCCATAAAGATTGTGTACCGTAATTACAGAAAAGAAATAAAATACCTCTTGCCGAAACCCGCCCTGGTCTTGAAAGATCCGCGTCCCACGCAGTGGTTACAGATTGTTAGTGACAGCTTCCAGTCGGCACTCAAGTATACGCCCACGGAAGCCAAAGCCGAATTCCTTAATATGCTACAACGCTGGATCCTGTTCGGCTCCAGCTTCTTCTTTGTCAACGTAAGTAAAATGACCACCACGTGGCGATTTCATCGCTTATATTATTTTCACGGTATAGCGCATTGTATCGCCGATATCGGACACCGTCAATCCGAGCAGCTCGGATCGCATGTCGGAAGTGTCACGGCGCACCGACCGGCAAATGGTGGAGAATATTCTGGCGATTAACAAAAACGGTGTCTACTTCCTGGATGTGCTGTCCCGCGAGACCATTATGCACCATCCCTTCTCGGAAATCATATCGACACGACGGATTAAGAGCAACGACAGCGGAGCACTGTATTTGGATATGAAGTGCGGCACATTGGTGTCCCAGCGGATTACTCGGATGCAAACGGATCAGGTAATTACAACTTGCAGACTACCACGCGCATTGATCTTCTGGATATACGATATGAATGAAAGCAGACGTAAAGCCTACTTTAAATTCTGCAAAGGCCGTGTTATCCATTATTACGTGCTAATTCTTGATAACACTGCATGTGTACGTTGTAGGTATGCATTTTAAATACAATGGAAGCGCCAATTAGTAATGATAAACATACATACAACTGCCGTAACAAAATTTAAAGCTATTATTTCTGATTTCTGCCAGTTTAGATTTATAACCAGATACCTCAAAACAAACTGCCGGTAGTACTCAAGCAATTTTACTTTAGACCACATGGAAAACGTGCGCTTTAATAAGATGCATTATTTTAGGCGCATGAAATCGCTCGATTGATTGGCCACTACATCCACATCGAAAATTCCCTTTTAGCCTCGAAAGTTGCTAAAACACCGATGCTGGCCGAACTGCAGGCTGTGGACAGCAGCAGGCTTGCTGAAAGTGATTAATACGCACTAAAAGGAAGGATTATCTGTGCTGCTTATGGTGAATTTCCGAATTTCAAGGGCGACAAACCCGCCATCCAAGAGACCAGGAATTTTCACGACTTCAGTAAATGACCGGTGTCCGGTACAGTTTTGTTTGTTGTACCGGAGAGTTTTAAAATGATGTTTTTTTGTTTCGATTTCATGCCACAGTGGGATGGTTCTGCAGCGCTGAAGTGATTGCGATTTGTTGTGATTCAAGTAATGCTGGCATGAAAATCATGTTTTCGATTTTTATAACTTTTACAAATTCAAGAAATAAAAAGGCTGTACAATTCGACGAATCTATTTATTTCTGACTAAAAAAACCTTGAAATAATCGGATCACAGGCCGGACGGTGCACCGGTCCCATTCGCTCGTAGGAATTTCGAAAAATTATTAGCCACGCACAGTGGTTCAAGAAACGCGCATCTCGATCGGATCGGAGATTTTCGGAAATCATAAACACATACGTATCTGTAAACAGTGCAAATCGGTTGTAAAAAAAGTTGATCAATAGCTGAATAGCAGCCTTAACAAACTTCCCGGCAAAAACTCTTCGCACTCGCTCTACGAGTGCTACAGTCAGGGTGAATTGTTTTATCGTGCGTTTATGATTTTCATCCAATCTGCTACAGTCCAGGAGCAGGAAGACATCACCCTCTTGAAAGCCCATTTCAGTAATTCACAGTGTTAATGGTGAGAACTGTGAATTTTAAAATCAGTTCGAAGTCTTCCGATACAACTCCAATGTCATGCCATCGGAGACGGCTTCCGCAACAACGGTCGAAGACAAAATTTCGAAGTCTGCATCTTTCTGACGGATCCCTGTTTCGTCATACTTCGCGTCCAACCCCAGACATCGCTTTAACCCATCCACAGCCCGTCCGACCGACCACTGTTTGTGGAGATAAACAGGCCGTGATGTTCCGTCGAGCAGAAACACCTCCACAAACACTCGCTCATCTTCCGGGATGCCTTTCTCCCCCGTAGCACTGGCTTTGAGTTTCATCCGTCGTAATTTAATGGCGGTGGGGTTTTGTGCCTTAATTGCTCTGGCGGCAGGAGGCTGAACAGGTTTGATGACGGTTTCAGGCAAATGAAACGGCACAGCGTTGGTCTTCGTCAGATGCGCCCTTGAGCCAGGGCAGTTATGGTCTTCACCATGACGATGGGGCAGGCAGAAAGTCTGCTGGCACTGCTCGCACTGGGTTCGCATGATACCCGAGTCCGCACATGTCGCAAGTGAACACGGAGGCACGGGTGGAAGGGAAGGAGATTCCTCGGCAGTGGCAACACTGACGGCGGTGCAGTTGTGAGACGAAGGCAGTCGGTGATCGAGACAAAATGTCTCATGGCATTTATCACATGGAAAGGGAAGGAAATCCAGTTTTGTGCATTGTTCCAAGAAGCAATGAGACCCCACTAGGAATTCGTTGTTGGTTGGAATCGCGGAAGGTCTTTTATTGCTAGCCATTGCACATATGACATAATATACGTATCCAAAATAACTTGGTCTCTGCAGTCCCAGTCAACAATGAGAACAATTCCGTAGCTTGAGTAATACTAAAACTAATTAAAAAATCTCAACAAATACCCGTAGAATGTAAAAGATCGTGCTGGATTAAGGATTTTCAGGTTTCAGACTGTAGCAAGGAATTCAGAAAAATAAAAATGTAAAGCAATATGGTGCATTTATAGTGCAATATTTGCGTCAGGAACGATAAGGAAGCTAACTTGCCAAACGCAAATCTATTTGGGAATACTCTCTTCAGTTTTTTTATGTAAAATTTTTCCTTGCGAACATTCTGTTTTCCATTTTATAAAATTTTTGAAGTAATGGCCGGAGCTGTTGCATCTTAGTTAAAAAAACCCAAGCGTAAATATAATATCATTGTATGTATTTTATTTGAAGTTCTATCATTTTGAACAGTACTGTGGGTCAGTCAGGTTTACCTCAACCTGCTCAACACGGCTTTCGATTCACATTTTCAGATTACGCTATACAGCAACAAGGAATATGAAGCGCTCAAAGAAAAGCCAACATCACACCAACTACTTCAAAGAAACGAATGTTCCAGATCATAAAACAGAAAGCAAAAATTAGAAATCAGATGCGCAATAGTTAACCTCCACGCAGACGAAGGACCAAGTGAAGGGTGGACTCCTTCTGAATGTTATAGTCAGAAAGGGTTCGGCCATCTTCCAGTTGCTTGCCAGCGAAAATCAGACGCTGCTGATCGGGAGGAATTCCTTCCTTGTCCTGAATCTTTGCCTTCACGTTCTCAATAGTGTCCGAAGGTTCTACTTCCAGGGTGATTGTCTTTCCAGTCAGCGTCTTGACAAAGATCTGCATTCCTCCACGCAGACGCAGGACAAGGTGGAGCGTCGACTCCTTTTGGATATTGTAATCCGACAGAGTACGACCGTCTTCCAGCTGTTTTCCGGCGAAAATCAGGCGCTGTTGATCGGGAGGAATTCCCTCCTTGTCCTGAATTTTCGCTTTCACATTCTCGATGGTGTCCGACGGTTCCACTTCCAAGGTGATAGTCTTACCCGTCAGCGTTTTCACGAAGATTTGCATTCCACCGCGGAGGCGAAGGACGAGATGCAGAGTGGACTCTTTTTGAATGTTGTAGTCAGACAGAGTGCGGCCGTCCTCCAACTGCTTACCAGCGAAGATCAGACGCTGCTGATCAGGAGGAATTCCTTCCTTGTCCTGAATCTTGGCTTTCACATTTTCAATGGTGTCTGAGGGTTCCACTTCAAGGGTAA
The DNA here is from genome assembly GCF_019649055.1 of Paramacrobiotus metropolitanus. Lineage (NCBI taxonomy): Eukaryota > Metazoa > Tardigrada > Eutardigrada > Parachela > Macrobiotidae > Paramacrobiotus > Paramacrobiotus metropolitanus. Next base: position 219,114 of record NW_026570328.1, on the reverse strand, counting down.
TGGTCTTTCCTGTGAGGGTTTTGACGAAAATCTGCATACCACCTCGCAGACGGAGCACCAAGTGGAGCGTTGATTCTTTTTGGATATTGTAATCGGACAGAGTGCGACCATCCTCCAGTTGTTTACCTGCCAAACAAAAAATTCGATTAGAGATCACTTACGATGGAAGAAATAATAAGTAAGATTAAATGATGTACAATTTTTCAGTATTATAACTTTCAGTCAGCTATTAAACCTAGTAACCTTATTTTTACTGTAGCAAATACCTAATCGGCTAATCCGATTTTGATTTTAAGTAATAAATAAAGGCCGAAGAGGCCTCCAGGCGAACTGAAAATTCTAAGTCATGTATATCGTTGAGTCATCACTTAATAGTTAAAATATTGCTTACCAGCAAAAATCAGACGCTGCTGATCAGGGGGAATTCCCTCCTTGTCCTGGATTTTCGCCTTGACATTCTCGATAGTGTCAGATGGCTCCACTTCCAGGGTGATCGTCTTTCCCGTGAGGGTTTTCACGAAAATCTGCATTCCACCACGGAGACGCAGGACGAGATGCAGAGTGGACTCTTTCTGAATGTTATAGTCAGACAGGGTTCGACCGTCCTCCAGTTGCTTTCCAGCGAAGATCAGACGTTGCTGGTCCGGAGGAATTCCCTCTTTGTCCTGGATTTTGGTCTTCACATTTTCGATGGTATCCGAAGGTTCCACCTCGAGGGTGATGGTTTTGCCCGTCAAAGTCTTCACGAAAATCTGCATGGTAAAGAATTAAAAGGTCACCAATAAGGCAATCTACTGCAATTTCAATGCAAAAGCACAAATGCGGAAAGAGTCGGATCGATTATAAAATCCTTGGCAACAGCACGAAAATTTTCTGTTTCGTAAAGAGCGTTGCACGGATCTTTTATAGTCAGCCATCCAAGCCGAAGTCGCGCCACCTAGCGTTTGGGCTACGTCAATCCAATCACAGTGCTTCATATGAGCACTAGGGCGGAGTAACATGCCGAATGATTCAGAATGAATGACCTCAAACGAGAACTTGTGGACGGAAATTGATATCATTCGAATGTCCTGTGACTCTGGTAGTTTCCGGAAGGCTAAAATAAAACTCTCGTTCGGTTTTGTTTCGTATTTTTGTTTTCAGTAGTATCCAAAGCTGCCGGGCACCATTATCATTTATGGTGTCATGTGAGTAATGGGTGGTGGGTACCGTTACATTAGGTAAGTACATATAAATACTACGTGAACGTGCCGTATTAAAACGAATCAAAAGACGCCGATACACAAAACACTGAAAACAGTACGTACTGTACTAGACTTCTAGTAACCCAATGAGAAAATTTAATAAAATACATATAGTACTACTTGACTTGATTACAAACTACGTACTTGATTACAAAATGAACTAAATGTAGTTTGGACATAAAATCATTTCGCCGGTAACATATAGCATCCAATCTCAAACATGCTGAGAAAATGTGACATGGTTTTACTAAAGTGGAAGATTACCAGTATATCTAGATTTTACAACAGCTTCCGGAGGTAGTGCTTGGAAAGTTTGTTTTGGTCGCTCTGAACTTCTTCAAATCCTAGGATCGCCCAAATTTCCTTCCTTTTCTGACCACTCAAAATCCCTTCTTTCAGTACTATTAATCACTTTCGTTCTTCATAAATTTGAACTGGTTGTAGAACTTGTGTTAGATCAACTCAAATCGTAGAAAACATAATATTGTCAGTCTGTCAGATACAGTTAATACTCGCAGCGACGCAGTAACTTACGTAATTACGAAAGTGTTTGTCATTTTTTTTAAACTGGGCTTCCAGTTAGATTACCCGCGGGCCGCGGCATAGGTTTTTCACTTTACCTGCTACTACAGTACAAGTACTCAGCCAACGGTTTGCTACTGTCAGTAATGTGACTGATGTCCTTTGTATCGCTATTAATAAGTCTACGTGAATTTCATCTTTTAACCAATTTGAAATACAAGGCAACTAAACCTATCAGATGGAAGTGCATAGAAGATAAAAACAAATCAAGTACAGGCCATGAGCAGATTTTCAGAAATGCATCAACTGAGTCACTGACGAAAAATGAGTACATTACAACAAATACGGTAAGAGAAGACGTAAAAAATCAAACAGTAAAAGGAACACAGAAACTAGTTATTCTTTTCCTTTGGGTCACTTGCAATCGTTGTACAAACAGCAGATAAACAGTTTGTGCCGCCAAGACACACTTAGCAGTTTCGCATGATCCAACTAGCTGGCGCATGTCCGGTAGTGCTTTTCGCGTGCATCGATTACGCTGTAAGCATCATTCATCCTCCGTAATAATTCATCTATTTCACTGCTGAGCTGTTGGATTTTTTGCTCATTTTGCGGCAGCTGAGTCTCCAGATCGCTCAGTGTACGGATCTGACTCTGCGTCTCTTGCCGGAGCCGGTTGGCTTTCTCGCGTAAAGTGGTAGCGCGCGTTTGGACTTCGCCGCCGAGCGAGCTGGTCTTTTTTCCCAGTTCCGTCTGCGCAGTTTTGTAGCGAGCGTCCAACTGGGTGGCTTTCTGCATGACACATACATAGATCATCGTAATCTGATCACATTCAAAGTGCACAGATAGATAATTTTATTCCGTTAGGTAATTAAATGATGATTTTCAATTTCAAAGTACAACTAGATAACCAATTACGTATCTGGCAGGTATTATACAGTAACACGATTTAATAATACACACATGGTTGTCCGCTTAAAGTATTAACGGTGCAGTAAAATAGCCGCGCTTTACAGTTGTTTATCTTTTATTACTTTGTTAAATTATCATTACGCATTTAAAACGGTCCACCCCGGAAATAGACTTGCGACTGTGTATCCGTATTACAGATATGTGCGGACAGTCGTGTCATAAATCGTCAGCATTTCCGGGAGCACAGTACCGCCAGCAAAATTTTAATGAACGATCAACATTTGCATGGTCTAAAAGGAATCACCAGGAATACCACTTCGATACGTTTAACTCAAGAAGTGAAAATAAAAAGTTTACTATTAGCAAAATATTAACCGCAACGAATTGTACGTTCGGATTGGCTTTTGCTACTGGGCGTAATAAACAGACATTTATTCATACACTTTCACTGAATTAATCGCTGCGCGGCGCTCCGGTCCATGTAAATAAAACATTGGCTGCAGCAGTTTGTAGAGAAAACAGTCCTAACAAGGCGAATTTACTCTTAAAGTTCTAAACATTCATATATTTTCTTACCCGGTCAACAGCATCTGCCAGATTTTGCGCATTACGCGTTTCCGTCTCCGCCTTTTGCAGTCTAAGCCGGTTCTCAGTAAAGTTCCTCTCAATGTCCCTCAAGCGAATTTGAAGAGACAGGGCACCTTCCAGTGAAGTGGCTGCAGTGGCTTCAGCATTGTCCGTTCCATTGGAGGTTTCCGCCAAATCTTTTCCGGCTTCGGCGATATCCAGAGTGGCATTGCTGATTGCTGCTTGAGCCACGTTTTGAGCTGCTTTGGCTGCTTGGAGTGCATCGCGCACTTCTTGTGCCACTTTCAGGACATTCTTTGTTTTATTTCTACAGCAATTTCATAAACTTATTCAAAGTTAGGTAATTAATAAAATATGAGAAGATTTTTAACCTAACGACGATTCCAACGTATTTTCACTAACGCCGAATGCAGTCATAATCTGGAAGCTCTGTTTCTTATTTTTACTTTGTTAGAGACGTTAGCCTGTTCATTAATCGTAAGTATACTCTGTACAGTAGTGCATTTGCTCTAATTTAAAGCGGCTGTTAAACGTCAAAAGTACAGTACAAGACTACGAGTACTTACGTTCACCATTCTCATACGCAAAACGTCCGTAGTATATTACTAATACGACATCAATAATATTATAATCATAACACTGTATTTTTAAAAGCTGGATATTTCAGTGGGTAATCGTAACAGGTCAATAGGAAATACGCATTGTTCACATAACATCTGCAATTCTGAATGCTAAAACAAAATAAAAATTATATACAACACAATCTGTTCGAATAATTTACGTCAGCCACACTTTTCTCTGTCACGTTACTGTAGCTACGCATAACAAGCTATACTTCCACATATAATGTAAAACTAATACGATATTTTTTAAATATTTTGATCGACAATGCACAGGGATACAATACCTGATATCTTCGGCCCGCCGTTTAACGTTTTCTGCGGTTTGTGCGTCCACTGCTGTTTCTCTAATAATTGCATCAATATTGGTCAGTCCGAGAATGGTTTGGTTGATCTGCAGTGCAAGCTGCATGACCTCGCTTTCCGACAAAGAAATGCTCATGTTTTTGATTTCATCTGCAAGTCGTCTGATATCAGACGGCTTTGCACGGTCTTCTGTCGTGAATTTTTCGATTTCCACGAGTAGACTTTCCAGGTCTTTTTTGAGATCATTAGACACGTTCTTTGCATTCGCAGCCGACACGGCAGCATCCTCGGTTATAGTCAAGGCTTGCAGGGATTGCGCTTGAGCCTTATTAACCTTTGAACGATCAGCACAACATTAATGATGGATGCAGATCGCCGTAACAAAATTCTAACTACCCATTTTTGAAGAACAACGTAAATGTACGGTAAGACTGAGAACTATAACATACCTCTTCGAGCAATCTTCCGGCTTTTATTTCGACCGTTTCTAGCTTTTCTTCTGCCTTCTTGGACAGATCCAAAGCGTTTTTTGATTTCTGTAAAGCGCCTTGATCGCAACTTAATCCTCCGCACCGGCCACAACCAGCTCCACCACAAACATCGTCGCATGGATTTCCTGCTCGGTCGCACACCTGCGAAACCAAAGCAACTGTACAAGCAAGTGGTGAAGCACATTTTCCGAATACGTACCATGCTGTTTAAACTAGGAATGTTAGCGTTTAACTCCACGACTTTTCGATCCAGTTCCTGTAGGAGATCTTCGTTCTCTTGCTGCGCTAAATTCAGAGCTTCTTCTTCCATTTTCAACTGCTCTTCCGCATTTTTCCTTATCTTCTCCGCAACACTTAGCGTATGCGTGGACTGCAATACACGGTTCAAGGCGTCTTGGGAGCGGCCCTGAGCTTCCTTTGTCAGATTGAGGGCACCTGTAAATCACCAATACGAGTTTGCCGGCATTGTTATACGCACTTGAAAATGCAAGGATCAGCAGTTGCTGCATTACAAGAGACCTTCGACATTGGCTTCCTGCAGCGCTGTGGCATTGTCTTTGAGGTTCATAGCATCTTCGGTTAATGACTGAAGGCTCGCTTGCAAAACGCCTATATCGGTATTAACAGTTTGTACTCTGAGGGTTGCATTGGTTATCTTGTCCTGAACTTCTCGCAGCTTCTTTTCACTGGATGTCAGATTCTTTCTGTAAAGTTATCGTTACTGCATTGTCACATGTCAATGCCGTTGACTTAATAATTTTAATAAGCCTAAAGTTACTTTCACCACGGTTATCGCATTTTTGTGTTGAAATTCTTACTTGAGCGCTTTCAGGACGTTCTGAATATTGGCGACTTGGGCAGCGCTGATATTCGTACTGGAGACAATATTATCCACTTGATTCAGCTTTTTCTCCATAGCCTTGAATTCTGACTCGTAAGCGCCCCCGACTCCCTGCTCTTTCACCTGGTTGGCGCGGTCAATAAGAGAGGCACTTTCTCCTAAAAGAGAAAAAGTCACGAAATGCCCCCACGATTTCATCAGAAATGCATGCACAGTTATTGCTGAGAACTTACGTTTTAAATCGGTAAGGATTTCATCCCAATTATTGAAGCACTCGCCACATGGCTGGCAGTTCGGAACTTCACCGCGCCATCCTCGGGTGCATTTGTCACACTGGTATCCCATCACACCAGGCAGACACACACAAGACCCATCCTTTTTGTTGCACTGTCGAGATTCTGATCCCTCCAAATTGCACTGACATACTAAAAAAGCCATCAATAGCAAATCGAAACGTTTTGTTAAGCTAGACATTATGTCAAAAATAACAGCATAAAAGACTGACCAGATTAAGTCAAACGAATCAGTATAAAACTTCCAGCACACAAATTCGATAGCTGTACTGCAACCTTTACCTTCACATCAAAGCAATAGTACAGTTATAGAAGACGAGCAGAATAACTTACATTCACACTTCTTTTCCGGATCGCCCCAGTAATTAGTTTCGCAGTCCGAACATGTGCGGCCTCCGCGACCGCGTTGACAACGACACATTCCCATATATAAATCACACTGCGCCGATATGGCTCCTTTCGGATCGCACCCGCACGGGTCACAGCCCTTGCCACTGGCTAGTTTCCAGTGGTTTTCCTTACAGTGATCACACGTTAGACCAAGGACATTAGGCAGACATGGACACTGTCCGGTTGTGCGATCGCAGTCGCCACCGATGGGATCGGTGCCCAGGACATCGCACACACAGCGCCGACAATTCTGTCGACGTGCATCACCAAAGTAGCCAGCTTTGCACCGCTCACAGTGGAAGCCTTCAGTATTGAATAAACATTTAAGGCACTGCCCGGTATTCGGATCACAGCTACCAGGAGCCAATGGTTCGATGTTGCCTCTGCACTGGCACGGAGAACATGTTCCCCCTAAAACCGTCCAAAATAAACGCAATTCAAATTTTGCCGGAACGTGTCACTCATTTAGGCTAAACTGCACACAAAGCATTATTCAAATTTCAAACATTAGCCACTGACTACGTATTTTATCGTCTTTTCTAAGAAAACTATCGAATTTTATCAGATAAATAATGGTTGCGCGTTCATATTTTTGGAGAAAAAAAAATGTGACAGCTATCGAACAACCAGCAATAATTTCGCCTTCACTTTTCCTGCGACATACAAGTATATACGTCTGTACCAAAATGTTGTTATTAGCATTTCTATGCTATGCGATGACCGTACCAGGAACCAATGGATTTCCAAAAAATCCCTCGTCACACCGCTCGCATTTCGACCCAGTATAGCCGACATCACACCGACATACCACATCCTGTGTGGTCGGATCCAAATAGCACGATGTGGCATGTTGGAAACCGCTGTCGATTCCTCCGGGACAAGGGCATGGGCGACACGGTACACCGCCACCCGGCTGCGGATCGCCATAATAGCCATCCAAGCAGCGTTCGCAGTTGTGTCCCGTGGTATTATCCCGACAACTGATACACGCTCCCGTTCTAGGATCACAGATGTCGGCACGCCCACTGCACTGACATCGTTCGCACACCGGGTAGTTGTAAAAACCCGCTTGGCACTCGTCACAGCGTCGGCCAAAAGTATTCGGCCGGCACTTGCATTGTCCAGAAGTGACGTCGCATGAGTTATCCTCGCTGCCGATACTATTGCATTCGCATTCAGCACAACCCCGAGGTCCAAAGCCAAATGTGCCGGGAGCGCAGCGATCACAAGTTCGACCAGCCACATTAGGTTTGCATTTGCACTGTCCACCCAGGGCACCGCACACTATGCTATGTGATCCAGTATTGTCGCATTCACAAGCTACAAAAAAAGCAGCCGACAAATTAAAAGGAGTGTATGTGCGAGCACATATACCGGTAGTCAGTACATTAAACGCGTAGTAACTGTTTTTTGTATGTAATACAAAAAGGTCCTACGGTATTGGTTGTACCAAGAACTTACTACAGGTAGTAAGTTATAGTAAGTACTTGGTTGTACACTATAAACATTACACTACTCTTAAATCGACCGAAGCGCAGCGAGGGTCCTCTATGTTCAAGAAAACACGAATTTTGTCGGTCATGTCGGTCACGCATTAATAATCTTAAATAAAACATGGAAGAAAACACCAGAAAATATTAAATAAAAAATAAAAATTTTTTTTAGATATAAAACATCTGTTTTTAAAATAGTTTAAAATAAACTCAGCAAACACTTTATTTAAACTTGGTTTCCGGCTTCGCTTCGGTCTTTTAGTGCAAGCCAACAGCGGTGCACTTTCCTAATAAAGTCTGTTTGGCTACCTAAGCATATAAGCACTCACGTAGCGCTTCTCCTTCTATCAGTAACGATATGGAATTTAGGTACTTCCGGCAAACTTCATGAAGGTCAGATTTCACCGCACTCAGCTGGGAATCCAAACAACGATAGCGATCAAACTCAGCTTTATGATATTCGCCTTCCCTTCCTTGGAAAAATGGAATACTGTTCATGTTGGGAATGATAGCCACCTAAAAAAACCGATTTGTTTCAACAAGCTAGCCAGACACAACTGATTTCTCTACACACCGAATCGATCATGACTGCACTTGCGGCTGAGCCACCCGGATCGCCTTGTCGGCCAAAGTCCAACTTCAAAGTGTAGGTCTGCCCACGTTCCAAGCAAACCGGGGGATTGACGAACTGGTACCGCTGTCCAGCCGGAAGAGACGTGATCATATAACCCGGTTGTTGAATTTCGTTGGCACACGGTCCGGAAGGGTCTCCAGTCGGCGGGCGTATAAGCTCCATGCCGATCTCTCGCCAGTCACGATTGCCAGTGGAATCATAGCGCACAAGGATGTGATATTCGGTGGAATAAGGAACATTATCCAAGGTGAACTCCAGAGTAGCGCCCTCCGATACTTGCACGAAACCGGGTCCGGTCCACGTAGCACCACGATCAGCATGGCGTTCACGGATAATTAGCCGGGTATTCTGTACAAACATTTTAACGGTCTATCAAATTCGCAATACATAATCCTTATTTTATTCTATGCAACCGGAAAACACTGAATGAGTTAAAAATTTACCAATTTAAGCGTGCAACCTCGCCAAATTTAAGAAAATCTAACCTATCAGAATTGTATCGAATAAGCACATTCACAGATGCGAATCGTTTCATTTCTTTACCGGTGATCCTCTTGCATCCTCGGCTTCGAACACATGATAATCCAAATATGGCGCAAAAAAGCCGTTGCTTGGTTGTTCGCACCTTCTACCCGCAACGTTAGGGCGACAACGGCACTGTCCGGTCTGTAGGTCGCAGTTATTGTCATAACTTCCGCCCAAATCACAATCACATGCTTTACATCCATCGCGGTCTGCGCTCATTCCCCAGTAGCCTTCCGCACATTGGTCACAATTTTCCCCCGTGACAAATCGCTTGCAAGTACACTGGCCGGTTACCTAAAGACACATAACGAAATGCGCTATGCAGGCAAGCAACGTGCCTATTACCCTGCTCTCGCATTCACAATAAAAATAATTTTTTAATTACAGTTAATTGATTTGCTTATGCGCTGCCCAGTACTGTATTGCATTACTACTGATTAAAATAAAAGATTAACATGCAAAGCATATGTATTCGTACGGAATGTAATCGTTAATGTTATCGACAAAACACATCTGTCGCACATGGTCATACATACTTTGTCACATCCGGTGTTGCCGATAGTTCCCAAGAGATTACAGGAACACGCTATGAGAAAACGATAGACTCAAGTGTGTTTACTAGGGCAAATATTAGGACAAAACAGCATCTTACCGAGACAGCCTTCTGTGTTGTTTTCGTTCAGGTCATAGTAGCCATCCATACACCCATCACAGCGACGTCCAGTTACCCAGCGCTTACAATGGCACCGACCGGCTTCCAGATCGTTAATGGCATCTTGTTTGGAATCACAGAGCCCATCGTTAAGGGATCCTCGAGGATCGCAGTCGCACGCTGAGAAAACATTATCCGATTAGCAATTTATCCACCCATCTGTACTTGTTTTTGCTTCTAATACGGCAGATTAAAATAGTTTAAACCTTGAAAAAGCTATTTTATTACTGTACATAAAAGTTGTTAATAAAAAGTAACTGAAATAATTTCACTTCAATTATCTTCGGGTTAAATAGCAAAAAAATGCATACGCTGGCAGGCTTCCGAGTCTGTGATGTCTCGGGATGGGTCATGATAAAAGTAATTCTTGCACATCTCGCAATTTCGGCCCATAGTGTTGTGCTGGCAATCATCGCAAATGCCGCCGCTCGTTCTTCCGGTGGCCTCGAAAAGCGCAGGATCAAAGTGACAGCGGGTGGCGTGGCTATTACATTCGCAACCTAAATTTCATGTTACAACTTATTTATCAGTAGACTGGTGTCCGTGATCACAATCAAATATGGATCACACGCGTACGTTTGCAGGCGTTCGTATCTAAGCCAACGGCTGGCTTCCACGGGAGATCATTAAAGAAATCTTCACACTGCTCGCAGTTAAGACCTTTGGTATTGTGAGTGCATTCACATCTTCCATGAACCTGGCAACACATGTACCCAAGTTTAGCGGCAAACACAAAACAAAATCTATGTAGGTGAAAATTAAATATGCTAAGCTGACACAGTTCTACTAACCATGTCAGGATTCGGGATAACTCCTGGGATTGCGATACAACGTGCTGCGTGGCCGTAGCACGAGCAACTTCCACGAACGACCATCTCATGAATAGCGTAATAATACTTTTCTCTGATTTCCGGTCGATTGTCCAACAAGTTGTCACCCAGGGTATGGAGCTTCGTAAAGTTAATTCGCAGATTGGTCATTTTAAGCAAATTCTGCACCTCCATACTGTAGGGATCTCGGATGTCAATATTCGAAGGCAGTACACGAAAGACAACCTACAACAATTACAAGGATTACACCGACAACTCGGTGAATGAAAGTAGTTAAACAGAACATCAGCAGGTAGGCTAAAATTTTTCGATTTCTTTAATACTGATATATCAGCATCTACCTCGCCGTCCGTTGATGGCGCTTGCGCAGAGTAACGCGACTCGCAAATCACATCGGTAATTTGCCTGGGAAGACCTGTTGGTACACCGGGGAAAGATTCTCCGCAGTCATATGCGAAATATCGGTACACATGCCAAGTACGCCCAAAATCATGCGAGCGCTCAATTAGCATGGCAGATGGACGGAAAGTCTTGAAAGTTAAAACTAAATGCGTGAAGTGGAATTCCGCTTCCAAATCCAGACGGATGGACACGTTAGACAGTCCTATAAAATCACAGGAAAAATAAAGACAGCATTTTCATTAGGATAAGGAAAATTTTAATTAAGGGAAAATTAAATAAAAAAATTTCAAAACACCAGATAAATCATAATCACCATTTTGGGCTTGCCACCACGTCCGTTTTCGCTGAGGTGTCAGCTTATACACAACATTCTCGATCCTGTGGCTGTTCTCGTTTAAGCCCGGCACATAAGGCTGTCGCGAGTCGCACCGGAAGCACTTTTTCTCATCCTCTAAATGACTAACAATACAATAACGCTCCGGTCTTCCTAAGCCGCATGTTGACGTAGCGGATAACTTGTCTTCTCGGCCGATTAATAAATCTCCAGTGGCGGGATAACAGCTGCTCTGGGAACAAGCGTCTTGGGAGAATACTGACGGGAAAAAGGCAAGGGATAAATGGAATAATATCTGCCGCCAAATTAGCGCCATCCTTTCACCTTTGGCGTGCCCGCCGCGCCAACTAGCTGTGAAGCCTGCTATGCGGGCTTAGATCAAGTTCTGGTATCCATGTGAGGCCCGCTACCGCTAAACATTTTGATACGAGACTGTCCACTCAACCAGAATAAATATTTTGCTGTTTTAATCCAGATAATATTCAGCGCTGCATTCCGGGTACCTGAAAAGGCAACAAAATTACATGTATCCCTTTATACATGTAATTTGTCTGATTATTCTAAAAACGTAATATACGCTGTGCACTAACTCTACGAATTTTTGCAACTATTCACTACGCATAAAACTTTGCACATTTACGATCAAGTTATGGTGAACTAGATTCCAGACAAATATCAGCACTAGACGTTTAAATCAAAGTGTGAAAGGTACAGCATGACCTTATGTAAATAGAATCATCGAGAAACACCGCAAAACACAATAAAGTGCGCACTTGACTGCGAATATGTTATACACCAAATTCAAGCGCTACATTGGTCAGCAAACGGGTCAGTCTGATTCGGAATCGCCGAATGCGAAATGCTTTCTGAAGTCTTACTACAAAACGTGTTTAAAAAAAAACTACAAAATAATAATCTTAATACAACTTATACTTACCTTCCAGCTTACAGACAGAGCTACTAGTATAGAAAATGAGCGAAGCTATAATTATTATGCAAGCATGAATTTTATGCATGAATTACCTAGTTTTGGTGATTCGTATGAGCAGTTACATCTTCACCTACCACAATTTTTTTATGGGAAAGAGATTTTCAAAAAGGGCACGACGCTGTGTATGATTACGTCATGACGGTATATACAATAGACAGAGCATAATCAAAACTCAAACACAAACCATACACAGAATAAAACGTATGAATTAAATCTGCAAGTCATTACAGCTCGGAAATGGTTCACTCTTTTTGTGAAACAATATACAATACTTACACTATTACTATAATAACTATATGACAGCATGTGCATTCCTAGTTGAAAGTCTTCAACGGACTATGAACTCGAGCCACCAATTATCACTAAATATCTGCCGAATGAAATCTGATCACTTTAGTGTTTACGGCCCATCCCTATTAACGGTAACCCTGTGGAGGGTAATAGACTTTGCAGATAAGCAAACATTAATTTGACGAACCGAAAAAACCTTTCCCACGTTCTAAATCTTCTTCCCATTCGTGTTGTAAAGGAATATAAAAAAAGATCTGAGGGAGAGAATCGACAAAAGCACATTTTTCTGGATACGGATATTATCTAAACTCGATATGCCTTCGGAGTTGCGGATACTACCGTCTACCGGCACTATATTACACACAAGCTGACAGTGTTAAAACAGTGAGCCAATTAAATAATAATTTTATTTTCAGTTGTAGTTGTAGCTAACTGTATTTTCCATGGAAATGGCATCTCTTGTTTACTGAGATCCGCGTACAACTGCCAGCAGCAACAGCAGATCAAGTACTTACTTTAAAACTAAAGCTGCCGTGACCAAAACGGGAAACATGCCAGTACGTCCATTATCCATACTTCGTACAGTAATAAGATACGATTCTCGATTACAGTAATTAATATTGCTAGTGTGAGAAGGCATGCTATAATATAAACACTATAAAATCAAAAAGGTTGATTTACTGGATTTTGTAAGTACGCACTCCGGTTAAGAAGGAATTGCATTAATATTGAAATTGTTGCATAAAATAATAGAAGTGACCGGAAACGATAGTGCCCAGCTGATATGGTGACTGGTGAGCGACTTATAAAATCGTTTACAGTACGAGTTAGCTTATTGCGGCATTTAGCGGTTTTTGTCAGCTGGGGTTTTGCTGACGCAGTTCAACTTTCCCAGGATTGCTTAGGAAACATTAAACCGACTAAACAGAGAAAACATAAACAGCCAAGATCAAGTCCCGGAGTATTTTGACAAGATGTCCAAACAAATTGTCAAAGTATGCAATAACATCGATCTGCAAGCACTTGCCGGCCTCTTTGGATAAATCACTCGCGGACAAAAAATTCAATAATTGCAGTGGCACCAACTCCTGCACTGTGTTTCAGGAGAGTATGAGCATTCCACAGGACACTCTAAACCGCTATTATCCGTTTTGTTTTAATGCTGCATTTTATAATTTAGAACTACAATCAGAAATTCACAATTGCAATTTCTTCATAGGGGATAGGAAGGAAGACTGCTGCTTCAAGCTGGAAGTTAGAATATAAATTCTAATTTTATTACAGCAGTTTTATTTTTTTAATGTACAGATAGTGTATTTGATATGCGAAATATGTAATTGTGACTTGTACTGCTGCCTAGAGCATTAATGTTCCATAGGTACCTCAAATTTTGCGCTACGGTTTAACTTCTCTAATTTTATTCGCAGTGTTTCATAAAATCAAAAGTGATATCACCATTAGACTGAACGATCTTATTACATGGTAATAATTTGGCCTCCCGCAACGTTTGCACTTTACTTCAGCTTGTATGACAACTTCCGGCTTTTGATACATGGCTGTTCGTCTCAGGAAATAGCAGGCTTGGAGCCGACATTTTGACATATCATTACTGCAACCACATTTTCTCCGACCACAGATTCAGAGGGATTTGCTACGTAATCCATCACGTCTACAATCTGCAGACATCACATCCTTGTGGTCAGTTGAAGTACTTTGAATTCTGCGATTAAAAGAACTCTTTTCTCGAGAACGGAGAATACGGTTCGGAGAGACCACCATGTTCAGCAAAACAGCATAACTTTTCGAGGTGCAGCAATAAACTATTCTACGCCCGAGGAGGAGGTTGATTTAACCCGAAATCACAGGCGATATATGTAAGACAAGCGGTCGCAGCCAGTCAGAGGGATCAAATTCAGCACAAGAGCATTTAACTGTATCAAAGCAATCAATCGCAGAAATTGTTCAAATACACATATCTCGAGATTTCTCATAAAGTATAACCTCGTTGCTTGCATATTTCGCTGTTGAGTACGAATATCAACACGGCGAAGAAATACGCATTTCGTTTATCACGACACACAGAAAGGAATCGCGCCTAATAAGCTGCATAAAACAACTTCGATACAGCCGAGTTTCTACAATTCATTATGCATTATGCATGGAAAGAATTGCGTACCTCTAGTGCAAAACTGTATGGGCGTAACTGCGCAAGCAATCATTCCCGAAAACCGCTAAAAAGTTTTGAAGTTATGCACTCACGCTCGCGCTTTTTGATATCTAACTGCATACATGTATGTCATACAAAAATTATTTACTAACTCTGTTAAGATTTCTACAAGTATCTTCCTATAATGCTTACCGGAATGCTAACTGCTACGGGTAATGCACAATAACAGCAAAGCTTATCAAAGGTGAAAATCGAATATCTGTTCCTATCACTTATTTCATTTAGCTTTTAAATTGCTAATGCAAAAACTTAGTCTGCAAAATAAATCAGTTTGTGCCGTTCACTCTCGACCAGCATTTTACTCACATGTGCGAAATCGCCGAAATGTCAGTACAAAGTGCTACAATTCGAATTTCAGAGTCTCGCTCAGTTTGTAATACTGCACAAGTATTACATACTACATATACAGTATATATTTGGGCAGATAGTTCAGTGATTTGGTGACTATCACATAATAATAATAAGATCTTAAACACAAAACAAAATCATACAGCTCAGCTGCTGCGGTTTCTGCAGGTTCAGTGCTTACCTGTTATCCGCAATGATTTCGTTGGTATTAATTGCTGTTAACGAAATTTAATTGGATAATGCTGTTAAAAGCGAAACAATCCACTTTGCAGCGCCACTATGACCATCCAGCACGCTCAAACACCGGAGGAGAAAGCGAATGGATGGCTGAGCGTAGATAAATTAACTTCGCGGATAACTTTCTGAACCAGTCGTTCATTCAACCGTTCCACTCTCCCCGTCTCAAACATGCATCCCACAGCCTCTTTCCGCTCTCTTCCTGGCTGCTTTCTCTAGATTTGAGACATTTCTCGGTCATGTGTTTTCCAATTCCTTATATCTTCTGTCTTGGGGAGTCCGATTGACCACTCCTTCGGCATTCCGATACTGGTGCGGCACGACAGCCAATCAAGCAGACCGTTGTAAATGATGCGCCTCTTTTTGGCCGCAGATCAATGGCTGCATATCCATTCATTAGTCGCTCCATATCGGTTCTGCACGCTGCGGGTTAGGTCTGCCAAGGCCCGAAAGCGGCTTAACCAGCCGAACCAACCGAGCCGTCAGCTGCGATCTTTTGACTACAAAATAATTTCGAAGATGTTCTCAGGATTTTCTTTCAGTTTTATTGCTTTTACCATTACTCGTAGTCGTACCAGAACACAGACGAAAACGGATATCTATATTTCTTTTAAACAGTGCGAAACTAGTTTAAAGTTCTGATTGTATACTATATAATTAATATCCTATGAGTATTCTAGTTAACGGTGAAAGTTTCTCGCCACCGAAACTTCGAAACTTACTTTGCGATGGCTGATCACTGGCACCAACACTCAGGATCGTTGTGGGCTTCAACGGTTTTGCAAAGCAACAGGATCTTGGCATTGCAAGCGTTTGAACTGGGATCGTCAGATTCGTACGGCATTTTATTCGGTAAAGATAAGAAACAGTTTGCAGTCTTTTGTGTTAACGCACATAATTGTAATCAGAAACTCGCAGTACTTACACGAACTCTTACGGTCTTACCATTAGATAAGCCATCATAAGCCTTCAACAAGTCACCGAAGTGCGATAATGATACGAGTAATATGCGGATCAAGAATAAAAAAAACAGCTCTAGAAATTTGTACGAATGACCGTAGTAAGTAATTGTTAAGTGTTAAGCGATCGGTAATTCAGTCTGAAATTCAAGTTATTACTTGTTAATGCTAATTTTTTAACTCGTGCATTGTTTTATGCCCTTGAGGACGATGGACATTTCCGTCACTTAATTATTCAAGAATTTTATTACACTTTAATAAAGTGTAGTCTTTATACTTTATAGTCTACACTGGTGCATTATACGTTTGTACAGATACAGATCGGTAGTTACAACGTAGTGTGCCATTTTTATTCTTTTCTAGTACGTTTTGTTACTGTAACCAATTGATGTTTACGTGAAAACGTAGGTGCAAACTAGGAACGGATTGCCTGTAATAAACAGGATGCGACAATATGTGGCTTTGGCTGGCTGTCTATGTAGTGGGTAATATAAACTGGGAAAACAGGAGAATTTTTATGTCCTTTCTCCAGCGCTAGAGTAGCTGGATGAGCCCGTTTAGGGTGTGCTAGAGTGTACTTACGTATATACGTTCTTTTTAGGAGAAGCGAATTGGCTGTTTGTGGATGTTGTCAAACGGCCCTCTAAAACTGAAGCAGTTTTGCAAAATGGAAACCTCATCCCGGACAGTGTAAGCTGGCAGAAGTATAATACTAGTATTATGTTGTAGCCTTGTGGGCACTGGGCACCTTTGGAAAATATTCAAATTATTTTCATAAAGGAATTGCCTTACATATGCGATGGCTGATGTTATGAACTGTTTTGTAGCACGATGTTGGCTCGGAGCGTTTCGGCAAAAAAAGAACAGCACTTCGCGTGTTCTCAAAAGCAGCGGTCCATGGAATCGATGTGTCGAGTCATGGAATCTCTGGCAAGGAAGCCGCATGCAGATCCGTATGCGTTTTTGGGGATCATTCTGTTCGAGTGGTTGCCTTGGACAGCCTTGATCACGACAGTCACGAGCCAGGGGTTTTGAGGTAATTTTGTTTTCTTGTAAGGTTCTCGATAACTTATTGATACTTATTTGCTTTCGTTCCGTTTTTGAAATAAAATCAGATTGTGATTAAAATTTGTAGTTTTGTATCTGACGAAAAGATCCTGCCGGATTTGATAGTCAATGTGTGTTTTTTGAATAAAGAGCGAATCGCTGCGGTTTTGGCTCACAATGTTGTGATGATTTTGTCGGCATCGCGTTTGGATACGCTATATTCGCTTTCCTGCCAAGATAACAGCCTTCTGTAAGTTAATCAATTAGTTAGTCTTATTCTGTGAATACGATATATATCATCATAGACTGTACTGCAAACTCTACGTAATGCATGTATTTTTATTTTAATTAACACTGCGCGCAACAGGTGTTACACGTATGCAGTGTCTCCGTTTTTCCTTAGTTTATGATTTCATTTTGCTGGCTGCTGTGGCATTCCTTTTATATACCTTATTCGTACAGTATTTAGGAATTTACACCTAACAAGTTATCTTTTGGTAGAATAGTGTGGTTGTGCTTTATAGATATACTGCAAAAATTATTACAAGTTCTTTTAAGCGTGAAGCCGCTGAATTCGTTGTGATAGGAGGAACAGCATTCGGGTTTCTGACTGCCTGGATTGCATCAGAAACGGAGTCCCCCAACCCGCTTCCCGTCTACCAGTGTCAGCAGCATACCGTATGTTATTACGCTGCCCTTGTCCGGTCGTTTTTAGTGTTATACGAAAGGTTCTGTTTTTCTTAGGGTGCGATATTTTCTCTTGACTTCTGTGACAAAAGAAGTCTGCTTTGCTCTACGTCGGACGACCGGTCGTGTAAAGTTTACACTGTCAGGACTTCTTGTGATAAAGAAGAGATTACTAAGTGGAGATCGGCAGAATTGGAAGTACTGTTCGTGTTGTTTGGACACGAAGCTCGCGTGTGGCGAGGAAAAATCTTGCAATCGGGAGATATTGTTACAGGCGGCGAAGATTGTCGCTGTTGCATATGGAATTCGAAGGGACAGCTGATTAACAGCTGGAATCGGCATAGCGGTATTAATCTTTGGAGTCTGGATGTTTTGAAATATGGAGACCGTATTGCGATCTTTACCGGTGGAGCCGACGGTGCCATAATTCTGACGGAATTTGACTTGAATCAAAATAGATCAGATGTACTCCAGCTGGAAGTGAAAAGCGTGTCTCCTACCACTGTTAAACGTGTAAAACAATTCGTAATGTGGGATTATCATCATTTTTTGATAATCTTGGAAAGTGGAGAATTGTATCTTACTTCTAACAACAACGCCTGGGAGCTTTTGTGGGAAAATCAGGAGTTGTTGCAGTGTGTGGCTATAGTCCCGTTTCCTCCACTGAACTATTTCGCGCTGGTAACATGCAGCGGAAAAATTTTGGTGTCGACCTTGTCAGATAGGAGTGAGCGGTCGTGGCAGTGCGACTTGAAATCTAGTTGCATGGCAGCCCATTATGCTACGGATGGAACCACTCATGTTATGGTGATTTCTGGCCCTTCTGGTGTGATGAGGATTTTTGCAGTTGACACCAAGAGTGATAACTTTTCTTGCTTGAAGTTATTGGGGGATATCTCGCTGTATTCGAAAAATTCCTGGATCACCGCAGTAGCCGTTCGTATGGATATTTTGGTTTGTGGCGACCGAGGAGGATCGCTGCACGGGATATTGTCGAAAGAGGAAAAAGTCGAGAAAATCTTTACTATTCCTCATGCTCATGGTTGTGCAGAAGTGTCGCAGATTACCTTTGCTAGCGACGATCGTCTTTATACGTCTGGACGAAGCGGGCAGGTTTTTTATTGGGAAGTCGCTAATGCTTGCAGCGGAGAAAAATTGAATCTGTTGAAAAGCTTTCAAGTCTCAAAGCGAATTATCGAATGGGTTTGCGGTTTTTCGTTTTCATTACCTTACCCTCCAAATGATTTCTGTAATATTGTGGCTTTCGGGTTTCGGGCATCAAAATTTGTGGCGGTTGACATGCTCAAAGGTGCAAAATTTGTTGATACTGAATGTGGGGGAGGAAACCGTTGTTCTGCAGTTGCTGCCTTTCCTGACCGAAGGGATGTCCGGTTTGCCTTTGTGCGGGCCAACAGCGTTTGTTGGATTGATTTTTGCCCTTTTCGTATTGGAGAGAGGTCGATATACGCTAAGGACGCATTGTCGTCTAGCCCTGTTTGGGCCGTTGACGTCCTTGGCTTTCATCGCGCCACAGATCAGAAACAGCGCTTGGCGTACGCTCTGGCACGCGAGGACACCTCGGTTACTGTGATTGAAGCACCATTAGAAGGTCATTTTTGGCCGACGGATCCTCAGATCGTTGCGGTCTGCAAAGGCCACCTGAGTTCCGTCCGCGCTGTAAGATCTTCTTCCTTATTTCGGGATTATTTTTATTCCGCAGGAGGAAGGAATCAGCTGATTTGCTGGAATATCGTCAACGACGTTTCATTAGGTATGAGTAATGAGTATAGAATAATTATGTGATTATACAATATGCATGTACATCGTACAGTATCCGGTGGTTCGCATTGTTTTAAATGGTTAAGACTCAGAACATGAAAGTGGTTTTCGTTTCTGAATTGTAGGAAACATCGTCAAAGCCTCCGATTACACTCCTTTTCCTGTAGTTCGCAAACGATGGTCAGACAAAACGGCATTGGATCCCGATGCAAGAATTATGGATGTGTATTCGTGCGCCTTGGATACTACTGTTGATCTTATTGCTGCCGGCACAAGTGACGGCCAGGTGAAACTGTTCCGGAATAGCGGGACACGTAATTTGCATCACTGCGGCACCGTGGGACCGCTGAAGCACTGTATTTTACATGTACATCTAGTGAAAATGAGAGAAAGGATGGCCTTACTTGCCGGCTTGACATCCGGTCGGATAGCCATTTTCGACCTGTCGAATTACTTAGATTCGCTGGAATTTCATATTAGTGAAAGTCAACAGAATGGTAGTTTCTCCTGCCACCAGTCAGGAGTGGACGCTGTGGATGTGGGGTGTGACCGAAACCGCTGCTACAGAATCGCTTCCGGCGCGGACGATGGTTCAATATGCGTACTGTGTTTTCCGGGATGCGATGTTTTGGATAACCCGGACACCGTAATACGTATTACCAAACAAGATGCTCACGCTGCGCAGATTACTGGTAAGGTGATCAGAAAGAGTTATAAGTAACTGTATTTGTAGTCGTGAACTTTGAAGGATTACGAGTTAACGATACTTCTATCGATAGAAATGTGTGTTCGTTGACATTTGTGAATATCACGTTTCCCACAATTCGTAATTGCGTCGGTGTTTTCTCTTGATATTGCAATATCAAACGTATTTAAACATTTGGAATACATTATTGTTTGTCTTCAACGTCTGTGGATCTGGGGGGGGGTGAATCATAGTTCCCTACCCTACGTATTGAGGTGTATACAGAAAATAACACGCCCACAACGTCATGTATTACAGAGAAAGATTCAATCAAATAATAAACCGTTACTTCTGGATTTCTGTTTTTGTTGTGAAATTAATTACTTGTTTTTGCAAACGGTACACCCATTCTTGGTCATTATTTCAATATATAATATAGCAGGGTATTACTTTTTTGCATTCCAGGTAATGTATTTATGTCAGCGCGGTTTCACAACATTACTAGTAAGTAGTCAACCGAAATTTGTTTGTTTGTTGCAGGAGTACACATTCTCGAACAATCAAATCGGATTTTAACAGCCTCCAAAGACCAGACAATAAAATTATGGGCCATTAAATATGAGGACGCTGCAGTAAGGACAGATAACTGCGATGGTACAAATACGCAATAAAACTTTTAAAGTATAATCGGATATTTACATTTACAGATCGAAAACCTTGGAGTTGTGTACACATCAGTTGCCGATGTTGCTGCTTTCCATTGTCACTCTCTGCGCTGCAGCGCTCTGAGTTCTGCGCTGCAAACATTTCCACGAATTCAATCCATGAGCGCTGCAGATTATTACCAGGATGCAGCTAATAATGGGGAAGTTTATTATGTTGCGGTTGTGGGTGCGGGATTTGAGCTGATGAAACTGCGCGTCACATCGGACACTGCGATTACTTAGCAACGTCGAACATGGAGCGGCAGCGGGAACGGTGCATAGGAACTACGGGTATATCACAATAATGCAGACTAGAAAGGCCTGAGATATGGAGCGGAAGTCCTGTAGCGAAATCTTAACTCCAGTTTTCCATGATATCATGCAGCAGCCGACGGATGCGGAATGGCAATTCCGTTAGCAGTCACATGGTGGCGTCCTCAGCCGCTGTGAAAAGTCGCATTTGGATTTCATAGCCGGTCAGTTCAATCAGCATTCCCATTGGGCTTCGTTTCAGGCCCATCTGCTCCATTTTGTTGTTGAAACGATTCTTAATGTTCCTCGTCCTCAAAGACGCATGGATGTAGATCACTAGACAATAGAAGCGTTTCAATACCAGAGAGCGTGGGCAGCTGATATTATGTTGCAATGCAATTTGACATTTAGGAATCTGATCGAGCACATGCTAGAGTAAGGGTATATTTGCAATTTGTCAGGATGTGGGCTCGGTTAAATGTCTGACTTGTCCGAAAACCGTTTTACGAGTGTCTTAATTGCCCTTGAACATTCAAAATCTGGTTTATCGGACAACAGTTTTTAAGTGTTTATAAAACGTTTTCGATTTTTTAGATATAACAATTATAGTATTGCTGCAGCTGCATGCGTGTTTGAGTTTACAGTACTTACATAAAACTGAAAAAGCAAAGGGAAATGCGAAGACTGCAATATCACGGAGTTCAGTGACGACCACGAAGCCCAGAACAGCTACAATGGCCAGTGCTGCCCAGGGATAGGATCCCCTGAGTTGTCTCATTAAATGGTGCTTCGATAACAAAACAACCGCTGTCAGAATTGCACAAAGGGTTCCCACTATCCCGTACAAAAATTCCGCGGGGAAGATTAAACTGCAAATCACAAAGTACTGGTTATCATTCCTAAATGCGTATATTATTATAATATTATTTGACAAATAATATAGCCATCTCAGTAACATTAATGATTTCATATTTCAAAAATTTTAGTTATGCATTAAAAAAGTTTTAACGGTCGCAGTGTCATCACATATGTAAAAGCATTAGTAAGTAACACTCCAGTAGCATTTCAAGAGTAACATCTTCACAGTGTAAAGTGGCATTAATTTTAAATTTTCTCCCACATATTAACGCTTAATTTTTGGCGGAGAATTCGAGGATTATTTAGGATTTTGCCGCTCAAGCACTTACCCTATTAGGGCAATGGCCAGCAGTACCACCGCGAAATAATTTGCCTGGTAGTACAGCAGATTATTTAATACACGATTTGCCCAGCGTGACTGATCATTGAAACTCGGCAGCTGAAAGCGTGAATCCAACAAAAAATCCTGCAACCCTCGAAAGGGTGGAAACTGAACGTTTTGTCCTTCGCTTGATGCCATAAGGAAGTATTTTGTGTATAATAGTGTAAAACTACAAATAATGCACAAGCAAGAAACCTCTCGTCAGATCAGGCGCACAAGGGCAAAAACACAAGCTTGCAGAAAAAGCACTGGTAAGAAATTTCGCTGCAAGTGGTTTAACAGGGCGGAACGTATTTTGCAAACACAAAGTGCTTGGCTGGCATTAGTTACTACTAGTACCATTTCCTTTTGAAATAACGTGATGACGATTGAATTCATATCGTTTGCTTTGCACAAGCTTCCAACTGTGTTTGCCGCACAGCCGCAGTCTACAATCTCTTGGCAGTTGGCATAGCAGAGCCTGTGCGTGAACTCTTTCAGCCGGACACGTATAGAACGTGCGTTTTCGAAGAATTTAATTTGAAAGCTGGATGACTCATGCGAATGCTTTCCGCTTAGGATCTCGTATGCGTAGTGTGCATTTATGAGACCTCAGTAATGGCGATAGGGCGATCCGACTTGGCTGTTAGCCGTGGTAAACTGGTGATCGATAAAACAGGCATTCAAATCGATACGATACAAGTACAACATAGAATACGAGGTCTGAAATGCAAGTTGAAAGAAAACTAATAATATTTATAGAATTTTAGGTAACTGTTGGAGTGCATAACTTCGACGTCCAAATTATTATTGAATTGTCGACGGAAAAGTGCGCCTCAATAAAAAAAAACTACATGTTCGTTTGTATTAATTTTCAGAGATTTGTTGCAATGTTAAAAGAATACACGTCAATACTTCCCGGTATTTACTGCTGGCTTACCCTCCGGCCATCACTGACACAAAGGCGTTCTGGTGCAGCTCCGATTGGTGAATTCTGAATGGTGAAACGCCAGCGTAGAGCAGCCGCGAGTTGTTGCACGGCTGCAAGTTGATGCGAGGCACCTGGACTGACGAAACCGATCGCTGGCAGTAACGAAGTTTGGAACTTTGGCATGGAAATTATCAGCAATTCCGTAATGAGATTGTATATCGCTATCTTGAATTGTTATCACCTCACCAGTCAGTTGTCGGAAAGTACTGCTGGAGAATTTTTCAAGGCGCTAAAATTGTTGAGGATGTTTTAGAATTGTACATCGGCCTACTGTTCAGTGTGTTAATTCGCGCAAACGTGAATGTGAGCGCAATTCCGCCGTGGAACAGGAATAACATAACAGAAACTGAATACTGACCTGCATTTATTTACTGGAATTTGGGAGTAATAAGGATTTTTGACCCACGAATCTGCGATGGTAGGTAAGTCGCTCTCACATAATTTTTTCATTTTTTTTATTAATTCTATTGTTCTGTGATTGTTTTACTACGCGATTAATGATTATGAGCACGGGGTTCTTGACGCAGTAGGAACCGTTTGTTTGAACAGTTGGGCGAGTGAATTGTTAAGTTTTTAACAGTGTAAGAAACTAACAGTAATCACTATCATCATTCTAACAAAGAACCAAGATTGGCCAAACAGGGCAGATTTTCAAGAGCGGCGTCTTAAGGAATTTATGGCAGCAGCGAGTACAGTACTGTATTTGTGGCGTGGATATGGTGGTTTTATTAAGTATCACAGTGAGTAACCTATATTGAAATCAGGAAATGGTCGAAATTAATGTGAATTAATTACTGCTACGAGTACCAAAATAATATGTTAATTCGAAACTTGAGTAATAGCGAGCAGGGTTTGAAATCTTATTTAGCCGACAACAATCTGAGAACCCTTTTGCGTGAAGTTTGCTTACGATTAGGCTCCCACACTAAAACAGTACAGTAACCGTATTATTAGCAATCTCGTCATGTTCATGTGGCATCGTTTTCAGTGATCAAAGAGCATGGAGTAGAATTGTTAAGAGTTAGAAACACGGCTATCGAAAATATCTTGTTTTTGCTAATTTTTTTATTAAAGCATCTCTTGCAATTTCGACAGGCAAAGCCGCAAAGTGGCAACAAGTTACAAATACGATTTGGTTTTTTTCAACATTTATCTGATTTATTTCACATGACAGGCCATAACCGGGCTATAAGAAAGATCTTCTTGGGGCAACCGTTCCTGGTTTTCAAAACTGGCGTGATCCAGATCCGCCAGCTTTGACAGCTGGTTTTTCGTATCCTCCATACTGCATAGAATTTATCGTGGTATTTTGCTTGGTTAATTCGAGAATGTAGTGTTAGTTTTGTTGTTAACACAGACAAAAATCTCATAGTTAATTCTGATACTCATTTCTGAAGCGGTAAGTTACGACGGGAATGGAATAGGTGCATCAGCGAGCACCGCCATACGGCATACAGCATACGGTCGGAGGCATTCGGCGTGTTGTTTCCGTGATCATTAGAATTTCTCTGCGTCATGAAATTATTTCCACGTGACCGAACCGAATCAGAATAATATAGTAACCGTTCTAGCGATTATTATTAGCTTTTTTGTTACCTTGTGATAATTGTCTACCGGTAAAATGAATTGGTTCGCCGTTCCCGAACTGCGGAACGCAATGGGAGGCTTTCCGAGTTGTCGCTTTAATGACTGGATTTCTGTAACCATCCTGATGTTGCGCCTTCGCTGTAAAATTGTGAAATGAAAAATGAAAAAAAACCCGTAGATTTTAGTTGTCTAAGTCTTTGTCTGCAGACTCTGCATTCGAAGTACTGGTTTAATTCAGAGCACTGCAGCTGGAAAGCTTTCTGGTTATTTCTTGCCCGGCAATAGTTTCAGTAGCGTTGATATTAGCCAGATATCTCTTTATTGTGCTTAAATAAACCTTCAACAGGCTTTCAGAAAAGGATAAGTTTTATGCAACTGACGTGGCAGTCGATTAGCATAATTTCTGCCTATTCTTCTGGGGGCCGTGTTTACCGGTATGGACTTGTTTCGCAGTGCGTTAGCGGATAATCTTTGAGACGTATATTTTTACAATTGGGCTGATGGTGATAGTTGAAGATAGCACCTGTGAAAAGCACAGCGATAACAAGGATAAAATAACTTATGGTCTGGCAGCGGTTTGTACGGTGGTACTCGGTTTTAATTTCGGTGAAAATGTTAAAATCGACAAACTAGCCTTATACAAGGGAGCCGTGATAAAGAGGCAACAGAATTCAACAGTTCATTTGCCGGTTGATTTATTAGCTTTCGTATACTAGTACCATATACCGTAAGTTGGCGTTCTGTAATAATTAACCATTTGGAGCATATTCCTAATGGTGATGTACAGAAAAGGAAATTGACTTAATTAATTAGGTTAGAAAAAACCTGACAGTGTTTTCGAGGCTAATTTTACGGGCTGCATTTAAACAAGGAACCAAACCGGTTTCCACTATACGCTAGCGGACATGTCGAGTGATGTTATTACTCAGAAATCAAAAAGCGCAGGAATAAATACCCAAAAGGATTTCTCCAAACAGCCTGCATGCTAGCTCACTCACAAACTGGTTTCACGCAGGCTTTCACTTGTCAGTCTAACTAGGAGAGACCTATAATATGCCGCTACGGCGCTGTCAGCCGCATACTCGAGCATGGTGCACTGTGATGTGGCACAGGAACTCATATCGATTTGCTTCTGCTAATCTGGCATCGATGTGGATTTCGTGTGCGCATTTCCTTCTGCTTGGACTCCAATCACTTGCAATTTTGCAGTACAAAACCCTTGTAATGGGTTTTCTCACTATCTCCTGACAAGTTCTTGGTTGTAGTTGTTCTCGCTTCGCTTTTTTATTCCAGTGGTTTAAATTCTGAATTGTTTTAAAACTTTGTTCACTGGGGTTCGGCAAAATTTTCCTGGGCTAGCGATTTCCTTAACGTGTGAAATACGCAAGACGGCTGAAGTTGTTGACGTTGATTTCTGATTTTTTTTAATACTTACATTTCTGTAAATACATTAATATTACGTGGATTGATTTTGGTGTGATTGCGATGAACTGTTTGGTATAATGTTTTACTGGATGGTTTTCAGATTAGTATTAGTTTCGGTTAACAAACGATCCCAGAAGCAGATGAAATTAAGATGTGAATTCTTTTGTCGATTATTTGCCGTATGTCTGCTGTTTAATAATAAAATTTATAAATATGAACAGCTGCGTCACGATTACGTGTTAAATTCTGGAAACTGTTTGACCAGATAGAGATACTTGCTGGCCGTATCTGGAGATTCTGTACATGTCACTAGTCGTTGACCATTTTCTGAAATTATGAAAGCTACGAAAAATGTAAATTGGTTTATTATTACACGGAAACTGGAAATATACTGTAGCTAAATGTACTTATTGATTGGCATAATGCCTAAAAGGTCTTGAGAGAAGGCTGCACCTATGGATAGGAGCAACACATCACTTGACAGGATATTTTGGAGAATCGATCGATTTTCCGCGAGATCCAAACATGAGACCGTGCCTGGAGTTGCGTCAGTGCACAGTTTACTTCGATGTGGCATAAGCAGTGTAGTTGATAGCCACAGAATCTGGTTATCGGAGTGCGTAGGCCTCCGTGGATCCTACCGCCTGATAAGCGCGTTTTGCATTCTTTGGTTTTCAAAGGCCGACGGAGGGCAGTTCATGGTGGAAATGAGTGTACTCGCTTTTCCAGTTTTTCCGTATTCTTCCAAAATTTAAAAAAAAACTGAAATATATGTCTATGGTTCGAACGCGCATAAATCTGCCCAAAATGATAATGCGTGTAAATTGGCCATATAAATGGAATGTATTTTTTCAGTACGAGTAAGTACTCGTACCTGAAGTATTCGTACCTGGTGGCTGGTGTGCTCTGTAGCACTGTCGTTAGTCAGTGGTCACACTGTTTTTGTTGCTTTGTTGGCTTGCATTTCGCAGATGCCTAAAGATAACTAACAATCCCGATGATTTTAAGAAATTAGACGTCAAGTCAATCATGCTGTTTGGTAGGGAACAGGATTTATCATTTGCGTATTGCTGAGCTTGAGCTTGATCTGAATAACATGGTTATATACTTTAGTCCGATCGATCGGTCGTTAAATTGTATTGGTTCCATAGCTTGCTGAGCATGTTTTCTTTCGATGAAAAATACTTGAGTTGGCTGAGACTGTCCTATTTATAAGTGTGGCAAGCTGCAAGAGACATTCGTATCCGAGCATGAACCCAACTTGCTGGCCTACGTCGGCCTAACGAAAATTCAAAATTTACCCTGTGGTTTGATTGTTGATTTGGGTACTGTACTGTTGTTCATAGAGATAGGTCGTGCTGGTGTAGGACTTGCAGTTAACTTGAAAATTTAGGTTTACGCCTTTGCAGTGGTCAAATTTAAATTCTACAAACAGATGAATTGCGGAACATGATTTATGCATTTAATTGTTGCACACGCTTTGGTGAAATTTCCCGGTACGAAATGAGACACAGATGGGCTTAAATGCTGTGGAAAAATGGTTTTCATAAACGAGACAACCTACGGTAGCGAGACTAGCGATCGCTTCGAGTGTCAGTAAGCGTAACCAGATGGTACGATATAACCGTTTGGTTTTCTGACTTTGCTTATGCGAAACTACTATGAATCATTTCATTCTTTGTACGTATCTGCGAACAAACGCCACGACAAAAAACAACAGGCTAGTTTTGCTGGCGGCGTTATGAAATGCGTGAATTATCTTGATGCTTGTGTGTTGGTTACCGATCGTTTTTGTTGGAGTTGGCAACTCGAAAGTTTTTTACATACACAAAGCTGCATATCTATGACGATTATTATCCATTTGGCGCTGCTGTAGGACACGTATACAATAAAACTGCCTTACTTCGAATTCGCTTTTCGGCGAACCATAAACATCGGCCATGGTAAACATAAGGGGGTAGATTGACCGAATTAGTGGGATTGTGAGGCTGACAATTTCATTTCAAGTGCGCTGCATAAGGGAGTCTCACGGAATGACAGAAAATAACATAGCCTGCATAACGCAGAGTTACAAAACTTTGTATGTATGTCAGTCGGGTTTCCTTCTCGAATTTAATGGGAAATTTAGGTATGTCTCTGAATTCACGGCGACGACGCCTACAGTAAATTAGGCGCGCCGTAAACGAGGAATCAAAAATTGCAAGGCCAGTGCAAAGGCCCTTGAACAAAATGTAGAATATGGTGGCATTTTTTTGATATTTCGGTTGATTTTACAAAAGAGACTGGTAAAATCCTATGCTAGTTGATAATTAGTAGCTGGTTCACTTTGTGTAGCAAAGAAAATCATTTTTAGTGTTGTATGCATTTCTCGTGTTCTTTATATAGATGATTCGTGGATGCTGCGGAGGCTACTCTCATCATGGGTGAAACATACGATGCCGTCAGGGATCGTGATGAAAACAACAAACCAGAAGCACTTGACACTGTTACTATAAGCAAATTTCACGATCATAATCCCATCGTCGGTGCCCTGAACGCATCTTTATCGCTATCGACATCGCTGAACTCTGATTCGAATTCATCGTCAAAGTCCAGTAGTCCAGATCACGTGGTCCCGTCGCAGAAAGCCGTCAACTCTCCGCATCGCCTGTCCACATCGTCGGGCGCATCGTCACCGCAGACTGACGGGAGCATTAGCATTAGCTACCGACGGCCGGTCGGCAGTAGTCATTTGAGTCCCGATGCATCTCATAACGGACTCTGCGCTGCTGAGGCAGCATCCGACCATGGACGTAATGTGGTCACTGCGATTAGTACGAAACGGAAAGTGGGTAGCGCAAGGAAGACCAAGAAAGTCAGGTCGAAAATTGGGAGAACAAAGAAAGCAACCAAGAGCCGTGAGCAGGATATCGAGGAAGATTCGGATACCGACTACGTTATCAGATGTATTTGGTAAGTTTTTCGAAGTTTTACTAAATGATGTATAGCTGTAGGTGAGCTTCCAAATGGCTTATAAGCATTTTGTAGCTTATTTGTGATGATTTTGATTGGATTTGTCCATACGCTGTTTGGCAAATTGTCAAATCGGTCAAACGCGGCTCTGGTTGTCATTCGAGTCCACTTGCACTTACCATTAAGTGCAAGCAATTTCTGCGTGGCAGTTACCGAAAAGTTGCTGACGTTGTCGGTTTACTAAGTTGTTTTTTGTGGATCGAAGATGAACGTTGAATGCGACGTAGACACGTAGTGGATGGCTGTTATTCAGCAAATCTTACTCCTCTGTCCGGGTAATAAATACGATGTTGTTTTGTCTTTCCAGCGGATTCAGCGATATGTTCGACAAGCAGATCCAGTGTGAACAATGCGAGTAAGTCTCACAAAATTTGATAGTGTCATGGAATCGTTGCGTTGGACGTACTTGTGAGCTCTATTTTTAAATGCGCTGTTTGTGCTTGTCCAGGGTGTGGCAGCATTTTGGCTGTATGGGCATTGAGCCGGCCACCGTGCCAGACTGCTACCTGTGCGAAGTTTGCGATCCCCTCACATTTCGACCCCTGCGGCATGATGAGGCCAGAGAACTGCATCGAAGTCTGATGCCACGCGATAATCAACTCTCAGGTAGGAACACTGTTTGGATAGAAGTGTCGTTTTTTAGGTAATTTTTCTGTAACTTTATCGCACTCGGTTTTTTCCCATAATCGATGATTTTCCCTGTTTAGCGGATCTGTTTAATATTGCTCAACCTGTGACACTTGTGCGTATTTCGAACTCCGAAATGACGTATGATACAGAGCAGGAATAGTAAAAAGTAGTTTCCGTGCTGCTGATCAGTATGTGATCATCCAGCTCCGTATGCTTCTGACATTATCCTTTTTTCAAGCGTATTTACTATGGTGTCCCGGAGTATTCTTTGCGGTTTTTATATTCTGACGTGCTTTTATTTGCCTTGAGATGTTTTCACAGCTGTGTTTTTGTTGATTAATGGTAGGGTCTACAGAAATTCCCAAAAATAAGAACGCACGCCGTAAGAAGTCGGCGGACACCACCAGTATACCCCCCACCACCCCCACTCCTCGCCAGCCTGATCTCATTCAGTCCGATAAGAAACGCGTTACGACCAGCGAAACCCGCTCTCGTCAGTCTTCAGTCGAAGCGGTGCTGAAATCCACTCATCGCACCGATGATTGTGGTGAATTATCCCGAGATGATAGGAAAATTCTTCAATATGAGCAAATGTTCAAGCGGATGGAAGAGCGTCGCGATAAAAGGAAAAACGTAAACGGACTCACGATGAGAATTCTCTCGGCTCACCGACGCGTGAGTCCACGAAAGAACGGGAACACCTCGACGACGAGAGCCACCAGAGCCATGGCGAGAGCACAAATCCTCCTCCGTCACCACCTTTTGCCAGTATTATTGATTTTCCGCCTCCCCTGCCCACTAGCAGTGATCCGATCGTTATTAGTGAACAGTTTGCGGCGCCGGCATCGACCAGTGCACCGATCAGCACCCCGGTAAAGATTTCACTGAAAGCCAAACGTTTTGCATACCGTGCGAAATCGGTAGTGGAAAGGTATGTGGAAAAAGATTCGCCATTACCGCTTCCGGAGAGTCCATCCAGTTTATCCGAAAAAGTGGAGTCGCCGACGAATGTGGAAACGCCGACAACAGCTGTACCAACCGCTGAGCAGAAGTCACGGTTTTCCTTGCGGTTGCGTAATAACGCCGTCAGCAGGTCGACAGAAAACGGTGAAGAGAATAATGCACGGATTGAGTTGAATAGCATGAAGAAGCGGAAGAAGGAGGGAGAATTGATGGATGACATTGAAATGGGTCTACCCATGGTGATGCTGCCGTTGAATAAGCGGAAGATACGAACAGTGAGCTTCATCGACGCGTACTATAGTTCCATGGCGGATATGCAAACGGAAACGGATATGCAGAAGGCCACGCGAAGGAATCGGGCGTACAGCGCCAGTGAAGAATTCGAGCAGATCAAATTCACGGCGGAACGATGCCGGCTGT
This sequence comes from Paramacrobiotus metropolitanus, assembly GCF_019649055.1. Lineage (NCBI taxonomy): Eukaryota > Metazoa > Tardigrada > Eutardigrada > Parachela > Macrobiotidae > Paramacrobiotus > Paramacrobiotus metropolitanus. Next base: position 187,523 of record NW_026570328.1, on the reverse strand, counting down.
ATCGGTTGTACGGATTGAAGAAGGCTGTTTTGCGCGGTACAAGGAAGAAGATGAGCCAACACGTATGTTGTCTTCATGATGTTTTTTTTAACCGTAATGAATAGATTTCCGTTTTTATTAAGTTAATGATTTATTTGGTGTTTTTCAGTAATACCATCCACATCAGAGTGTTCGTCGATAGCGGATGAATCCGCTGCGCAGTTGAAGGATTTGGAAAGTACAGCGAGGCCACTGACGCAGTCCTGTTTGGCGCGATATGGAGGCATACTGCCGTTGAAACGATCGAGAACGGTGCGGGCTATGATCGAGGAAAGTATGCAGAAGAATCGGGACGAAGAGCGCGCTCATCACAACAGTCAAACACTCCGCAAGGAGTGCATGGCCTCTGTGAAGATGGAGTCGGATATTCCTAAAAGTGACGTGCTGCAACGAATGATGGGCCAGGAGACAGCGAAAAACACCGCCAGACTGCCACGATCCGAGAAAAAGTCGGAGAATGTACGCTTGTCGGTGCCAGATGGCAGCGGCCTTGGAGCCGCCAAATCAGCTGATGTGTTGAGCAAGTCAGCCAGTAAGACCGTGCAGTCAAGCGGCGGGGAAGTGATCGCAACGTCACAGTCGACGGCACAGTCAGCCGTGCCGAACGAACACACTGCCCCGGCGACAAAAAAACCCGACGAGAAGCTGAAGGAATCCAGTGTACCGGCAGTACCATCACCAACGGTAAGTCAACGCAGCAAGGTGTGTTTTTTAGCGAAATTAGTTATAGTGTGTCGGTCTGTTTGTAGGTGAATTCCCGGAATTCTCTGCCGGTTACTCCTACTAAAAAGGTATTCAGAAGTACGCAAGTTTAGAAGGGCTAAAGTACTAATGATTATTTTGTTGCAGTTATCATTGGCTGAATACCGGCAGTGGAAAGCAGAGATGAACCGACCCGTTAACAGTGCCGCATCGGTTGCGGTGCCAGCTGTGAAAGTTGCCCTGCCTGCCACATTGCCCCCGCCATCCCAACCGGTTTCCTCATCACCGGCGCCAGCGATACCGCCAGCGCGGACTTCGGTCATACACCGCATCGGCAGCGTTACCCCTAGTAACGAACCGCGCACAGAGCTGCCGGCGAGTCGCGTGGACAAGCCACCTCCTCTGCCGCCGCCCACGAAACCGGAGAAGCCCATACCCCAGCGGCACACGGTGAAGGTCAGCATTCCCCATCACGCAGCGTTGGTGGGCCGGCTAAAACCGGATGACAAAACTGCTGGGGGAAAGGTGAATGATGGGGCGTTTATGCCACCGCCTGTTCCCTATGTACAGACGCATTTCCGTCCGGCGCCCATGTTGGCCGCGCGCAATAGCGCCAGCAGCATGGCTGACAGTATGAAATCACAGTTGAATATGGTGTGAGCGACATGGAGTGAAATGTGGGGAGGGGTCGAGGGGGACCTGGAGGATGGGAGGGATTTTGCACATTTCGTTGTATTATAGTGGCTTTGTTTCTAACCGTTTACAAAATGGAGAACAGCCTAGGGTTTATATGTCGTCGCTTTTTTGATTGTATTAATCGACGTGTTTTATTCCGTTTGTCTATTTGTGGAAAATTCCGATCATCTTCTTTGATTTTGGCATTATGTTCGACTACTTTCGTTTTTGTGCTGGCTCTGGAGTGTGAGAGAGACGTCGTCAGATTCGTAAATGCAATGCACATCGATGCACGAAACAGTAATGGCCTATTGTGGACGGTTACAAGAGTTATACGGAAAGAAGTTATTGGACTGCACACGCTAATTCGGGAACCCCGGCTGAAGCTCGTCTTCTTTGGTGGCTAATATATGGCTGATTTCATTTGCGCGGTTATGTGTGTTCACTGTTGGCTGGTAGTTTTGGTTGTCTTGATTGACGCACCTCTACATGCTACGGCTGTATTAGTATGTTTCTTTTGGAAATCAGAGTTTATTTTGTTGTTGTTGTTTATTTCATACAGTATTTCCTGTTTTTTTTCAATAACAGTTCACGTTTTTATGCTATTTGGCGATCAGCAGTCGCTTTGTAACCACAAGCATATAAAAATTACGCCCTATTAAACTGGCATGTCCTTGGCCGTAATAACGTGAACGTCGTCAACAATGAGAGGAATTATCATACATACTCGTACCTACATAGATGCTTCAAAGCAGCCATCAATGACAAAAAAATTTAAAACAATCGCATCGATAAACTGGTAAAAGTAGCGGTAGATTAACCCGAAGCGCGTTGAAGACAAAGCCATTTTCCACAACTAAAATCACATGGATGGATTACTGAAGCATCATCCGAGGAGCGATACTCATCGACATCAATTCTTGAAACAATAATTTACATGCATACGGGACACAAACTTGCGATATCTGCAAAACGGAAACCATAAAGATTCACGGCATCATGAAAAATACAATAATGAATCATATGATGTAGAAGTACCACAAATACATACCTGAGTTTTATTCCTGCATCCTTTGCATTCAAATGTTTGGTTGCGAAGATTCGCAACCGCTATGAGTCCGCACGTGTTGCAAATGTGAACACGATAAGGATCGGATACTTCAAACAAACGCTCACGAAGGAACTGTGCGGCTCCATGGCTGATCATGCAGTCGCGTTCCATTTCTCCGAAACGCAAACCCCCATCCCTAGAAAACAACTCGATAATTACAAAAATTGCTATCTGCACACTTTCGGTATTGATTAATTACGTCAAAAAGCTATGAGCGCCTGACGGGAAACTAAAATAAAACATACCGCATGTACGACAACTGCAAAAACAAATCACCGTAGTACAAAACAGGCCTTTTAGAACAAGCGGAATAACACAATTAAACAATTATACTACAACTTCATGAAAAGGATGGATATTTTGGAACCAATTGGAACTGCGCATTCACCTTGCACGACCTTCCATAGGCTGCCTAACCAAAATCTGCACCGGGCCACGCGCACGACTGTGGATTTTATCATCGACCATATGTTTGAGACGCTGATAGAATGTGGGTCCAATAAACACCTGGGAATTAATTTTCCGTCCCGTGAAGCCATTGTACAGGACCTCATTACCACGCAGATGATATCCGTAATCCTGCAGCAGTGTGGAGATCTTCTGCACGTTGACTGTGTCGTTGAATGGCGTCGCATCGCCAATTTCGCCCTTATTGGCTGAAACCTACAAGCAAGTAAGTAATAACAGTCATGCGCTTATCGATTAGGCGCTCAAGACGGCACACAAGATGGATAAACAAGCCAGCGCACCTTTCCCTGAAGACATTCAATTAAATGCCCGATAGTCATGCGTGAAGGAATGGCGTGTGGATTAATAATAATATCGGGCGCAACACCTTCCGCCGTGAAAGGCATATCCTAAAATAGGACCCATTTAGACAAACAGACTTCATAATATGCGGTAATAAGTCGAGCCTCTCAAGCACATATCTACCGCAAATGCGCAGTGATCAATACCTATTCAATCAGTTCCTTGTAAAGACTTGCATAACGAAACCTTAAGTAATGATGCTTACCTGACACACATGCGAGGTATCTAATAAATTATATGCACGTTTCATCAGATTTGCCAATTTACTAATGGTGCGCGTCCAATAGGCGACCTTACAGTTAGTACTATTATTCTCCAACTCTTCATTCTCATAGGGGCAGTCACAGCCCAATTCTCCAATACGATTTTAGGTCAACAGACGTCAACAAATTATCACATACCTCCATACGATAGGTCACACCGCAAGTGCCCTTTTGCCCGTGCCGACTGGCGAACTTATCACCCATCTGCGGTATCCGGATGGATCTCACGCGGATTTTGCAGAATTTCTGCCCCTCAGAATTCACCGTCAGCAAGACCTGGTCAATAATTCCTGTTTCGCTGGCACGTAGGAAGGTGCTCGAGTCCTTTTTCGTATAATGCTTTTGACCGGCGCTTGCCTACAATCATCACCGTCAAAAATGCTCGTCACTACACCACTCTCTAGCCATAAATAAACCGATCGTACATCATCGTCCGAAGCGGGCAATGTCATAGTTTTGCCAATGATAACATCATCCCCCGATACACGTGTGCCCGGTTCCACAATCCCATCGTCGTCCAATTTCTCGTACACCGCATTTCGCATCCCGCTGCACGTGGACCGATTCGGTCGCTCAAACGTCTCCGCATTATCGTTCATCCGCTTCCCCTCGCTGTCCCGATAGGCGCGGTAGAAACACGATCGAAACAGCCCCCGATCAATGGCCGATGCGTTCATGATGATGGAGTCCTCCTGGTTGTAGCCCGTGTACGAGGCAATGGCTACTACCGCGTTGATCCCGGCAGGCAGTTCCCGGAAACGCAGATACTCCATGGATCGTGTTGTGACCAGTGGCGATTGCGGATAGTACAGAACATTGGCCAAGGTATCCATGCGCACGTTGAAGTTACTGATGTACACTCCCATGGCCTGCTTACCCATGGCGGATTGATAGGTGTTACGGGGCGACTGATTGTGATCGGGGAAGGGAATAATGGAGGCGCATACGCCGAGGATCATGGCGGGATGGATTTCGCAGTGGGTATAGGTGGAGCAGTACGCCTGGCGGTCACCGCTGACGGATCGGTCAACTAGATCGAAGGGCGTCATGGCGCACATGATGGTCTCTTCTTCTTGAATATCAATGAACTCCACCACACCACTAGCAATCAAATCTTGCCATCTGTGTAATAAACCATATTTTCAGAATAAGTCAAGCTCTACATTTTCCAAGTTTGTAAAAATAATGTTACCTCCAATGAGCGCAGTCGGATATAATGCACATGGTTTAAAAATTAAACTAACAGACGAAATTTGGGAAAATCCTAGAACTGAAACTTAGATGCTGTTGGATGTAAGCTAGAGAAAATTCGCAACAGTGCTCAAGACTTTCAAAACAAGTCGATTAAATATACCTATAGCTCGTGTTTGCCCGGTCTCCCAACAATTCGATGTGTTGCTTCTTAAGAAGCATCTTCTGGTTTTCTACAATCAAAAGCGGCCGACAAATTCGTCCGGCATCGGTTGAAATACGAATTTCTCTGTCCCGAATGTCGCGGACCATGGACACTTCAGATACGATGATATCCATCTGCCGTCTTAGTTTCCGCAAAGTGGCCATTAATTGCTCGGGATCCCGATGGATACCCACCCAAGAGCCATTTACAAAGATCTTTGTGGCACTGCAGCACCAAAAGCAGACATACAACCACGCAACAACCAAATATCTACAACACATGAAGAAAACACTTGTTCACCCTAGAATTGCGGATGGGGCGATTTCTTCCAAATTTTCCATGCTCCATTCTTCCAAGAATTCCAAAATCGGGGCTGGTTGTGAGCCGACAGAGATGTAGGACATCAAAGCGAGATTTTTTACAAGACCCACCGCTTGACCTTCGGGTGTTTCCGCAGGGCAGATCATTCCCCATAAAGTGTTGTGCAGCTGACGAGGTTTGGCTAGCTTGCCTTCACGGCCAATTGGTGAATTTAGGCGTCGCAAATGAGATAACGAAGAGCAATAAGTCAGCCGATTTAACACCTGAAACAACAAATTTGACATAATGACGATCAGTACCGATTTCGTTACAGTTTGTGCAGTGCATTTCTACCATACTTTCTCACTTAACAGCTTCGGTCACGGCGTTCAGTTGAGAAAATACGGTACCAAAGTAAGCCAGAAACGCTCAAACAGAACATAATAATTCCGAATTATTAAATAATCGCACTGGCAAAAAGTCAGGACCAATAAATGTATTACTCCATTAGAGTACCTAGTGTAATTTCTCACCTGAGATACTCCAGCACGGGTTTGGTGAGCCTTTCTTTGGTCTCCCCAGTTTCCTGTGGCCAAAGAATATCGCAACCCGTCGGTAATAATTTTCGTTTTGATAGACAGTTCCAAGTTAAAATCTCTCCCACGGTCGATATACTTTTGCGCGTTGATTTTCAGTTCTTTTAACAAATTTTTAAACAATCCTCGAAACAAAAACGCCAACAACGGACCGGCTAAGTCCAACCGTTTATTTCCGTAGTGGTCACGATCGTCTAACTCGCGACGTCCAAGCGCGGCCAGTAACAAGCGATGTACCATGTATCCAAGAAAATAGGCTTTTTTTGTTTCGCAAAATTCGTGTGTTCCAACATGAGGTAACATTTCCTTTTGGAGAATTTCCTTGGCATATTTAATACGTTTTTCTCTAGTAACACCCGGTTTTGCACCACGAGCGCCGATGAAATTTAAAGCCACATCCTGCTCCTGGATGACGAAAGCTTCGTCCAAGGAAGGCTTGATCATTTCCATCATTTCCTGGTCTTCAAAATCATAGACGATATGCTCCAGAATATCCCGATCGGCGACGAAACCAAGAGCCCGAAAGACGATTATTATAGGAATTTCCTGCTTTATGTAAGGCAAAATGGCCACTATACGCTGCCCAAGGGCGGATTTCCGTACATTCTGTTGACAAATAACATAGCTAGCTCTACAGTGGATCTCAAAACAAATCCCTAAACCTTTACAAAATTATTAAGAGCACGGTACCTAATGCCTTTGCGGTAATAACAGAAAGCTATAATATACAGCCAAAAGCTAAAGCCTTAACAGCAGACTATAATCCCTGCGCAATACAAATAAACGAAGATAATAATTGTACAGATTAACATCATTACAGAATATTTCAGGCGCGTTTTAAGACATTTTGTCTTACTTTGCCTCCTCGCGCAAGCATGTTAACCCAAATTGTGCTAGCTGGGCGGCTTGAGTTTTCCATGACAGATCGGCATTCAGCTTTAAAGGCATACTTAGAATCTTTCATGCTGAAAACGTAAACGATATTCGTAGCCATTTTTTCCTGCGCAATGATAACCTGCAAAAGAGCAAACGTCATGTCTTCAGCAAAATATTGCGTTAACAATTTAAAACACCTTCTCCGATCCGTTGATGATAAAATACCCGCCAGGATCCAATGGGCACTCGTTCAATTCAGCTAAATCACGTTCATTCATCCCACTGAGCAAGCAGTACGTCGATCGTAACATGATGGGAATTTTGCCCAAAAATACTTTCGGGTATAGCGTTTCTTCCGGTTCTTTGCCAGCCTTTGTTACGGTTTTCCTGATATCCACGTACAGCGGTGCCGAATAGGTGAGATTACGTAGGCGTGCCTCGTTGGGCATCAGCGGGACAGGTGCACCGTCTTTTTCCCAATGTGTTGGTTTCGACAGATAAATCTGCTCGAATTTTAAGCTGTGCTTGGTCTGCAAAATCAGTCCTCTTTCACAAGAGAAGAGAGAAACATTACAGTATTTAACTACTCTAGTCATGACTGAAAACATAACAAACAATTCCCATCAAACTCAAAAAAAATTTTCAAACACCAACGACTTCAAAAGTTGTGTAATCGTTGTTATAAATTCAGTCAGTTATACTGTTTACGGTCTTTACCGGTTGTTCGAGTTGACCGTCCATATGTTGCGCTTCCGCTTCCATTTCCACTGCGGGAGCGTCTTCGACAATCCTTTGGACAGACATTTGTATGAACTCGTCGAAGGAATCCAGCTGTTGCCGCACCAAACCTTTTTCATCGAAATACGATGAAATTACCAGCCAACAAGCATCCTGCCACAGATTTGGGTCGATTTCCTCGGCAACATTGCTCTGGTCGGCGTCGAACCCGTCCTGGGCTTCCATATCGATGTCTACAAATAACATTACGATTTTTATTGTTAGACATAAGTAGCTTCATGCCACCGACATAACCGCTAATGCTCACAGCTGGAGCGAAGCATTTTGTAGTTGATTCGTAAGCCATGGTAAGTGGTAAATAATTAAAAATGTCGATGTACCACAGTTCCAGGCAGCGTACGCTATTTTAACCACACTGCGAGCTTGTTCATCACATTTTCAACTGGCATTAGGGGTAATTATTGTATAATCACTGAACGATTCAACTATTTATTTTGCTGTTCCAACCCATTTGAATTACTTTTTCGTTGGGCGTTGTAGAGTTTGAAAGAAAAATCAAAAATGAGAAAATTCTTCGGAATTTCAATGACTCTATTAATATTTCAAATAAGAATGTTATCAACACTGTTCGGTTAATTTTGCACATTCTTTGCAAATTGAAGTTTGCTTGTAAAGTATTTCACATAATTTTTAAAAGAATAAACGGTTCAATGCTCCGCACAAAAAATCTACCATCGACGACTTTGTTAGCAGCACTAATCAGAGTACTGAGTACGAACGGAAAACGAGAAAGCCCAGTAAATTCTGATTTTTAAAAAAACTGAAAATGTTTAAGTTCATTTATCTCCTGACCGTTGTCAAAATCCATTGCTCTAATTGATGCAGTCGTGAGAAATAGTTAACCACGACTACTTCGGGAATAAAACACAAACAGTAAACTGATAAACGAAACAGATTCCGACGGATTTCTAAGGTGGGTTTCTGGAGCCTATCATTGGTGAAGGTTTTCAGATTCGCCCTTTATCGGAGAGCTCATGCGGCATCCGCGGATGAGTACAAATTCACTACAAATTTTAAAAAATAATAAAATTCGTTGATTTCGTATAATGATCCAGATAAAATCAAAATGATCTTGAAACATAAAAAAATGTCCTCAAATGTATCGCACACGTTCGCGCACTGAGCGCAGAACGCCAGCCAAAAGGCTGACGAATAAAATGATGGAATGGCTGCGCTTGGTTTTCTGCTCAGAGTTTCTGTCGGTCGGCTCCTCAAAATCGAACCGACCTGCAGCTCGGTTTCAGCGCCGCGGCTGACAACGGTCTGACTGCGGTTCAGTTATAAAAGCACTGAGCCACCCGTACCGAGGTGGCAGTTTTTGATATCGGTAGCCTTCCTTCGCAACATCATGCAGGCGTGGGGGAATCCGAATTATTGCAAGTAAACGCTATGGTCATTTTTAAATCTAAAGATTAACGCTTTCTAAATCTAGCGAGTAGCGACATTACAATTTTTTTTAGACTTTTGTAATAAGTAATAAGTACTTCAAAGCAACTAGTGTAAACATACTTTGGATTTTTAACGATGTCACTCGTCATAAGACTGCATGTCTTTTTCGGGTAAAGTTTACTGTACTTATGTTAGCTTATCAAGACTCTTCCTCACACACGTAAGATTTTGTAGCAGTATCTGTACAGTGCACGGACGATTTGACGACGTACCCACTACCTACAGTAGCGCGAATTATTCTATCTGGCTTGTGAGTTCGTTTTTCGGTTTATATAAAGTAGTAAACTGTTGTTAAAAGGACTTGAGATCAACCAATTAGCGTCGCTTTACAAAGATATGAATGAGGCGCCCGGTTAAGATTTGGTCATACGCAGCGTTACCGGAAGTTGTACTCAAGGAATGTCCATGAACATGAGAGCTGAGGAACGCATAGACGGGAAACTCCTAGTCAACGGCCGGGCCGTTGTTTCGTCGGCTGTGTTTTCGCATTACCGATACAGACCCTATTACAGTACTGTAATTAAATACTGTATACCTACATGCATATGCTAAAAGACTTGAATAATGTCGCAGCGTCATGTCGTACGATTTCCAAATGTATTAGCGGCATACAGAAGTACGGCAAGAGATTTATTCAAATGTTGAGGATTTTCCATTCGTGATCTGACAGTTGCCGATCAAAGACGACGATGACAATGTCTGAACACTATACTGTCAAGACCGGGTATTTATGCGCATGAACTTTGACAAAGCATGTGGAAAAACAAACAAAAACACCAACGGAACGCAGAGAGACGTTGGTCAACAAATAACAAGATACATCCTTTCTGGTGGATGGTGTCGAGCGAGCGACGGTCGCCAATCAATTTGTTTAAATCTTGACATGGAGGGGACTTGGGTCAGTTGGGAAGTAACACCCTTCTCAGCCGCGGCGGTACTGTACGGATTTGGAGAGAGTGCGAGCGCACACGTGCGTTGTGTATAGAACCTGTCAACAAAGATCGATTCGTCACTTGGTAATAGCATGGGCTTTGTCATGCCATACAAAACGGTTGTGTTTTTATTTAAACGGCTACCGATGCTGCCAGTGTATATAATGTTCAGTTGACAGTTTTAATTTGGCGCAAAAACATTTCGTAATATTGTATACCGCTTCGACCGTTGCACGCATCAGCCTCAAGACGTTTATTTAAGCCTGTTTTCTTGACAAGCGCATACAGCGCTACCGTAAAAAGCCGTCCAGCGGTCATTTTAGGATTCGTGTGTTATCCGCGTATCAGGATTGACTTCCCATCTTGATTGCCGCTATGACGCTCACTGTGTTTAGCCTGTGCTACGTGCTTGTCAGTGCAGCTGGAATTGCGCATGTCGTTGCGCTTGCTGCTCAGTCGGGATCCTATGGCGGATCTTCCGGTATTGGCAGCTTGGGACAATCCAGGTACGCAAGTACTCGCCTACCGTATGTCCGGTTCATATGGACTGCGTCTACGGGTAGTGGGGCTGGATGAATCCCTTATTTAAATGTACTCTGCTGCTGGTCACACTGGCGAAAGGCAGGCGTATACATATAGATATTATGCTTGTGCTTCTTTGTAAAGGTCAGCTTGTAATCGCTTTTTCAGTTGCTCCAACAGATTTAGTATTCTGCTGATTTTAATATCCTACGTTGTACTCAGTTGTCATATATATAACTCAATGTTTTAAAACAAGATTTTAAAAGGAATACGAAGATGGAATACGTAGATGGTTGAAATAATTCAGAGCGGCAGCTCAGAATGTTCAGATTAGATCCTCAAATAATTGAATTAGGTAGTATCAGCATTTATCCTGGTCGTAATAAATTTATTCAGTTATTGTTAATAGTACAACTAAAAAGAATAAAATCGACGGAACCCGGATTTATGTTTTTAACTGTCATATTTGTCCGATTTCGAGCTACTACATAATTCTTCAGATTAGCAATGTTTTGATGCGAACGAGTTGCTGGATTGACTGGACTAACAGTAAGCTTATTTCGGTTTTAATCCCTAATATTTATTGAGACTGTAGTTCGCACTTTGTCTGACGCTATCTTTAATTTTGCCGGTCTTTTTCGCGCCTAAAGAAGTATGCAAATAAATATTAATCTAAATCGATCATATTGAGCAATTCCTCTTGAAAATCCTTCATTGCAACAGCAGTATTTAGTACTGCCTACTGAACACGCTAACTAGTCCCTTACATAACCGTGATTGCATTATTTCGTTTGCTCTATAAACTGCTTGAAAATGAAAAATGATTACCATAGACTGCGGCACGTGCGTGCTTTTAACATTTGTCTTTGAATCCCGACGTTCTTATTCAGTCGCGTTGGCAGGTAGCCTGCTGAATTTACATACCAAAGTTCCGGTCATTCAACCAACAGTGAAGCCTAAAAAAACCTTATAAACTCGCTTAAAACCTGGCCAAAAATTGTACATACACACAGGAAATTTTTTTACTGTAATCAGCAAAACGAGTAAATTTCTTTCAAGACGATTAACTTCTCTGATAATTGTTTTCATTGCAGCTACGGCAGTGGTGGATTGAGTCCAGGTGGCGGATCATATGGTAGCACCATTGGTAATCAAGGCAGTTATTCCAGCGGTAACCAATTGAGCGTGGATCGTGGTGGTTTCGGCGGGAGCGGACAGGGTGGATCGTACGGCTCCGGAGGCCAAAGCGGAGGTAGCTACGGAAGCGGCCAACAAGGCCTGGTCACTAGTCTGATCGGCGGCAGTGGAAACGCTTACGGCGGCACCGGCACGGGCAGCAGCGGATCCGGTTCATACGGCAGCTCGGGAAATATCGGCACCGGAAGTGGCAGCTATGGTGGTACGGGCGGTATTGGATCCGGAGGTTCGTATGGCAGTTCCGGAAATCTGATTGGCACCGGAAGTGGATCATACGGTGGTAGCGGATCGCACGGTATATCCAGCGGTATTGGCAGCGGCAGCTACGGAAACCAGGGAATTGGTGGAATTGGCGGCGGTTCATATAGCGGACAAAGCGGACTAGGCAGCAGCGGTTCGTACGGAGGTCAAGGAGGCCTCAGCGGTGGAATTGGATCGGGATCTTACGGCGGCGGTCTGAACAGCGGTTCGCACGGAATTTCCGGAGGAATTGGAGGTATTGGTGGCGGGTCATACGGTGGTCAGGGATCTCTGGGTGGTGGATTTGGCACGGGGTCATTCGGTAACTCGGGTCATGGTGTGTCGGGCGGTTTGGGCGGTATCGGTGGCGGTTCGTATGGTGGTCAAAACTTGATAAGCGGTGGATTAGGTGCGGGATCGTATGGCGGCACAGGCTCTGGCTCGTATGGAAGCTCTGGAAACCTTATCGGTAGCAGCGGAAACTATGGCGGAAGCAGCGGTCTGGGTGGATTCCAAGGTTCTGGAAACCTTATCGGAGGCCTGGGTGGCTCGTCTTACGGTGGAAACAGCGGAACTGGTGGGATTGGTGGCGGAAACTACGGCTCCACTGGGGGCATCGGGCAACAAGGAGGATCGTACGGCGGCTCCGGGAGTTCTGGAGGATCCTACAGCGGGTCCAGCTTGGGAGGAAATTTGGGAGGAATTGGTGGCATCGGAAGTGGCTCATATGGCAGCACCGGTAAAGAAATAATATAAAATAAATTGTTGTTATGGTAAATGAATAACAACCCGCATGTATTTGTCAGGCGGCGGACACGGTACCGGTACCGGCAGCGGCTCATACGGTGGATCCAGTGGACAGAATCTGATCAGCAGTGGACTGTTCGACGGTATCCGCGGCGGTTCAGGAAGCTTCCTTGGCGGTCAGACAGGCGGTTCCTATGGTGGACAGGGTTCCCAGGGCGGTCTCATTGGTGGCCAGTCGGGAGGCTCTTATGGCGGTCAAAGCGGTCAAGGAAGCTCTGGATACAGCGGACAGTCCGGTATCGGCGGTATCGGTGGTCTGGGATCATATGGAACCAATGGTATCGGTAACGCCGGCTCGTACAGCGGTCAGTCTGGACTGGGGAACATCGGTGGCATCTTCAGCTCGTACGGAGTCCAGCCGACCCTTGTCGGCACCGGCATCAGTTCCATCAGCGGTCAACCTGGCTCGTACCAGACCTTTGGATTGCAGAGTGGTGTCGGCAACCTTCCCACTACGTACACCAGCACCAGCACAACGTATGGTAGCGGCCAGGGTCTGGGATCGGGATCCTCCTACGGCGGTAGTGGAACTTCCGGTCTGTTTGGTAACACCGGCAGCCATGGCGGCCAAGGAAGCGGATCGTTTGGTAACCTTTTGTCCGGTAACACACAAGGTGGTTCGTACGGAGGACAAGGTCTTGGACAGGGTTTCGGCAACCAAGGCAGTCTAGGAGTGTCATACAGCGGCAACAATCTGGGAAGCAATTTCGGACAAAACGGACTGGGTTCCTCATTCTTCAGCGGGCAAAGCGGTTTGGGATCGTACGGCGGGTCATCGGGTTCCGGTAATTACGGGGGTCAAGGTGGACTGAACAGTGGTGGACTCCACGGTAACCAAGGTATCGGCAGCTCGGGAAGTTATGGCGGCAGCATCGGTGGTGGATTGCAGGGTGGAAATTACGGCGGTAGCAGCCAGATGGGATCTGGACTGGGCGGGCAGTACGGAGGAGGTCAAGGAACAATCGGCGGCATCGGTGGCACCGGAAGTTATGGCGGCAACACCGGTATCGGCATCGGTCAACAAGGAAGTTACGGATCCGGTCAAAGCGGTCTCGGGTTAAATTCACACGGTAATCAAGGAATCTCCGGGCAAGGATCATACAGTAACCAGGGTCAAGGTAACCAAGGCTTTTTCGGTTCCCAAGGATCATACGGTGGGAATCAGGGCATTAGCGGGCAAGGGTCATACGGAAACCAAGGAAGTTTCGGGAATATCGGCTTCGGTAACAGCGTAAGCGGTGGTTCTTACGGCAGCGGACAGGGCATCGGATCCGGCGGACACGGAATCGGGTCGGGAAGCGGAAGTTATGGAGGCAGCCAGGGCGGTCTGACCGGCGGGCAGGGCAGCTATTCGGGCCAGTCGACGGGGTTTGGGCAAGGGCTCGGTGGATTCGGAAACCAGCCACTATCCGGCACTGGCGGCAGTTATGGCGGCAGCTCTGGCCAGCTCGGACTGGGAAATGGCAGTATACAGTACGCAACCCAAGGCCATGGGAGTGGCGCTTCCTACGGCATGAACGTTGGACAAGGTGGTAACTACGGCAGCGTTGGTCTCCAGGGCGGTAACTATGGGAGCGGCTCGAGCGGCGGTGGCGCGCAGTATCGCTCCGCTTTGGGCCTTCCAGCGAAACTTACCTCACGTCCCGTGCAAAGCGGCACCACAAAAGCCACATCAATTAACAATTAATAATATCGATGTGTAAAGCGATTGCGAATTTCATAACCACCGCAGCCGCTTGTGAATGAATATCAAATTTCTGGATGTTCCGGCAATGTTAACGTTATCGCTTAATGTTATGTTCACTGCCTGTTTATGAAATCAAGTGTATAGTACGATGTAATTAAAACTAAATAAGAATCATGTTCATGAAGTAACGAAATCTAAACGCTAACACTATCGTATCATTTATAAGATAAAAATTACAGTGCACAAAACATACAGATACAATGCCGCACTGCAACCATATATTTCCATGCAAAGTTGGGCGGGTGCCGTATTGTAAAACTGTTTTGAAATATCTATTTCACAAATTCGGTTTGTACGGAATATCAGATTTATTCAGATAACAGCGATTTATTCTTCTTTCGATTTAGAAATTCAAACCAAGAGGTCAAGGACGGTCATGAGAAATTATAAAGGAAACAGTGTCATAAGGAAACACAGACTGGCGCGTAAGCATGCCACCAAAACGCCAGTAAACAATAATAACAATAATAACAACATTTCCGCACTTTTTAATACAATAAACTACTGTACTTATCCAGAGAGTAGAACAAATACTAGTACATAAATATAAAATACAATACTTTTGCTCTGTACCGGTAGCATCACATCCACACTGGGAGTCGATACACAAAGCAGTTTAAATTTTCTTTTCTCTTTATGATCTCAATGGCCACACTAACATCACAGACAATAAAGGAATGAAAACATTATCTGAACCATGCAGCAGCGCTTCTGCAGCTGTGGTGCAGACACAGTGCACGATGAAGGCCAGTCTTCTCTGCAGGGCGCTATTCAAAAATATCACAGGATCCACCAGTCCAATAAATTCCAAAAATAAAATCTGAGAAATCAACATTGCCGCGCTGCCTTCCACCGTTCGATTGCGGCCTTTCCAGGGAATCCGGCCGAAGTAGCTGCCGATTATAGCGGCAAAACTATCCCCGATTCCAATAGTAACCACGCCAGCGTACGATACTACTGAATGCATGCGGAACTGGTAAGCCATCAAATCCAACCAGAGCGGCATCGACAAACCCAGAAGCAAAAATATATGCGACCATATTACAATTCCCTGATCTTTGGAGTCCAAGAAAGGCGCAATGGCCATCGAAATGGCATCGGAAATTTTTCGAGGTCCGGAAATGCGAACACCCTAAAATCATTAATTGTAAGACACGTGAACAGCACACGATTGCTGCTAACAATAAATAACTTATTATAAATGCAAAGATGCTAAAAATGAGCGTTCAATCGGAAATAAAATAATTATGGTACAGTAATAGTGTAGTACCATCAAGAAAAACGTTTCGCACGCTATAATACTGCAAAAAAAATAAATTTACTAACTACGACAACCAGGCATCATTACCTCCGACGTGAAAAACAAGGACAACGCAGCCACTGAGGCTAAGCAGAGGAACGAAGGATCGTACTGAATTCCCGTGATAAATATCACAGAGGCTATAAAATGGAAAAACTTCCTCTTCACACAAACAGGAATCCGAAATCTGTCAGCGACAAAACACCAGCCAACGCAACACAGTACCAGAAATGACCAAAAAAGCGCAAGGAGCAATCGCTCTGGTTTCAAAAGATACTGCAACAACGAGGGAATCAGATCACAAATGCTATCGAGGAACCGCATGACATAAGCCATTGATGATGGAAACACTTTATTATTGTGATCAGATTACATTGCACAATGCGACAGTGGTTTCATTTGCTCTATCCGGCAGAATAAAAAGTCACTCAAAGCGATAACATTCATAAAACATTCATAACAGTCCTAAAAAAGCTGTCAAAGAGTTGACAATGGAATTTGGGATAAATTGGAATAAGCACGATAATGACCGTAATGTGTGATGCAATCGTGCCGATGTGGACCAGCTGTGAAAGTCGGGACAAATTGTTACGCAGGTAACACACAAAAGTGGGCGGTTGCATGTGGAACGGAAACGGATGCCGGACGAATGACCAACTTCCGTCGTCTACTTTATTCATGTTAAACACCTTTATTGGGCTGACCTTGGTGAAAAAACGGAAGAAAAAGGCAATAATCGGCATGAACGAGTGCAGAAAGGGAGGCAAGATTTGCGGGATCAGATTCGCGATTTCGCGGTCATAGATCCCGGTAATGGCTGTTTTGGATGATCATGAAGGTCAATGACGATGTCCATTCTCCTGTCAAATTTAAATGCATTTACCAATAATGATTTAAAATTGTATTTTCATAACCTTGTCGTCATTTGTACGAGCTCTACACGCTACACAGTGCACACCTTTTGCCTATTTATGAACGCGTTCCTTTAGTAATTAGTACTCGTAGTAATACGAATGATGCAGTATTCATTTTACCGAGAGGCAAGAGTCGCAGGACTCACTAAAAATTATTTATATAGACAGTGAATAATGTTTATTCATAATTATTGTGTTTTGTGAATTAAGCCCTATCGGAATCACGTTATCCAGTTTAATTTGGTAAGTATTTCTATTTCCAGTCTATTATACACTTGACAGTTGACATAACTCAGCTGTGAGAGCGCACTTTAATCGTTTCGTTTCTGGAGTCTCCTGAGTCGGATGTAAAAGATTTCAACAGACCTACACAAAATGTTTACCATTAAAATCAGATATTTTTATCGCTGCAGCATTCATGCGACAGCAGCATAAATATCTTCAGAAGGTGACAAAGATCTCAAAACAGAAAAATAAAAATAACTATCCCGAATCCTGATATGTCGCCATAAATTGATAAACAGATGCATCCCTGATAAACAGATGCTATTCCGCATCTCCTCCTTCTTTATTCTTGATGACCTGACGCTCTATGAGTTCCGGAACTTCCACGGCTAGCCAGGGGCCCAATCCCAGCGCCAGTGCGTGAGCAATGCCAAACTTTGGAACGTTCTTGGCCCAAAGCGGCTTAAAATGATCCGTCAGACAAATCTTCCCTCCGCGATACATTTTCGCTGTCTTCCCATCCAGCTCAGGAATGGCAATCTCGGGCGCAGTGCCAGGATAAGTTACTGGAATGTCAAATTCGATCTCGAATTCGTATTTAAGCAGCTGATGGATGTACCAGCACTTTCCAAACCATTTGGTGCCTTCTTTGTTAGACTCCAAACGAAACCAGTCGTTGTCCGCAGCTTTATTATTCTCCACGTATTTGATAAGCGATAGCAACTCTTCCTTCATCCGCTGTGGCCATAAATCCTTTTCCCGAGGTCCTGCATTGGTCTTTAACAATGGAATTTGGCTGAGGGTCTTTTTAGTTGCTTCGTCGACCATTTTGTCACCGTATGGCGTACGCGTTCAGGTTCCCCGTTCCAGATGGTAAAAACACAATCGGGTAGTTCAGTGACAGCGAGCGACGCGTGCAAGCGAATACGTAATATTGCACGTAGTCTGTCCAGCGTCAATGTAACAAATAACACAATAAACAATTTAATTTAAGTACAGCACGCGAATCAAAAAATAAGTTTTCAGCTTTTCATAATTCTAACGAGAAAGCTGAAAGTAGCTTTTAAAGACTCTGAGATTCCAACACGTCTCGGCTGTCGAGTGTGCTGGCGCACTGGGCGGAGCCGCTGTTACGTCACCGCGACGGGTTAATCACTTCGGTGTGTGCACATGCAGCTTTGCCGTTTTGGCGAAAAAAAACTTTTTTATTTGAGTCAGTTTGCCTACTTAAGAGTTACGACTACTTATTTTTAATGCATAATATTTATGTATTTACAAGTTATCGTGAACTGCTTTGCGGTTCGCGTGCGGTTTAAGTGAACATTAGTAACCACTTCGCGTGAAGGTTTACGGTTTGCAAATCAGAAATAATAATGAGAAATATATTTTTTTAGTTTTGTCACTTTTGTGTCTGTGTTTGGATCTGTTCCGACTGTACATATTGCCATTGCTATAATTTGATTCTTTCGTTTCCGCTGTTTCAATTTCCGTAATGAGTCGGACCAGGCCTACAGGTGCTGTGAGGTTGATCACATTTGACATCATGGGAACGCTGATGAAGCCTAAACTAAACATTGGGAAAATGTATCTGACCGAAGCCAAGAAATTGGAGAATGTTAAGTCATTCCGTGCATGTACACCAGCTGCTCTCGACATGGAATTTCGCAAAGCCTTTAAACACCATTGGGCTAACCATCCTAACTTCGGATTCAACGAAGGCTTCACCTCCATGGCATGGTGGCGAAACGTCGTGCGAGACACTTTTCTGGGTGCGTTGGAACGAACTGGGCAAGGTGGCATGCGAAGAGAGGCCGAATTTTACCTACCTGTGTTAGCGGACAATCTTTTCGGAGTACGTGTTTTCTGAGATTTTGGTGAAATTTATATAGCTGTAATTTGTCTGAGCTGTTTTTTTTTGTTTCCAGTTCAGTACTTTTATGCATTGCCATGTTTTTTGGCGCTGTAGCACTTATCGATTCATTTACTTACTGTTTGCAGTTATTTTTGCCGACAGTCATAGACATTTATATTTTGGATTGTTACTTATTATTTCAGACCTTCAGCCATTCGAGATCGTGGGCTTTTTCTAAAGGAGATGCGGATGTTCTGAAAAAGCTACGGCAGCGTTTTACCCTTGGCGTGATCAGTAATTTCGATGAGCGGCTAATCCAGATTTTGAACGGTTTCAAAATTGCTGATGTGTTCAGTTTCATCGTAATCTCCAAGGAAGTTGGCGTGTGCAAGCCAGATGCCGAGGTATCTTTTACAAACTTACTTTACATGACGGATGGAAGCCCTGAGGCCTGAATCCTTCGCCAGTTTTATTCCTAGAATACTTTGTTTTTGTGATTTCGTTATCGGTTATCGGCTATATTCCACTGTAATATTCTTTTGCTGAAAGCGAACAGGCTGCTTTTAAGCTACATGAAATGTACATATATTTTTCATGTAAGTACATTTTCAAATGCACATTCTATAAAGATATACATTTTTCCCATAATTAATGAGCCTGCTTGAAATTGTTTAATGTCACTGCGTGTGACGGTACTAAATATTTACTGGAGCAGGCAGGCTACTTGTGGAAAGTACAGCTGAACGAAAATAAGTATAGCGCTCTTATTATTTTGTCATACTTCGTGCGAAAATATTTGACAGTTTCACTATTTTTAAAACTTTGTTGATTTGCGTTAAGCTTGCTGTTAATACGTATTATCGCAGTTGTGCACGCTTTTTTCCCATTTCTGTGCACCGAGAACGCGTTTTCTCTAATTGTAAGTAAAGCAAATGTACTCGTATACTCTTGCATACTGTACTTACCTGTTGGTTATCTATAAGAGTGGAATCGATCGGTTATCATCGGTGTGACCGTGCTATTACGGTTGCAGATATTTGATATTGCTTTGCACCGCGCTGGTTTGCGTGATCCCGCTGACGCATTACACGTGGGCGACAATTTGGAGTTGGATTACTTGGCCGCTCAACGAGCCGGATGGCGATCGGTATGGTTTCATCCCGTTCAGCAGCCGAACGACGCAGCACAGGTCCAGTTACCGATGAGCGACGTAATTTCCACTATGGACGAACTACTCACTTTACCGGCAAAATGGAGCACACCACCAGATCAGCTGCCTAGCCATCGGAATGTTTCATTTTCATCAAATAGTTAATAATTTTTACTCCGGTGTGATACAAGCGTGAAATGAAACAGAGTTTGATGTAAC
Source organism: Paramacrobiotus metropolitanus (assembly GCF_019649055.1). Classification (NCBI taxonomy): domain Eukaryota; kingdom Metazoa; phylum Tardigrada; class Eutardigrada; order Parachela; family Macrobiotidae; genus Paramacrobiotus; species Paramacrobiotus metropolitanus. The sequence goes on along the minus strand of NW_026570328.1, from coordinate 167,403 downwards.
AGTATTTTTGCGGTTTTGCATGGAGTATCAGAATGAATTTTCAACCTTGCTCTCCCGAACTTGAATAATATGCATAAAACCTGAAAATTGTTGGATGCATAATGTCAATTATTAAGAGTGTATCTAGTAACACATCTGGAAAACGGTTTCCGGTGATTGTTACACATCGGCGGCAACGGTGGTTCGTAGTGGACTTATTAGTTGTATAACATCGTTAATTGCATTTGATCTGTATAGCACCACAGATTCGTAAGTATGTTTTTTTATTTATGATCAGCAGAGTGTACAGCATTGCAAAAAACGAAAATCAATTCACGAAGTATTCCATAATGACAGAACCAGGCGCAGCGGCGCCGGTCTTGCGTATGTATTGTACAGTAGCTGCTTAATTTTTACTTAATAATGCGCTATTATGGTAAATACAGGATAGATGACCATTAATGCAACTCAAAATCACAACGGACGGTTTGCTTAGATTGGGCTCCACATTTCATGGAGGAAATATATATAAGCACAATTCACCCAAACGCACGTACAAATTATAAACCATAATTAAAGCACGAAAAAATGAATATCGTTTGGCTTAAAACTAATATCGAAGCAGAATTCGTCCTGCAGGTGCGATGGCATCCACTCGACTCAGAACACGGAAAGGACAAATACATTAGTATGAGCAAGCACATATCCGATACTCGAAGTCGTCCACAATAATATCCTAGAATGCTGCAACAATAAATATGGGATAACATCCATATCATCCACTTGCACGATTTTCACTTCCCCATCACATCGAATTTACACCGAGCACATTAAAAATATTATTATCCATAGGAATGCGTTATTGTTGTCGCCGCTCGAGTAGCAGCAGTAGATCAGGCTGCATACAGGTAACCACAAGGAAGGAGATTTGCTGAATGCAAAACATAACTTCCAGGCGGTTGGTCCCAATCTCCAGCATTAATTCTGAGAATTCCCGGTCATTTGGATGTAGTGTACGTACAGAATTGCTACCGGTCTGATGAATGAAGCTTCGGCCTGCGAAGGATTTACTGATCGGTCATATAAGCAATAAAAATCAAGTCCTTCGTTTTGGCTGTGATGCAGTTTTAAGTACACAGACGACAGATAAACACCGGAGAATTCACAAAAATCGCAAGTACTAAAAGTTTATTTATATGTGATTATTTTGTCGCTGGCACCAGGAGCATAATTATTATAGAAAATAGAAAAACACTTGCACATTAAAGGATGATAAATTCCATACTCAGTTCAAATAATAATTGCGTTGTACTGGAAACTTGCGGTGTAATGCTGGAACTGTTATTGGGAATGATAAAATTAACCACATCCCGAATAATTAAGTAAAACTAATACGATCGAAAACAAAAAGAGAACAACACGCTGCTACATGTACATAATTATTATACAATTTTTGCGTGTTGTTAGATTAAACGCCAATTTTTAAGTAATACTTGTTTGATATAAAGCACTCGTTATCCCATTTTATGCTGAATACTGAAAACCGAAACATAAGCGGCACCTCCATGAAGTGGAAACAGTTGGGGAAACTCACACATTAAAATTTAACCCGTCCTCCACTGGGCGAAAAGCAATTATCGTGGTAATGACCGCACTGTAACACCGTGCACTGTGCAGACGGAATACGACCTGCATCCTTCCATAAAAACGGTGGTTTCATCCCGTTGTCAGCGCGGTCAGATACACGATATTGCTATCCATAAATAACATCACATTGGAAAGGTCATCCGGTAACTACATATCACTCTTGCTCTACTTGAGGCGGGGAGGTCGCATACTACGGTATATCAGCGAAGGCAAAAACATCGTCAGCCCAGAATGAATGGCGAGACCATTTTCCATCAGGTCGATTAGGGTACATTCTCCGGGAAATGATGCACTTGAGGAAGAAGGCTGTTGGCGTTGTAACGCAGCTAACTACCTGATCCCAGCGTGTGCACGGTGTGTGTGCCGTGCTGGATGATCGCATCCCGTGCGATCTCGGCACTGTGCAGCCGCTGTGTACAGTGCACTCGGCTGCACAAGCAGGACGCCCTTTTAATCTTACCGTATTGATTGCTCCCTAATTCATCGGGATTGGCAGGTACGGTTCTGGTTATATTATAATCTAATATTGACTCACATAACTCCTGTTAACCATCTTGTCGCTGTCAGCTCCGCAGCGTTCATCATGAATGAAATTTAAGGAATCTGATCAGACAAATCGATTTATGGTACGGTTAATGCACTGGATTGGCTACTCACCATCAGGTAACTCGGGCGCCAGGATGAAGTGTCGGTTCAACAATTACTTGCTCTGTTGCCATTATGTCACTCCCAACCGGAAAGGGATTGCTTTTTGCTGATTATCAGAACTATCTCTACATGCTCTACTGTATGGAGAATAGTATATATACCAAAAATAAATAGCAGCTATACTGAGGTGATGCATTTTCTCCGCGGTTTGATAAATGCCTACAATATTGTACTGTAATGAGTGTGATCTACCCGTAAGCAAATGCGCTATTTTATCATGGCATTACACTGCACTACACACACAGTATACTTTGTATTAGCAGTTACAGTCGCTAGCTACTCGTATGTATTGTCCTGTCCATGGCCGAAATATAAAGCGCAGATCTAAAACAACTCGCATAAAATAATATAAGTAACTGCAATTTCACGTATGTTCTAATGTGTCATATCGAAACAAGCTCGGGTAATTTTGAGTTTTTGTCCCAAAGCAGCTGGTCGCAAGAACTGAGCATTCCTGATTTGAATTGCTATATTTTGGCCAGTATTCTACTAGATTCTGTGTACGAAACTCATATGCGTTAATGTCGGCAGTATTAAAGCATCTACAATGAAATTCAACGGCATATATATGCCTTACTTTTTTGGCGTACTTCTACATAAGGTAAACTGTACATAACAAAAGGTTAAGGCTGTTTATTCATTTCTCTGGAAGCCGCGAAATTCTAAGTTAATTGCGGTAAATAATAACAACAATTCGGTTAGCGCTCGATATTCACGTATAAAGCCATAACTTTGCGTACTTCTATCTATCTTCTATCGATCTATCTGCATTATTTGTTTTATTGCATTACGTAATATAGATATAATGCATTTTTCCAGCTACAATAGTAGTGCGTCTCATTGTGACTACGTATACGAATAGTGTATAACGATACTGATGACGAATGATCGATAGCAAAATTTAATAATATTATTCGAGATAACGCCGTTTTCTTATATTCTTGAGGACAAAGAGAATATGTGGCATATGTGTTAATCTATATTCCATAACAATATGAGAAGATAAAATGCACATGCTCCCAAAAAAGGCAATGTAGTGAGACCTGCTGCAGGTCTCACTACAAATAGAGTAAGCTATAACAAGTAATCAGGATATGCCACAAAAAACCCAACATCTATTTATTGTACCACTGACAATTAATACCGTTACGTAGGGTTTATAACCGGCAACCTTAAATCTCACAACTTAATGGTAGAATGTACAATATAGAACAGCAAAAACGCAAACATATAATATGCTGAAAATTTTGCCATTTTTTTAGGGTAGTGTTACTCAAAACGTAATAATTATTGTTATGGTAATAAAATAATAAGTAATAAAGTAACAAGCTTTAACCTAGGTAGTAATTATTGGAAAGTTTATGTACTATATTTATTGTCACATACCGTTAATTAATTAGGGTATGCCGTACAGGTTGCTTTATTGGGTTATTCGAGTGAACATTGGATAGAATTAAAACAAAATTACGCGTCACATCATTTCAGCACATAATATAGCTACAATCTGACTAAATGAGGAGGCTACGGTCTATGTTAAAAAGCCTGCGAACAGCCTTTTTTGCCCGCTGAGGCTGATTGATCAATGCAGCCTCTCTGCTGTGACTATAGACAGCGGATTCCAGTGCTGCTAAAAAGCGCAAGCTGAATGCTGCCTCGCTGTATCGATCCATCGGCACATGTGCGTGTGAGTGGGTTAATCCGCTCGCATTCACTTACACACGTATGAGTGTGGCTGTCTGTGCGCGTACGAGCTGTACAAACCGGTTTTCGCTGTCTTCGCTAGAACGCACACCCTAAACCCGTAGCTTCCTTTCTTGCTCGCATTGTATATAACACTTCGTCCAATCACTTACCAATGCAGAACGTTTCCTGAACACAAGCAGCATTACCCCGCATCAAAGCTATACTGATTCTCTGCTTCAGGAATAGAGTGGACCGTTTCTCCTGTGTCCTCTCAAAAAGCATCTTACCGAGCGTAGACATCTTACATTTATTGTTAGATTCTTTACTCCACACGCCCATTGTTTCAAAAACCAAAGCAGAGAAAATAAAGTTAGCCCGTAGATATGCGTGCTTATTGTTTTTCTTTGCCTCTGCCATCGTGGCGGCCGCGCCGGCTCCCTGACATTTCGGCCGCCCGACATTTCGGCCGCATGACATTTCGGCCGCATGACAATTCGGCCGCCCGTTCAGTTCGGGCGTTAGAAAACCTAAGAAACCCTAGAAAGCTAAGAATCCTAAGAAAACATAAGAAAACCAAAAAAATCTAAGAAGATCTACGAAAACCAAAAACCTGAGAAAATTTAAGAAACCTAAGAAAACCAAAAAAACCTTCAGTTCGGGTGTAAGAAAACCTAAGAAACCTAAGAAAAGCTAAAAAAGCTTTGGAAACCTAAGAAAAACCTAAAAAATATCAGGCGGCCGAAATGTCAGGCTGCCGAAGTGTCATGCGGCCGAAATGTCCTGCGGCCGAAATGGCAGGATACCGCCGCGCCGGCTTCCTGGGACGTCTTGGCAATGTAGGAAGTGGCCATGGTGTCCGGGCACGTTACATCCCAAACCCAAGATTTGCCCTGGCTGAAGGGGACTGAGGTCATACCGTCCGGTCGTTTCAGGGTATCGCGGTACAGTCCTGGCGGCTCCAGAACTGACAGTACTGTATAGTTTAAGGCAACTGTACAGTACTGCCGTACAGTACAGTACTGACACAAAAATTTTGGGCACCCAGTGCACCGTAGACTATGGTGTAAGAAAAACCGCCCTAGAAAGCGGCTACCCAATCCTGCTCACTACCCACCATCCAATCCGAATTGCGCACAGTGGTCAGTGCTCCAGATTATTAATTGCTCTAGTTGCTTTAATTCTAGTATTTATTAACTGTGACTATCAATTAAAATGAATTCCAAATAATTTATAGAAAAGAACCTAATCTTTCTAAGCAGAGATAAAATATCAGCCACAACTGCTTTCACATTCTCCATTACTTACAAGCTAAAAGCGACGAGGAATGCGAATTAATTAATTAGACACTACGTTCCATGTATCCTGATAAATTTTATTACGCTGTGCAGGAAAATAACGACAGTATTCTATGCGACTACGAAAGCAGCCTATGTATTCCAGTCACAAAAAGCAAAGTTTTTACTACAGGCCATACATTGAAGTGGACTGTAGGCTGTACATTAAGCAGTACTGCAAGCTAAATATTAGACTGTACCACAGGCATTCCAACTTACTAAACGCACTGCACTACAGGTTAAACTACAGGTAGTACATCAGGCAAACGGGCAAAGAAAACGAGCACGCCGGACTATGGTCATAATGCAGAAGATATCAGCTAAGCATCCTGAATATTTTCTTAATTATATTTTATTCACATTAAAAATAATGCAAAACGTTAAAATGAAATTCGGTGAACCGAAAGCCCGGATACATGTTTGGTGCACAAAATCCGACTTTTAAAAAATTTAAGCACTTTATCATATTGATTGATGATTGTTGTTTGTTAATGATACTGGTTTGTAAGTTTGTTTAAAGAGAAACACCTTAATTTTTAATGTACATCTCTTTGCAAAATACAAAATAACGTATTAACAATTTTTGCAAAAACAAAACAAAGCGAGACCGTTTTTTAAAACTGAACTCTACAGGTTGTATTATTCTCTGCATTTACGACTTTGTTATAGCGATTACTTTGGTTAAGCGCTTACTACTTGTAGCATTCAAAACAATTAAAATGAAATCAAAATAATAAATATTTGTCTGAATAAAAACTTAATGTTTCATTAGCTGAGATGAAATATCAGCCATAATTGTTTTCGCATTTCCCAGTAACTCATAAAAAAAGCAAAGATAAGAAATGTGGATACTAACTGAAAAATTATGAATTTTTTTAGTGGTATACGTGAATGATTTGTTGGAAAACATTAGATTTTAATTGTTTTTAGTAAATAAACTTACAAACCAGTATCATAAACTACCAACAAACATTAATCAATTTGACGTTCTGCTTAAACTTTTAAGACCCTAAATTAAATTTTGTGAACCAAATATATATGTATCCAGGCTTTCGGTTTACCGAATTCATTTTTACGCTTTGCATTATTACTAATGTGAATAAAATATAATTAACAAATATTCAGGATGCTTAGCTGATAACTTTTGACCATAGTCCAGGGCGCTCGTTTTCTTTGCTCGTTTGCCTGATGTACTGCCTGTAGTACAACCTGTAGTACAGCCCATAGTACAACATGGTGTACGGCCTGTAGTTTATCCTGTGTAATCTGTAGTGCAGTAAGTTTAGTAAGTTGGAACGCCTGTAGTAGAGCCTAATGTATAGCTTTAGTACTGCTTAATGTACAGCCTACAGTGCACGTCAATGTATGGCCTACAGTAAAAACTTTGCTTTTTGTGACTGGAATACATAGGGTGTTTTCGTAGTCGCATAGAATACTGTCGTTATTTTCCTGCACGGCATAATGAAATTTATCAGGAGACATGGAATGGAGTGTTTAATTGTTTTTCACCGAGTTATCAAAAATCTGATGTTCTTCAAGTTATCATCACCTCTGTACACGTACATCACTACCTATGTATATCACTAAACAAAAGAATTATGCTACAAAAAAATTCATAATTTTTTTGAATTAATATGCATATTCCTTCTCGTCGCTTTGTAGCTTGTAAGCTAACGGAAAATGTGAAAGCAGTTGTGGCTGATATTTTATCTTTGCTTAGGAAATATTAGATTCTTATCCATAAAAAAATGTATTATTTGGAATACATTTTAATTGATAGTCACAGTTAATAAATACTAGAATTAAAGCAACTAGAGCAATTAATAATCTGGAGCACTGACCACTGTGCGCAATTCGGATTGGATGGTGGGTAGTGAGCAGGATTGGGTAGCCGCTTTCTAGGGCGGTTTTTTCTTACACCATAGTCTACGGTGCACTGGGTGCCCAAAATTTTTGTGTGTACAGTACTGACGCGAAAATTTTGGGCACCCGGTGCTCCGTAGAGTCTATAGTATAAGAAAAACCGCCCTATAAAGAGTCTACCCAATCCTGCTTTCTTACACCCAACCAATCCGAATTGCGAACAGACCCGCAGCTGGTCAGTACTTCAGATTACATTTGTTTGCTTTAATTTTACCGATTATTTATTACTTGTGACATCCAGCTAGTTAAATAACAAATAATAAATTAATCATTTTCGTAATAAAAATCTAGCATTTCATTATTACCGATAAAAAAATTTCATAATTCAAAAAACTCTATATCGCATTTACCATTAAATGACAAAATGAAAAACCGACAATATGCACAATATAAGCTGACGAGGTTCTGCAATTTTTAGAGCGGCATAAACGGAGTGGCATACATAAGTGCAAGCACTACATATCATTACTGTAATTATTAATTACAAACTACGCTCAATATATCTTACAAAATTTTATAATTTTGTGCAAGAAAATGACAGCACCCTGTACGACTGCAAAAGTACCACATGCATTTCATTAAAAAAGCAGTTTTTACTATAGGCCGTACGTTAAGGTGTACTGCAGGATGTATGTTAAGTCAACTTACTACAGGATGTACTACTACAGGATGTACTACAAGCTGTACACCAAGTTGTACTACGGGATGTACTGCAGGCTGTACATGTGCAAACAAATGCTGTACACGCCGGATTATACTCATAACGCAGAAGACATCTAGACATATTGTATATTTTCTTGCACACATCTGGATATCTTGAAAATTTTTATTGATATTTAATTACATTAAGAATAATTTGCACAAATAAATAAAAACCGGAGGCTTGATTACAAGAAACCGGAAGTCTTGATACATACTAAGCGTAAAAAATTAAGTTTAAATGAGCTTAAGCAGCGCATCTGACTTCAGTACAAACTGGACAGTGGACAGTACATTAGACTACACGGCAGGCTGTCCTACCGGACTGTACTACAGGCTGGAACAGGCAGCTAATGTGCAGACAAATTATATCAGTGTAGCATATATTTTGAGATATGGCACTGATTGTTTAGGTTGAAAACGCGCGACAGTTTATAGTTACTGTAACTGACGGAACTGTACGGAACTCTACGGAACCTAATGGAACTCAATGGAACTGTACGGAACTCTACGGAACTTGACGGAACTGTACGGAACTCTACGGAACCTAATGGAACTCAATGGAACTGTACGGAACTCTACGGAACTTGACGGAACTCTACGGAACCCGACGGAACTTGACGGAACCTGTTGGAACTCTACGGAACCCGACGGAACTTGATGGAACCTAATGGAACTCTACGGAACCCAATGGAACTTGACGGAACCTTATGGAACTTGACGGAACTGTACGGAACCTAACGGAACCTAACGGAACCTGATGGAACTCTACGGAACCTAACGGAACTCTATGGAACTTGACGGAACTCAATGGAACCTAACGGAACTCTACGGAACCCGACGGAACTTGATGGAACCTAATGGAACTCTACGGAACCCAATGGAACTTGACGGAACCTTATGGAACTCTACGGAACTCTACGGAACCTTACGAAACCTAATGAAACCTGACGGAACCTAAGGGAACTCTACGGAACTTGACGGAACCTAATGGAACTGTACGGAACTGGATGGAACTTAATGGAACTCTACGGAACCTAACGGAACCTAACGGAACCTGATGGAACTCAATGGAACTGTACGGAACTCTACGGAACTGTACGGAACTCTACGAAACCTAATGAAACCTGACGGAACCTAAGGGAACTCTACGGAGCTTGACGGAACCTAATGGAACTGTACGGAACTGGATGGAACTTAATGGAACTCTACGGAACCTAACGGAACCTAACGGAACCTGATGGAACTCAATGGAACTGTACGGAACTCTACGGAACTGTACGGAACTGTACGGAACCTAACGGAACCTGATGGAACACCACGGAACCTAACGGAACTCTATGGAACTTGACGGAACTCAATGGAACTATACGGAACTTGACGGAACCTGTTGGAACTCTACGGAACCCGACGGAACTTGACGGAACCTAATGGAACTCTACGAAACCCGATGGAACTTGACGGAACCTGTTGGAACTCTACGGAACCCGACGGAACTTGATGGAACCTAATGGAACTCCACGAAACCTAATGAAACCTGACGGAACCTAAGGGAACTCTACGGAACTTGACGGAACCTAATGGAACTCTACGGAACTCTACGGAACTTGACGGAACCTAATGGAACTCTACGAAACCCGATGGAACTTGACGGAACCTAATGGAACTCTACGGAACTCTACGGAACTTGATGGAACCTAATGGAACTCTACGAAACCTAATGAAACCTGACGGAACCTAAGGGAACTCTACGGAACTTGACGGAACCTAATGGAACTCTACGGAACTCTACGGAACCTGACTGAACCTAATGGAACCCGACGGAACCTAACGGAACTCTACGGAACTTGACGTAACCCGATAGAACTCTTGCAGGAACTGTACGGAAGTTTATGTGAATCTAAGAAACATGATGGACCTCAGCGGAACATAATGAACCTAAATGAAGGCAACTGTAACTCTAAGGAACCTTTACCCTACCGCTGCAAAAAGAAAAGTGGAAAAGCTACCACTGCAGATCAATCAAGCCTTCGCTGCTAGTAGGATAATGAAATTTTTTCAACTGGAATAGGTGAACTTTTTCTAATCTTTAAAAATGAATTTTAGTGATGGTGACAACTTGGCGTGGCCGACCGGTATGAACGAACAACGAAAAGGTCAAAATTGTACATAACTCACATCACTAGAAATTGTCATGAGTTTAACGCGCAGTTACATTAATTTGTCCTGCAGTACAGAGATTTATTTTTATGCATATAAAAGGCTCGTTCGCAATGTTCGAAGAACTCGCCAAGAGCACAACAAAGAAAAACAGTATTGCTTCATTAATATTCAGTGCAATACAGCTGTTTTCTGGCCTAAAGTATCAGTACTGTAGGCTACATTGAGTCAACCTATGACTTAGGCCCTGGCAAATACTAATTTTTTTAACCTTTTCAGTCTTCTTTGTAACAGATTTTAGTACTTATTGTTACCTTACGTCGTAATTACCTTACTGATTGTTTTCTTAGGTCCGGGGATCAAAGTTTGGATTATATTTCCAGTTGCCCAGATTGCTAAAGTTGTAAAAATGTATGGCGGACTGTTTGGCTGCAAACCCCATGCTTACTCTTCTGGTAGGTGAAACGGCGCATCAGACCACATTAACATTACCTAAACGCAAACTCTGTGTGTTTCGCATGAAGGAATCACAGGAACTGCCATGTGTTACACTATAGTTACTACCAGACCTGGGCAGTTATGTAAAATGCAACCATCGTTAGAGTTACGAGTTACAAGTAGCGTGTGAGTTACGCTACGAGTTAAGTTATTTATGCAAGTAGAACCGAGTTTTCAGTTATACCGCGAGTTACGCTATCATAGACAATATGTCCAAATTTTGGGCGAGTTACGTTAGAGTTAAGTTTTCTGGGTAGCGAGTTACGCTACACAGTTACTTTAAAACTCGATAACTCGCAAATAACTCGCGTTAAGTTATATAGTTAAGTTACAACAGCCCATGTCTGGTTACTACTGGATTTGAAAATCACTTACCGCGTCGACCGCTCTAGTACTTAATACGAATAATTTAAGCTTTACATTATTAAGTAAAATTGCATGCTGTTTTATTAATAGTAACAACACGCGATAACTCTATTGCAGCCATGGTAGCAGGCTTTTGAATGACCACTGGACCTCACAAATTTGGGTTGTATAAGCCAAAAGGTTACCAGTTAGAAATTACCCGCAGTACTGGAAGAAATCTGCCGCAACTCAAAAATCAAAAACTTGATCGGCACAAGTTGAAATAATAGGAAAATGAGAGGAGAATCCAAAAACCTGCATGAGATGTCTAGTAATTTTCGTATTGCAGGATTGCTGTTCCTTTGCTGCATAAATCCTGTTTATCAAACGTTATTTTTTGTTGGAATGAATAGTGAACGAGAGTGGTTTTGCTGGAATTTATGCAGTGCGATCATTTAATTTTCAGTTATTTATCGCCAGCACTAGTTTAAAAATGGACATAAGTAGACAATGGTACGTAGACAACATAGACATACTTGCGGAAAAAGAACGATTATTGCTACAGGAAATACGAAAAACGGTTTTTTTTATACAGCACATGTTAACATTACTTAACGCTTGATTTGGGTACATTTTAAATAAAGCTTGCGGACATCAATTCTTTTTTAAAAAGATTGCCACCACACCTTCGCTATGGGAAGTTTTTGGCCTGACTCCTATTTGTTATGTGCAGGAGCCGGGCACCGTTATATATCTCGGGCCCGGCGTCCTTCATTCCGTAATTAATATCGGTGGAAATGTGAGCCAAGCACGAAACTTTATTGACGAACGTTGGATTACAGTCATTGACACCGTTGTACTATTTCGTCAAAAGGTTAGTCTATAGCAATTTACCTTGAGTGCCTCCGATTTATTATGTCTTTAATTAATCACAGTGCATCAAGTTGCGCAACAACTCTAATTTGGAAATACTGCATAAGTGGACGCTGCTGCTTAGAGAACGGTTACTCGCCCGCACTGCAGCTGCTATACAGCAAGTCAATCGACGCCGTTTTCCTGTGCGATATAAAAAGAAATATGGAAAATTTTTGGGAGCGACTAATTCATTTTCAAAAAATTTCCCAAATGCTCTGGGTGAAATTGACGTTTTGGACATCAGCTGTCTGCCACCTTCTGTATTCCCGGCAAATTTAATCTTTGACGATGATGCCAACTGCTTCCTTGCCCCACCAACAACTAGCATCTCGTTAAATGCGCCGTTGGTAAACGGTCAATTTCTCGCAGAACGGGCATTACTGAATTCCGGAAAAGCTTTTATGTGCCAGTATGCGAAGTGTACAAGATCTTACAACAGTGCTACTGCACTCAATCTCCACATCCGCGGAAAACATAAAAAGAAATATGTGTGCGATTTATGCAAAGCTGCATACTGCTCTCTACATTGGTTCAAGTTTCACCAATCTACCCACCATGGTAACAATAAATAAACTTAAACAATAAACTTAAACAATACTCGGTTTCTTAAGTTAATAGTTCTGTTACCTATAATAAATTTTCGAAAAACCTGCTGTCATTCAGAATATATCTGTACATATTAAATCTATTTGATCTAAAAGCTTCCGCTTGCAGTCTTAAAAATAATACTGGAATTATTTAGGTAATCAAGATGAATCTTCGCGCAAGAAGTCCAAGTGCGGTCGGCGACCAATGAGTATCACTCCTGATGTTTTCTAGATTTGTGTTCCGTTATTTTAAACTACGCATTAGTAACTTGCAGAGGTTAACAACAAATTTACGTTGGTTGACGTTGGTTCCACTTTGTTGGACATAAACTAATCGGTGTTTTACACAGGTTAACAGCGAATTTACGTTGGATTACGTTGATTGCACTTTGCCGAACATAACCTTAACGGTGACTTACGCAAGTTACCAGCAAATTTATATGATTTACGTTACTTTACGTTGGTTTCACTTTGCCGACACGGACGTAACGTGCGTTTACATACATGGCACGAAAATCTTACATAGCATTTACGTTGATTTACGTATGTTTACTGTAACGAAAACACATGCCCGTTTTTTTCTTTAGAATAAATCGTGCACTATCTGTTAGGTCTAGATCACTGCAAATTCCGTCGGGTTCCATTAGGTTCCGTAGAGTTCCATTAGGTTCCGTTAGGTTCCGTCAAGTTCCATAGAGTTCCCTTAGGTTCCGTCGGGTTCCATTAGGTTGCGTTAGGTTCCGTCAGGTTCCGTACAGTTCCATTGAGTTCCATTAGGTTCCGTTAGGTTCCGTACAGTTCCATTGAGTTCCATTAGGTTCCGTTAGGTTCCATAAGGTTACGTCAGGTTCCGTAAGGTTCCGTACGGTTCCGTAGAGTTCCATTAGGTTCCGTTAGGTTCCATTAGGTTACGTCAGGTTCCATTAGGTTACGTCAGGTTCCGTAAGGTTCCGTCAAGTTCCGTAGAGTTCCATTAGGTTCCGTTAGGTTCCATTAGGTTACGTCAGGTTCCATTAGGTTACGTCAGGTTCCGTAAGGTTCCGTCAAGTTCCGTAGAGTTCCATTACGTTCCGTACAGTTCCGTTAGGTACGTGCTCAGATTAACGTTGCCGTTTTTCCGCCTAAACAATCTGTGCCATATGTGTATATTTTGGCGGATACTGCGGACCATACTTCGAGTATTTTGGGTATCTCAATTTTTTAATACGTTGTTATGAAGGAAACAGCAAAAGCTCACATCAAGCTGTCAAGATTTTGTTTGATTCTTTCTTCACTTTGCCCCCAAGTATGATTTGACCAAAAAAGTGCGGAAAAACAGTACCAGTCGTGCGAGTCTCAAATTTTTAAATTTTTTACAGCTTTTATTTGTACCCTCCTATGTTGTTTTACCAGCGATACTTAACAAATTGTTTAACGTTGCAGAATTAAAATTATAATCATAATGTTTGAAATTACCTGCTTGCAGCAGTTAATAAAGTTAGCCATTGATACAGCACATGCCTACGATAACACAGTAAAGGTGTTTTCGGCAAAAAGATACGCCATATAGCACAGGCTAATCGTTCTTAAGATAGATATTTTTGTTTAGATACTTTTTTTTTGCAATAATATGAATACCGCGCGGCATGTACTAGTACATGTGTGCCTAATGTACAGCCCGTAGTACAGCCCGTAGTACAGCCCGTAGTACAGCCCGTAGTACAGCCCGTGGTACAGCCCGTAGTACAGCCCGTAGTACAGATTGTAGTACAGACTGTAGTAAGCCCGTAGTGCAGGATGTAGTAAAGTAAGTATAGTGTGTATCACAATCTGAATTGTACGGTCTTCGGGTATAACCTAGCGTACAGCTTGTAGTACACCTTCACGTACACACTGTAGTCAAAACTTTGTGTTTTTTTCTGACTGGAATGTATATGTAACTTGTGTAGTAGTACAGAGTGCTGTCAATATTTGTTGTGCAGCATTATAAATTTTTCAAGGATATATTGAACGGAGTTCTTAATACTTCATATGCCTTCTTCAACAAAATTTAATCTAAAGTATTTTGTTTTTTGTATATTACTCTGAAAATTTCAGATCTCGTTCAACCGTAAGCATAATTAGCATAATATGACAGTTTTTTTTCGTCGTTCTTGTAATTTAATGGAAAATGTGAAAAGAGTTGTGGACTTATGGCAGATATTTTATCACTGCTAATGGATTGTTAGATTCTTATCCTAAAAAAAGATGTAATATTCTGGTTTCATATTGCTTAATATCACAAGTAATAAACAATAGAATAAATTGCAGCCAGCGTTTAATAATCTGTAGTCCTGGAGGTGTATAACGTCTTTGCGCAATTCGGATTGGTTGGGCGGGATTGGGTAGACGCTTTATGGGGCGGTTTTTCTTATACCATAGACCCTACGGTGCACCGGGTGCCCAAAAATTTTGTGTTACAGTACTGTATAGTTTAAGGCAACCGCCATAAGGCAGTGGTTACGACAGCTGATCTGATGGATCATTGCAAAATGCAAACTGTAAACATGCCTTGGCAGGAAGAAAACTCGCTGTGATTCGTTTTCAGTCATTTTAAATTGTGCGTTCATGTCGTTTAAATCAGTACGAACTTGACCGATAAAATCTTGCCAGACGTTCGAGTAATGTACAGTAATCCAGAATGCCTCGCTCAGACTGCTTTTACAGCTGATAAGCTCCCCCGTTAGCGGCCTATCTTGGCGTGCAGACGGAAATTCCTTCGCTAAAAATTGCGTGTGTTGTTGTTTGATATTGGAAGTGATCGCATATTTTGGAATTCTGATTTGATCCAGGCCATCGGGGAATTTTTATTATCCACACTGACCATACATCAAATGGCGTCGGCTCCCAGTGTCTCCTCCGAGTCCGACGACCCAGTCGCAGAGCTCAAAGAGTCCATGAAGCGCGCTGATCTTATTCCCGGAACGCGGGAATACCATGAGAACTTCCACGGAGATGGAGCGTTTCGCCCCACAAACTGCCTTGTGCAGCCATTATTAACAGGTTAGAAAATATTTGCGATTAGGGTAACTGGTTACGCTTGCAAACGCAGTCAGACAATTAAGGGGAAGTGTATGTACATGTAGCTTACAAGCTAATTTTGTAGATCTGTACCAAATCACCATGACGTATGCTTATTGGAAATCAGGGAAGAAGGACTGCTACGCCGTTTTTGATTTATTCTTCCGCAAAAACCCATTCGATGGAGAATTTACAATTTTTTGTGGTTTGGAAGAATGTCTGCGATATATATCCAGTTTCCACTTTTCCGTTGAAGGTATGCACTACAATTTTTGAACTGTAATTTTTGCAATGAACATTTTGTAGTTGTTGAACGTGTGTCAAGTGTGTTAAACGTATTAATCAAATTATTACATTAAACAGATTACTGTAAAATTTAAGCGGTACAGGGTTGTTGGTAAAGAAATTAAGAAATTCTGATACTTAATATATATGGTAAGGATTATTTGTGTCACTGCATATCGTATTTATCAAACGGAGAAGACTTTAATAGGTAAGACAGAATGCAAAGGTTTCTATATGCTTTTGAAACTGTTTTTATTGCGGTAGATATTGAGTACATAAAGTCTATCATGCCGGCCACAATCGAACCGGAATTCTTCCACTACCTGTCTGAGATCACAACCAAAGATATAAAGATTTATGCTGTTCCCGAAGGAAGTGTGGTGTTTCCAAGAGAGCCCTTAATTCGCGTGGAGGGGCCACTTCCGGTTGCGCAGCTTCTGGAAACCACCTTGCTCACGCTGGTCAATTATCCAAGGTAGTTTTTTTCGCGCACTGGATGCACGGTATTCTTTTCCTGTGTTATTAATATTACCACTGTGGGATTTACAAATTTGAAATTAACGCTTAACAGTTTTTTAATAATTTTGAATTCTGCACGTCGTTTGTCAAATTTTATAAAAATATTGTCATGGGCAAAAATAGTCAGTGTTTTGTTATGTAAATGTTGTCAAATTTAGTTTGGTGGCAACTTGTGCCGCGAGAATCCGCTTGGCCGCCGGTCCGAAAAAGGAGCTTTTGGAATTTGGACTGCGGCGTGCTCAGGGCCCGGATGGTGGAATTTCGGCGACAAAATACGTTTATATGGGAGGTAATAGCCCGTGAAGCTAACTCCTGTTTTGCACGTCCGCTTAAATTGAATATTGCTTCTACGAAATTAGCCGAATTTACTCCTGATGTTGTAAGCTAATTTTTTACGGTTCTCAGGTTTTGACGGCACGAGTAATGCGCTAGCAGGAAAGCTTTTCAACATTCCGGTTCGCGGCACGCATGCTCATTCGTTCGTGGCGGCCTTCCAAAGCATGAGCGAAGTCAAGAATCGAGTAAGACCGTGCACAAACCAGCTGTTGGATTAACTAAACGAATTAAATGTGGTGTGTTTTAGATGCTAAAACACAAGAAGACTGGGGCGGAAGTGGATTTCATCACGCTATGCCAGAATTATCGCGCTGAAATGGCGCATTTATTTCACGTGATCGATAACGAGGAAGGCAGTACGGCCAATAATGGGGAACTGGCGGCATTTGCTCAATACGCCATTGCTTTTCCTGACAGATTCTTAGCTCTTGTGGATACCTACGATACACTGAGGTAACGCGACGTTGAATTGTTAATTTCTGAATGATTTAATAGTTTTTGGTGAATTTAGAAGCGGAGTTCTGAACTTCTGTGCCGTTGCTAAAGCTTTATGGGATTTGGAATACAAGGCTGTTGGAATACGACTTGACTCCGGTGATTTGGCCTATCTTTCTCGTGAAGCACGGAAGCACTTTCGCCAGATTGCTTCGCGGTAAGACTGGGAACAAAAGGATTAATTATGTATTTGGTGCCATGTTTTGAATTGGCAAAAGAAAACAAATCAGAAAAAAAACAGAAAGATTGTGTCTGCTTTAGATACGAAATGCCTTGGTTCGCCAGTGTTACAATTGTGGCCAGCAATGATCTGAACGAGGAAACGATTTACTCACTAAATGAACAACAACATCAGATTGATTGTTTTGGAGTGGGCACTCATCTTGTAACCTGTCGCAAACAACCAGCACTGGGTTGTGTCTTTAAGGTCAGTTTGGATTGTAACCAAATGTGGAAACTGCTTTTACTGTGCAAATAGACGCCCGCTGTAAGCAGGGAATTTAAAATACGTTCCTGTCAGCAGTTACTGCAGAGGCAGTTTCATAGCGTAATGTTACGCACTTCGATTTTTTGCCTGCATAGTGCATGCACACTTTAACGTTTGACCTTATTGTGCTGTAATCTGAAAAGCTCATTATGGAACAATTATTGGCAGCATACGTATGCAGTATTCTGCGCTGATGGCTAAACGCTTTGAAACAACTCTGGCGCATATTGCGAAGCTGGACCAGTGTTGTCATAATAATCTTCGCATTTATGGTTTGGAAAATAAGTACAGCAGCTGTTTTAAAACTATTCAGTTGGTCGAGCTGGATAACGAACCGCGAATCAAGCTGAGTCAGGATGTCGGTAAGGTGACCATTCCGGGACGGAAGACTTTCTATCGCTTGGTGGGCGGCAGCGGCAATGAAGCTTTGGTGGATATTGTTCAAGGCGTAGACGAAGCCCCACCAGAACCGGGTAAAAGAATTTTGTGTCGCCATCCTTTTGAGGTATGAAATTTGCATCGCTTTATGATATGTGAGTGCCGAAGCAGACAGTTCTTTTGGATTTACAGTAAAGCATTTTTATATGCGTTTCAGGAATCTAAACGGGCCAATGTGTTGCCGGTGAGCGTGGAGTGTATGCACGAACTGTATTTTGATAATGGACAAGTACTGCGTGAAAAATTACCCACGATGCAACAGATTCGGGAGAACGTAAAGCGTCACTTGGAACTGCTGAGAGATGACCATAAGCGTCGACTTAATCCAACCCCGTTTAAGGCACGTGGATGGCTTCGAAATTCTGTTATGATAGGTTTAAACGTTTATGTGATCCTGTAACTAACTTCTAATGAAGGGCCTTGTGTTTCTTTTTTGCGTAAAGTGATATCGTTTTGCAGGTATCTGTATCTCCGGAGCTTTACACATACCTCCATGATTTGTGGATGGCAAATGCGCCAATCGGGGAGTTGTATTAATTATTTTAGTTTGAATCAGTGATGGTTTTTTGTGGCGATTGGGGATTTTATTTGGTTTTAAAATGTTCTGTGGTGGTGGTTTCCTATGAAGCACAATTTGGTGATAACTGGTGAAGAGGCGGTTTAGCGTTGTGAATGTACTGTATTGTATTGTGGTACGTTTTGTCGTTTCTTTTTAATTGCCGCTTTTTTGGTTTGAATTGTTATTATTATAATAATGCTTTAATATCCAGGTTGCTGATGGAAGTATTTAAATTGCGGTAGTGCTGCATCGGTGGTGATTGGTGATTAATTAATCATGGGTGCTATGGACTATGGTCAAGACGCGCTTACGGAATATAGATATGCGTATGCGGGATAGGTAAATCGCACAAATCCTTTAACCGAAGTGACGATCAGTCCGGTCACTTTGCAGAAACGCGCAAAGAGCGAATGCAGTACTCTTTCGACTACAAAACGCATACCGGGAATTTTATGTAAGTAAGTGTCGCAGGAGTTTCATTCTGGAAGAAGAACAGAAGCTTAGGTCCTGATTCATGATCCCATATATCCCGGAAGTTCGCGGGAACGTGTGCATTTCATAACCATGCATAAACTCGTTCAGCAGAAATTCTGCATTTTCGGTCTGGATGCGATACATAGAATAACTTTTTTATCAACAGGGATAGCTATTTTGGTTATTAGTGATTCTAAAAGCTTTCCTGTGGGCAAAAAATTCTCAAACAGAAACATGGATTTTTGACGAAGCCGTGTATAGTGCAATGGTTTGCTACCAAGCAACAACAGGAGTTAGCACAAATTGCGAGCTTTGACAGCGATCTTTCGCGTACTCTCGACTGTTCTGCTTTTGCGATTTCGCACCCGCCGCTGATGCTCGGCTATGGCTGTGCCTGTTCTGCCAATTTTCGACGAAGACGACGATCCGGGAAACAGCTCATCATTTGGGATTTCGGCTGGCAAAATTCTTTTTTTCATTGCGGCTGTCCGAATGTCACGATATGTTAAACAAAAGGTCTGGTCGGATGACCTTTATGCGATACGACGACTCTGGTTGGATTGTCCACACGAGCTGGGCTCATCATCCGTACTAGCTGGGCTATGTTTGGTGGTGAATATTGCTATGGCTGCGTGTATGGGCACACGTTTGGTCTCTACTGGCCAAAAGTATCCCATAAATTTATGCTCAGGGTCATCGCTTTGGATTATAACTGTTTTCTTCGTTGTATCGTAAGTCAGCTGTATTTTTTGTTGAATAAGTTGTCATTTAAATTTTATTATTTTCCAAAGAGTAGTGTGAATTCTTCTGCAAATATATTCCGCATTTCAAATTTGATATAACGAGTCCTACACAATATTTATTGTGCCATAAGTTTACAACGCATACTGTCCATTACAGTTGATTTGGTTTACTGCTTTTTTCGTAGACAGATGACAGCTGCAATTATTCGAATTCCTCCAACAAATTTTAGTAGGATACATTCGTTACTTCCTGTAATGCCGGCATCTTCCACCAAGTTTGTACTGCACTTGGATTTCTTAGCCGTCCTCTGTGTACTTCCGGTGATCGTCACCATGTTGTATTGTGGAGTGCAAGACGTCGCCAGTGTTGGTGCAACGAAGCTTACAATAGCTTTCTTACTGTCGTCACTTTCTGTTATGACACCATCTTTGCAAGCAGACGAAGGCATCGACAACGAGGTATTATTCAATGCGCAAATTAAATCGCGCAGCGACTTACCATTAGGTTAATCGGTTTTATATGGTTATTTATGTACGGCTAGTTCATAGCACACGCGTTTATTCCTGCATTGTGTATTGAATGCGTTTGCTGATGCGATAACTTGTAGGTTATAATGGAACCAGCTAGGAAGCATTTTCTGGGAGCCGGTGACAACATCGATCCCGATGTATGTCGAGCTCAAAGGTTAAGCCAGACGATTACAATTAAGGCAAATGGTTGCAGCCCAAGTCTTCTCCTGCGCATCCAACAAATGCAGGGTCAACAAGAAGAAATTGAGCAACAACTGCACAAGAGAAGGCATAAACGTTCTTAAATCCCATTTTTTGCGTTAATTTACTAGAGCGTTAATTTTTCTGTCGAAAAGCTCTGGTTCTGTAATTGTTTTGGCCAGCAGAGATCAAATGTGTGCCCATACATGCACCCATAATCCTCAAAAAAATGCAACCTTTATTGCGATTTCATCCCTATCCAGGCGTGCATGCCTGACATTTACTTACATAGCAAGGATCCTATAGCCGCTAAAAATGACAGGACAGGGTATTATTACCTATACTTACGTATGTAGATTTCTTTACTTACGGGCGTTTCGTCTCCCGGCATTAAAACCCAAAACCTCCGATACGAGTATACAGTTAAGTTTAGAAAAACCCATCACCCATCACCGGCTCAAACAGTACTTCAAACCGGCTCAAACAGTACAGAAGTATAACTAACACCTAATACAACTCTCTGATCGGCGCACTCGTTATCCATAAACTAAAAACAGGTTTATAAAACTCCGGACATGCAGATGTGCCCTGCAACATGAGATCAATGTACAGTTAATAATAATATATAGATTCTATAATTGAGGATAGCTTAAACCTTTATACGTACAACTGCGACAAACACAAGCCTATACGAGTGTAACTGTACAACTTTTCCGCTTATGCTGTCTTATATGCAAAGGTTTTCGTTTTGCTACAAAACACTCGGTATCTCCACAAGTTACAGTTAATTATAAATCAGTCAACAAACATTTTACGAGGGCTCTGAGTTTATCCTTTCTCATGAAGAAATGCTTACAATTAAGTACCTTAGTTGTTGCCCGTGTTGGTGTGAATTGTAGCAAGGGCGCGGTGGCTACTCACGTAAGGTACATGGTCCACATCTTCGAAATACACTTGCAACAGACCATTCATATTTTGATGAGCAATTTCACTAAAAAAAACATAAGTCAGAAGAGGATATCATGACAAAATGTTGATCTATACGTAGTCTAAAGTAGCGGAATGTATCACGGAATGTAGCATTGTGCTCAAAAAAACGTCCTGCAATGTGTGTGTCTCCCGGCAATCTTCCCGGAAGACGCGACTTGCTAAATGACTAGATATGCCGAAAACGATGATGTTTGCCAGATGTTCCTAGTAAGGACATTTACTATCCTTCTGACTGATCCCAGAAACAGCTCTTCTTGTTCCAGTGCCTTAACTGGAACAGTAATCGTATCGAATTACATTAACAAATTGTCTGTTCTGCCTACGGACGAATCCTTCCAGGATGCTATCTGTAATCTAATATTTACGGGCACGGCCCTCAAGTCTGGTTTTGTGGAAAGCAGCAAAACTATTGTACATGCAGACGTGCACTTTACATGATGCAGCGCACTTTAATAACCGTAATTTAAGGCTCTACAACCATGGCATGCCGTGTTTGTTAATCATGAGTGTTACGAATTTATTGTGTATCGACCAAGTACGTTATGCCGCAAGCTGAACTATGACCCACTTGTACTGTAACTAAAACACATTTGGCGTAATTTGAGTGTACAGCGCACGGGCTGTGTCAGTGAAAAACAGAAGTAGTAGTACTCATATTATTATAAAAAATTTTAATATGTCCGCATTTGCACTACGGATTTGCATTTATGGATTTGGATGGCTGTTGCCTTTAAACTTTGCTTACTCAATTTGATCGAGCTCTTCTTCCAGTACCAACAGATGATCATGATTCAATGGAGTTAACTTGGTGGTAAAATTTTCTTGATAATAATCATAATCGGTTTTAAAGCGATTCTCGTATCCCTCCAGATGAAGAGCCTGCAAAAACTGGAGGGTCTGCGTCTGCCCTGCTTGGCCTTGGTTGTGGAGGGCGCCAATGCTTTGTTTCCATGCTTCTGTAAACGCAGTGCGTTAAACAAGGGATACGCTGTACAAGTCCTGATAAGAACTACGCTGTATATTTAGCAACAACAACGAATAAGTGTTGTTCCGTAAGAACTTTCATTTACACTTTGCATCGAGTTACAGTTTTCTTGGGATCGTGGTATAATTATCGCGCTTGGGATCGTGATATGGTTATGTTAATAAAGAAGGCATTAAAAACAAAAGCTCGAAATACCAGTGCTGCATCGAGCATTCGTTCGTTCATGTATACGTACGTGGCCCGGTACAAGTACCAAATTCTTGTATCTGCGCGAAAATTTTCACTTTCGCGTACTCCCACATACTTTTTGACTTTGTTTTATGACATTCTCTAGCCAGATAATTTCTATACATAGGCGTGAAAACCGTTTGTACCAGGGCGGTATCATTTTTTTCAAATTTTTAGCATGCATTTACGGGGTACGTAGCGTAATAACAATAAGAAAACGTGGGCTTTTTTCGTTTTGTCGCCATCATAACATCACAAGTACAGTATGGTTAACCACCCAGAGGAGGCAGTAAACAACAAGCTAACTTAAATTAAAGCCGGTGCACTACAAAACACGAAAGCCGAAATTTTTTGCTGTTTTAGTTTAATGACAAGAATCTATTATCGGGGAGAAGGTTTTATACGGTTTGTTCGTTTTTGTATGCAAATGATGATTACGATTACTTTACCCAGGTATTGATTATGCCATCATTATGGGATCATACGAGTAACGCAATGGCAGAAAAGCTTTTCAACATTCCGGTTCTCAGCAAGCATGCTTATTCGCTGTAATTTTAGTTGGACCATGTAATTTTAAACAGTTTGAGTTCTAGGAAAGTTTACAGTCCGAGAGTTGCTCCTACGGTATGATAGGATCATATGACTTCAGGTAAGTTGTAAACGACTAAATTAGAACAAGCGTTCGTTCTACCTTCCGAAAACTCGAAGACCAATCGTGGAATATGATGTTCCATGATGCTGGGAATAAGACGTTGAATAAAGTTAAACAAAAGCTTGCGTTTATTGTAGCTATCCCAGTGAAGCCAAAGTGGTTGTATAACGAAGAGCAACTGGTATTTAAGAAGTTAAATTTGTGCAAACAGCAATTAGCCATTGCCCGTTATTGAATGGTTGATTACGTGGCATATCACAATAATATGCACTGATAAACCGGAAGCGTCCTACAAAGTACAAACTATAACACCTTCAATTTTCCTCGATCTCGGGTGGTGCAGGTTACTTACGGTCTTTTAACTTGAATTACATATATCACAGCAATATTAATTAGTTTATCTTTTGGTGTATAATGTCCAGTTTAGTTTAATTTGATTACACGTTGCGTAGCGAGGATTCCCTTGCCTGTTGTTGCCTGTTGCCTATTTGAAAGAGTTTTTTCTAACTGGACTGCAGCGCGCGAAAACCAGGAGGTTTGTCAACATGCTAAAGCGTTGTGGGATCTGGCTTACAAGGCTGTTGGGATACGACTTGATTCAGGTGATTTGACATATCTTTTACGTGAAGCACGCAACCAACTTTGCCAGACTGCTTCTTGCGGCAAGAGTGCGACGAAAAGGACTGATGATTTTAATTTTTCTGTTAAATTGTTAGTGCCATGTTCTGGATTGAACAAGCATAAATCAAAAGTTCAGTGGCGCTGTGTAAATTTGTATTTTCAGTTCTTCGTTAATTGCATAAAACAACACTTTAACGTTTTGCTTTATAGTTTTTTCACTATTCACTAAAGGACCGTCAGTTAGACTGAGCCAAGACGTCGGTAAGGTGACCATTCCTGGACGGAAGACATTCTATCGCCTTGTGGGTGACAGTGGAAATGAAACTTTGGTGGATATTGTCCGAGGCGTAGACGAAGCCCAACCAGAACCGGGAAAAGAATTACATGTCGCCTTCCTTTGGAGCAGGAATTTGTCTGTTTACTACATTTTATATCAGCATATATTGTTTTATCAGGCTGCAGTAATTATTTAATCAGAGATTCGTTCGTAGGTGAAAGCTTCACTCATCAGACCGGTAGCAATGCCATGTAGGTAAACTGCATCCAAATGATCGGGAATTCTCAGAATTAATGCTGGAGATTGGGACCAACCGCCTGGAAGCTATGTTTTGCATTCACCGGATCTCCTTCCTTGTGGTTACCTCAACGTACTTGTATGCAGCCTGACCTACTGCTGCTACTCGAACGACGACAACATAACAATAACGCGTGTACGACTACGAGTATCGGATATGTGCTTGCTCTTCATACTGATGTATTTGTCCTTTTTCCGTGTTCTGAATCGAGCGGATGTCATCGCACCAGCAGGACGATTTTTCCTTCAATTCTAGTTTTAAGACAAGCGATATTCGTTTCTTCGTGTTTTAGTTACGGTTTATCATGTGCACGTGAGTTTGGGTAATCGTGCTTACAAATATTTCTTCCATGAAATGTGGAGCCCAATCTAATGGTAAGCAAACCGTCCGTTGTGATTTTGAGTTGCATTAATGGTCATCTATCCTGTATTTAACCTGTAATCAGCTAGGTATTGTAGCGATAGTATTTGTACGAACGATAAGACCGCCCAGTTATGATTCATTCCATCGCGTTATGAATTAATGTGTCCACTTTACCGGCTAGTTTCCCTTCTCATGAATTTCTAGAATTCAGTCTTGACACTCGCTTGCTACAGCTTGCATCTACTTGATTGTGCCTCTTGCTGAAACCCTTGCTTACAACCTTGCTCCGTTTCTTGAACGCCTTGTCATTAAACATGCCTTGAGTTACGTTGTCGTGTTTGACCGCTTGGGATGAACCTGTGTCATCCCAATCGGAGCCACCTGTGTAATTGCGTTACATCTGTAAGAGGCCAGCATCGTTGCCGGCCGTGCCACCTTTCACACCAACAGCCGTTTAATCGTGGTAAAGGCTGATCGCCACCCCACTAGAACAGTAGCCAGATAGGCCACTGTTACAGTATTATACATACGCAAGACTTGCGTCTGGTGCTGTCTTCATAAAATACTTCGTGAATTGATTTTCGTTTTTTGTAATGCTGTACATTCTACTGATCATAAAATAAAAAAAACCGACTCTGGAATCTGTAGTGTTACTACTGTTTATACAGACCAAATGCAATTAACGATGTTATACATTTAATAAATCCACTACAAAGTTGCGAACCTCCGTTGCCGCCGATGTGTAGGAAACCGTTATCGTTATCGAAATGTATTACCAGAGTAACCAGACACAGTGTTTATAATTGACATTTTGCATCCAACATTTTCAGGTTTCGCTGGCTGCTGGAGCACAAGCACGGAATGACTTCACATTCGCCAATTTCTTAGCTTCGGACAGATGCATTTTCCCAGTGTTTGGTTTAGGTTTCATCGGCGTTCCCATAATGTCAAATGTTATCAACCTCACAGCACCTGCAGGCCTGGTCCGACTCACTGCGGAAACTGAAATAGCGGAAACAAAAGAATCAAAATGATAGCAATGGCAATGCGCACAGTCGGGACTCGGAACAGATCCAAACAGAGACAAAAAAGTCGATAGTTTCTGATAAGTACAAATAAAAAAATCTGTAAAAAGAGATCTGTAAAAAATACTCGTATTTCTGATTTGTAAAACTTCATGCAAACTCCCAAGTGGTTACTAATGTCTACTTAAAATGCACACGAACCGCAAAACAGTTTAGAATAATCTGTAAATTAAAAACATAAAATATCATGCATTAAGAAAAGAAGTCGTAACCTGTAAGAAGTTAAACTGACTCAAACAAAAAGTTTTTTCGCCAAAACTGCAAAGGTGCAAACGCACGCAATGAAATGATTACTGCTCGCGGTGACGTAACAGCGGCTCCGCCCAGTGCGCCAGCATGCTCGACACTGCAGACCTGGGCAGTTAATTTTAACTATTTAACTTAACGCGAGTTTTTTTCGAGTTAACGAGTTATAACTTAACTTTGAAGCTTAACTCGCCAGGATGAAAACTTAACTCTAGCGCAACTCAAAAATAATATAGCGCAACTCGAGTTTAACGTAACTCTGGAGGTTTCAGTTGAAAGCAAAAATGAAATTAAAAAATAGAAAATATCAGAAAAAATGTTATTTTAACCGGGGATCGCATAAATTGCCATAATTACAAAAGTATCTGTACAAAATTTCTCGAGCAGACGTACACTACAACCGCCCAAGGCTTTGACTAGACTAGGAAAAATGCACGTTGGCGTGCATTTGACAGACCGGAGCGCAGCATTTCCTTTGAGTACAGTATACTACATTTTATATTACAAACTGTTTAAGTATTTTAATACTATTTTTATATGTTGAATAATGAAATTTTATATTATTTTGCAAAACGACTTAGGAACATAAGCATAGACTTCCAGTTACTCGTTGGAAATGGCTTTCGTAACGACCTTTCGTAACGGACACAAATCAACGAAAGTATGTATTAATCTACCTTCGCTACGCTTCGGTCGATGAATATGCATCGGAGAGTCCATGCTGACAGTGAGTGTGATCGTTCAATTTGAGCTCAATTAACAGCGTGCAGAGAACGTAATTTTTTGCGGAGCAAAATTTTGTCAACGAGAGGACAAATCATGTTCCGCACCAAAATCACACGGGAACTGATCGTCTGTGCGCTACCTGCTACCTGTAATTGTTCGCTACCTGCCCATTAGGGAAGCGTAATAATGCGGTCAACGCTGTCAAACAGCTACACTAACTTCGGTAGCCATGTGAAGCGAAATCTTAGTAAAAAAGTTCAGCGTTGCCGGCGCTCGGCCCCAAAAGCCAGGGTCAAAAAGAGGGAGGAATTTTGAGAGGCAGGAATTTTTATGTGGTTAAAAAGAGGGAGGAGTTTTGTCAGATAAGAACTTCTTATGTTTGATTTTTTCTTGAGGGTGAGAGAAAACAGGCAGGAAAAACAATAAGAACAAAACACAAGCATGTTTTCTTTACGTATATGTTTCATTCTTTTGTTTCGTTCTTATTCTTTCTTATGTTTCATTTATATTTTATCTTCCTCCCTCAAGAAAAATGTGTCTCTCGCTCTCTCCCTCAGGAAAAACATGAAAAAGGAACATTAGAAAAAGCATGAATTTTAAAAATCAGATTTAAGAAAAAAATTAAATAATTGGTCTGTGTCTCAAATCTGGTAAAAGTGATATCGGTATGCATAAAAGACTACTTGAAGTTGATTAATAAAATCATGATTTTTTTTATTAGAAGTTAACTCCAGTTAACTCTAGTAATTGCGGCTAACTTAACTCGTAGCGTAACTCGCGAGCTGCGATTAACTCTTAACTCTAACTATGAGTCGAAATCTCGTAACTGCCCAGGTCTGCTCGACAGCTGTTGGAACTTGGAATCTCGGAGCCTTTCAAGTTTAAAACTTTATCTAAAAGCTGAAAACTTATTTTTTGATTCACAACTTTCACATGCTGTACTTTAATTATATATTTTATTTAGTGTGTTATAATGTTATTTGTTACATTGACGCTGCGTATTACGTATTCGCTTGCACGTGTCGCTGGCTGTCACTGAACTCAGTGAACTGGTAGATTCTGTTTTACCATCTGGAACCTGAACATGCACGGTGACAAAATGGTCGACGAAGCAACGAAAAAGACACTCAGCCAAATTCCATTGTTGATGACCAATGCAGGACCTCGGGAAAAGGATTTATGGCCGCAGCGGATGAAGGAAGAGTCGCTGTCGCTTATCAAATACGTGGAGAATAATAAAGCTGCGGACAACGACTGGTTTCGTTTGGAGTCTAACAAAGAAGGCACCAAATGGTTTGGAAAGTGTTGGTACATCCATCAGCTGCTTAAGTACGAATTCGAGATCGAATTCGACATTCCAGTAACATATCCTGGCACTGCGCCCGAGATTGCCATTCCTGAACTGGATGGGAAGACAGCGAAGATGTATCGAGGAGGGAAGATTTGTCTGACGGATCATTTTAAGCCGCTTTGGGCCAAAAACGTTCCGAAGTTTGGAATTGCTCACGCACTAGCGCTGGGGTTGGGCCCCTGGCTAGCCGTGGAAGTTCCGGAGCTCATAGAGCGTCAGGTCATTAAGAATAAAGAAGGAGGAGATGACGGCTTATCCGGTATGCAACGGAAAAGTGCTGAACTCTGCTCCATGGATAGCTTCTCGGGTGGCTACTCTGCTACCTCCGACGACTTGCTTGTGAAAACGAATAGTGATGATCAGGATTTAAAGGATGTTTTTATTGGTCGAAATCGTTTGATTGGTTGGCTCTACTATCCTTTTTTTGAGATTGCAGTGAAAGGCTGCTTCGTTAGATTGTCTTATTCCAAATCAGATATCGCGACATATTGTGACAATATTCGGGATGAAGAAAAGGAGACGGAGTTGACTTACAAGGTATGTCAAGAAGCCCTGATATCGTATTTGATTGTTTGCTTTATTATTTGTCAACAGATTTCACCGTGTCCGTGTTCACCTTTTAGATCGGGAAGATTCTTAGCGTTGTGGAGACTCGGTCACCGTATTCCTTTTTTCTTTATATTCGAACCAAGATTCCGGATCAGCCAAAACCGATTCAAAAACCCGTGATGCATTTCACATCAGTCTATCTCCAAGTGGAGTAAGTTGTAGATTTATTATTACTAGAGCATTATTACTAGAAATGCACTTTAGCCCGCCTTGGTTTACAGGAACGAATTTATAAAAGTTTTTTCAAGCAAAAAGTTTATTTTGATTATTAACAGTTTTTTTATTGTTTTCGGTTTCTTCTATGGTAAAATATTTAAAATGAATTTCACACTTGCACGGGCAGTTTCGTTGACACGAAAACTCAAATATTTAAAAACTAGAGTAGAATATGTTAACGGTAAAATATTGCTGCATAATTATATGACCATCGAAGCGTTATAAGAGAAGCAGCTAAAGTTATTAATAAAGGCCCTTTAACTGGTAGCATCAAACAATAGGGAGCATTGCACTAGTTGCATATGCGTCATCATTATTATTGTATGCTTAATTTCTGTTGTCACACCCGAAACTCACCCCATTGTTAATTTACGCTCTAATTAATATCATATTGTTCTTAATGACTCTTAATATTTAATATGGTTGTTCACAGATAAAATTTGTACGAATTTTCTTAGGTTTGAATCACTGTTTAAATTTTTTTTGTTTCCACAGAATGCCTAACGGCGAGCAGGAGAAGCTGCC
This sequence comes from Paramacrobiotus metropolitanus, assembly GCF_019649055.1. Classification (NCBI taxonomy): domain Eukaryota; kingdom Metazoa; phylum Tardigrada; class Eutardigrada; order Parachela; family Macrobiotidae; genus Paramacrobiotus; species Paramacrobiotus metropolitanus. Next base: position 137,667 of record NW_026570328.1, on the reverse strand, counting down.
CCTGCGGAATGTCTCCAGTGTCGCGCCGAAGGATAGCGAACTACAGCTTTGCGGTATGCCCTGGCCCAGTTCTTCCGTCTTAAAGAAAAAGGCAGCAGATTTGCAAATGTGGAAGAGTTACAGAGTGACAAAGGACGATGTCGAACATAAGGACAAATATATCGAAAAACTCGATCAGGGATCTGCTCGATGGGTTTCACTACCAGAGATGAAGAGCGATTTAATGAAACTGAAAAAGGACGCCATGGCAGCGGGTGACCAAAAAGCTGCTGAACGGTTTCAGCATGAGTTTGACGTATTCAATAACGTTTGTATCGGTTGACGATCGTGTCAGCCTTTCCCGCATTAACAGCCGACAGATCATGAGAAGGTGGATTAACCAAACCACTGGAACAGAGAAAAGCTGTTGTTAATTTTTTGCTGTACTATGTTCTTATATTTCTCTATAGTAGCGCTTTATCATGGTCTGTATATATATACAGACCATGGCTTTATATTTTATCGCATCTGTAACAAATTATCAGTTGAGGAGCAGAGCGGTGTTTGTTTGGGTTGTTAATGGTTATTATCGCTACTTTATGTGCGGTAATTATGGGTGTTATGATTTATTAACAAGAAAATTTTTGTACTGAACTTTAATTGCCCGCGGAATGTTACAAGTCTCTTTCTTCACTCCAATGTGCACTAATACAGCTTTAGCGAACATTGTAATGGAATGGTGTTTGTGAATATTTTTGAGTTTACTATTTTTGTCCGTTTGTAATCAGTTGTATGCGTGCCATCTTGTCCTATGCGTAAGGGGATTATCCCCGTAGTAGAAGACATTAAATTCATTATTATTAAAAAATTTTAGTGGTGCAAGTACAATTACGTTAACCAGTTTCTGATTCTGCAACAAATTACGAATTGTAAACGTTTTGTACCTTTTTGTGAATTTACCACGCACAGAGTATGTATGTTACCGAACCTCATTTAGGTTATTATGTATATAATTTGTACATACAGATATGGATGCAGTAACTTTACAGTTTACCGGGCAGTGATAAAAATATAAAAAGCTTTGTAAATGAGCATTTGTAAGTCAAGACAGATTTAAATCTTTGGTCCATTTGGAAAAGGCATCGAAGAAAAGGTAGAGAGACGGAATCACATTTATGTATCAGATCAATCAGCGCAAGCATTGCGCAGAACTTGCCGCGAATACAACGCATTAATCGGTCCCTTGAGTAGGAATCTGCTATTCTGCCCATTGCTATCGTTCTGCTCAACCTGCAAAGTTTTCGTGTTTATCAAAACTTGTAAAGAGTTTTCTTACTGGATAGCTTTTATACGATGGCGTTATTATTGAACATACCGAATGAAAGTGACAGCTACATCGACCAGGATGGAATTCGTTATAACGCGATACAGTCATGGCTAGAGTATCCACGAAAGAATAACTAAGGCGTTTTGCTTCTTCTTTTAATTCGTCGTTATGTTTCACAAGTGTTCCCAAATCGTCCTCAATGCAAAAAATAAAATACATTGTGGTTTTATAAAAATGAAAATTAAATTGACTATATAATTTGTATGAACATGCCTGTAGGTGGGCTTAACTGCAGTTGCACACTAATATTGCTTAGACTCGGTCATCAGATTTGCTTACTTGCGTTACAAACGGAATGCCAGGTATACGAATGAAAAAGCCGGCACCAAGAGTTTTTACCACGACGCGACTTCGCTTCAGATTTTTTCTGGAAGTCAGTATTTAGGAATTAGCTCACAACCATGTGTGCAGAAACCAAGTATCCTTACCTTCGTAAAATTTTGTCAAGTTCTCTTAAATGAAAAGGGCGCAAAAATTGCACGCCTCCTATCACAAACACCACATCTTTGCTGTCATCCAGGTTATCGATCCTGTTAAAGTCAACAAAATATCAGTCAGTGTACATCATTTCGACCATTGTATTAACGATCAGCACTTTGTTAAATCAGCAAGACAGTTTTAAAAAACGAGAACACTTCACCAGTCGTCTATTCGTCAAGCTACGTACAACTGTGCAAAAAATACGTAAAGATATTCATATTTGCAAATATCATATATGCATTTTTTCATTGAAGATACAAATCTGCTAAATAGTTGTGCATATACGATCTAGTAAAGCCTTACGCTTTCGTCGCTTGCAACACAGTCTTTTTAAACGTTGGTCGGAGGTTTTTTGGTATCCAAAACTGTGGATAGTAGGCAAAGGAAAAGGAAACGTTCTGCTCCGGGAATGTGTACACTTTGATGGAATGAATTTTCTCATCACTCCATAGCGAGCCGTTCAACAACTGCAGCGCATATGCCAGTATACCGCGGTTTGTGGAGTCTCCAAGGAAGATAAACTATAAGTTTAATGTCACCGTTACCTATTTAGGCGCACATATGTGGTTGCCTATTTTATTTTCAACACTTACCCGTTTATTTTTTAGACATTCCGCAGAAAGGTCAACATAATCTGACTGCCTATATGCGCAGGCTTCTGCTGACCACGTGGCACCGTCCCAGTTGCACGAAGCCTCATTGCTGCAATCGCGACATGGCACAATCCAGTAATCTGATAGAAAACGCAGTCAGTCTATTTCCGGTTTGTAATTAACGGGTAACACTATTACAAACTAACCAGCTTTCGCTGTGCACTGTGATTCTCTGCCGTGTCTTTTAATGTTGATTTCCGGTTGCAATCCGCATGATTCGTTGGGATAAAGCCGCATTTCACAAGCCTAAAAATCAGAAAGCATGTTGTTGCTCTAACATGCAGTAATTACGAAACAGTGCATCAACTTCATTGTACCCACATTAGAGTAGTAGGTGCTCATTTTATTTATCGTACCTCGTATTACCACAATTACTGAGTATATGCTATAATTATACCTGGAGTAGACGGCAGTTTTGCAGTATCTCCAAATTTTTATTTTTCTCAACGGTCACTGGAGTGCTGTGCCGGGGCTCTCGTGTTATTTTAATGGTGTAGATTTTCAGTGTTTCGAAACTATTTTCCGCTGAAAGGTTTTGTTTAACCACGTGAATGTGCATCACGTTCAAGCCAACTCCTAACGTGAAACTAGAGTGCCTGAAAATGCGAGCCCACAATAAGATAGATAATATGTAATCATACAGGTTTGGGTACATGTGAACACCGGCAAAAATTATTATTGCCTACAAATAAAAAAAACAATTCAAACAAAAAGCGTCGTACTTAGCTGGATACGTGTTTCCCAGTATTGACACGAAATTACTGCAGTCCGCTGGTTCGAACGAAACTTCGACGGACATGACATCAAATGGCACAGCGGCGCTGTACAGTGTCGTCAAAGGATGGAACAGCGGATTCAGTTGGAGAGCGGGACGAAATGCCACGGAAAAAAGCAACGAGTGGAACAGGGAATCTGCACGGTAAGCATACAGATCAAATGTCAATAATTTATAAACAGTTAATATTTAATTAACTACGGTAATGTCAAACTAGGAGTGACATATGTTGGACAGTTGCAAAACTTTACTTTGCTGACACGAGCGCCTGGCAGTACTGGTATCCGCGTCATAACCGGCATCGAATTCTGTCAGATCCCATCCGGCAGAATCCATAGATTTAGGATGACATGTCAGGAAATTTTCAATCGCTTTGGTAAATGTGGATTGAGTAAAGGAATGTAGTGCGATGTATTCCATTCCTGCACTGCCAGAAATGCGAAATAACTCGACAATTTCCAAGGCATTCCGTAAGTCCGCAGTGGAAAGGCAGTCCGGTTTCAGGACAGTGTTCTCAAGATCAATCTCTTTACATTCAATCTAATAAGACACCATATAAAAGTGATTTATAAAAATAATTTCAGGAGTAATACATTATTCCGATGATGGCAAGCTACTTTATGGTTTTACCGATTCGACACTTCGTAGCAAATCCAAATGACCAGACTTTGTTGATTCTTGAAAACCATGTGTCAGAAAATCAAACTGCAGAAGATCTATTAGAAGACTGTTAGGTAGAAACTGTGCGTCGGTATGTGGATAAGGAGCCACCTGTAGCAAATGCGAAAGGTCACCCATATGGTCAGTGATCGGATGTTTAGCACTACTTTTGCTTGCTAGCAGGGGCTATTCGACACCCCCATCGACCATGTACTATTTTTTTAAGCCAAATCTGACCACGTATTATTAATTAGCGAATTTTTCTAATCTAGAAAGTATTTTTCAAAATTTTTTTCGGAACAAAAAAATTCTGACTGCCAGCCCCCTAGGTCCCCCACAGTATCATGGGCGGTAGCAATGGGATCAGGGGCAAAAATTTTATTTTTATGTTTTTTCACTGTTTCTAGGTAAATAAATAACGCTGAATTCAAATTTGATGATAAAAAATTGATATAAGCAGTGTGGAAGAACTTTATGTTGAGAAGGGTTTCGATAATCGTTGTTAGATCAGTTGTGAGAATCCTTGTTTTTTTTTTAAGTAAATCTTTTTATCCTCAGCCCATATCACATTTTTAATGTCAAATTCGAATTCAGCGTTATCGATTTACCTAGAAACAGTGAAAAAACATAAAAATAAAATTTTTGCCCCTGATCCCATTGCTACCGCCCATGATACTGTGGGGGACCTAGGGGGCTGGCAGTCAGAATTTTTTTGTTCCGAAAAAAATTTTGAAAAATACTTTGAGATCAGAAAAATTCGGTGATTATTAATACGTTGTCAGATTTGGTTTAAAAAAATAGTACATGGTCGATGGGGGTCTCGAATAGCCCCTGCTTGCTAGTGTTTGATAGTATTACTAACAATGTGCAACAGCACTCACAGATACAACATGAGGGGTCAGCGCTTTTGTTATGAATATCGTAAACTGTGCAATATGAATCTGGTGTAGCCTTGGCCAGTTTTCTTCAGCACGTGGTGATTCAGTGGCCAAAGGCGCGGGTTGTTTGTGTCGTGCGGCTAATTTGCAGTGCGCAAGGAAAACATCAACAGCCGTTCTAACATCTTGAAAAAACCTTTCAATTTCCAGTGAGGTGTATTTTGATAGCAAATATTTTCGGAACTGCTGGATGCTCCATGTCAACTGTGAACTGCTGCCCTACAAACACAAGAAAATCAACTAACAACTAGCACAGTTTTTTGGCTATTATTTTTGTTACACTAACAATTGCTGCCATTTTTACAAAAACTAAGCACATTTCCACTTTTAATGATATTTTAACCTTTCCAACCGCTTATTCAAAAAGCACTTTAAAATAATAAGTTGGAAGATTGTTCAAAGCGCAGTTCGTTTTTAATAATGACAGTTTATAACTGCTGCTACAGAATAACATCGAACACAATAAGGAAGCTCAGTTAATTTAACGAAATACTTGCCTGATAAGGACTGCCTAACATTGGATATTCACCAATTTGAATTAAACCGGATTTATGCAGGAAATACACAACAGGGTCTTTTCCAACTGCTACCACATAAACGGACAACCAAGCTGGGCGATCCAAAACTGTGAAGGATTCTTGCAGTAACATTTTCCCGGTTATAGTTTGAGTTTTGTGCATTTCGCCCAGAAAATACGGCAAGGAGATAGCCGGTACAGTCACAAACGACGGGCTACCATCTTCCTGAGTGACAATCCAGTTGGTCGATGCGTTAGATGCAAAATTCACCGGCATGCTTTCTGCTGTGTTCAAATGGCGATAAACATTTTGGTTGAAAAGTCCTGCAGTTTTCGAGAGAATAATTATTAGTTATGCATCCATATAAGTCTAGTAGCTTTACCGGAAATTTACTTATCGTATTGAAAAACCATTGGAAATTTTACATGATTACTTTAGTATTTACCTGGAATTTCCGCAAAAACTGTATTGAGTAGCTCCCGCTCCAAAATCAGCGCAGGTAGCTTTTCGGAGATGTAAACAACCTGGACAAAAAAATTTATGTATGCGCAAGCTAATTCACGTAAGCGGAATTGATGCTAATGAACAAATAAATGGACCTGCATTATAATATTTGAAATGTTCGGCAGTTAATTTGATCACCCTCCTTGAATCGTCGACTTCAAAAAATTTTCCTCAGCAGTATATGTGCAATGATTGGTTCACATTATAAGTTCACGTTGGTAGTTGCACAATTTTTATACCTTGCCGGCATCGTAATCAATCATTTCCGTCGAGCACGGAGTAAACAAGCACAGCGTCAAGTCCGAGCGCTCCTTAATAAGCGGTTGTGGATTAATAACCGGCAACGCTGTATGGACATCCACCACATAGCCCAGCGTGTGCAGTGTCCGTATGCAGTGTTCATTGTACACATCCATGCCCAGCGTGGAAGACAGGAATATTGTCACAGTTCTCTGTTTGGTTTCCGGTCGCACAGTGCCGGCGCTCCGCATCACTCCCGTCCTCTCCATTGATCCAATGACCTGGATTGATGGGGAATAAGGCAAACAGATTATACGTAAATTTATCTCATTACATTGTAAATACACTTTTTATGCATGTATAATTGGCATTAGTGGTCAATGTGTGCTGCGTTATAATACACAGGGAGATATTGTTCGTGCTCGATTGTACGTGGGATGTTGGCCGGTCAGTCGATGGATGTCGTGCCAATGTGGCTTTCTGGCTGACATGCGGGTATATATTGCGTTGCGCATGTGTACACACATGCCGGTTGTAATGGTGGATTAGTAGCCTTATTTGCGTAAACGAGATCTAATTTTCACCACTTTCGCTTCACTTGGCAGAATGGCTATTTACTTCTGTTTTTCACTAACGTAGCCCACGCGCTATACACTCGGACGTAGGTCAATTACACTGCCAATTGAGTATTTCGTGCCACTAGTGGAAATTGCTGTGGATATCCGTTAGCGAGTGATCGATGATCATAAACAAGTAAATGTATGCACCATATGCATTTGCTCCGGAAATAATATAATTTACTGTCGAATAAATTATGCTACCTCACATTTGAAATCAACTAACTTTCTTAAGTGTATCCCTTGTAGACTGCAGCAGCAGTAAAATTGCTGTAAAAAAATTTTATGGCAAATTTTCCCTGAGACGTGCAGTGAAAACCTGCTTGTATTTTTGATATGATTTGGCGAGCATTTTGCCTGACCACGTTTCGATAATACAATTTAACCAAGAGAAGAAGAGATTCCATAGGAACATTCTAAACGAGGGCTCATATGCGGTTATAAAAATTCTAATCGAGTATGGAGAAGGCTGTGCAACCTGGCAGTCAGTAATAATTGGTAATGATTAAAAGCTCATAAAGGTACAGAAATTGTCCGGAGTTATTATTGATATGGTGAATTAATATCTCCCCGGGGATATGAATACCTCAGAAACTTAATTACGCCAAATGTGTTTTAGTTAACAAGTGGGTCACAGCTCAACTTGTGGCATGGCGTATTTGGTCGATATATATATCACAAGTGCTTCTTTGAGATCTGCGAAAACCGTCGGATAATGTGCTTTCGACGTAAATATAAATGACATGTACTGCACAATATTCTGCTGCTTACAGAAATATATTACTCTACACTTCTAAAATACGAACACGATAAAAATTTATTTAACGTTACATGATTTAATGAATGTTGATTTACGAAGGCTGAAGAAATTTTAGTAATTTGAAATTCGTAGTAAAACTGTTTTGATAAGGAATGTGAAGCCTGGTTGGGTGTTGTCACATGGGAAATTCGTAACACTCATGATTAACAAACACGGCATGCTATGGTTGTAGAGCCTTAAATTACGGTTAGTAAGTTGTACTGCATGTACAATAGTTTTGCCATGGCAAACTGCTTTCCACAAGATGAGACTTAACGGTCGTGCCCGTAATATTAGATTACTGATAGCATCCTGGAAGGATTTGTCCGCAGACAGAGCAGACAATTTATTAATGTAATTCGATACGACTACTGTTCCAATTAAGGCACTGTGAACAAGAAGAGCTGTCTCTGGGATCAATCAGAAGGATAGTAAATGTCCTTACCAGGAACATCTGGCAAACATCGTCGTTTTCGGCATTTCTAGTCATTTAGCAAGTCGCGTCTTCCGGGAAGATTGCCGGGAGACACACACATTGCAGGACGTTATTTCGAGCACACTGACTGATATATTCCGCTACTTTAGACTAGATTAACACTTCATGATATCCTCATATTGTGAAGTGCACTTTACCAACGCTGACGACAGAATGCTTGGCCATAACGCTACATTTTATCACTACCGCTTTTAAGCAGTAACGGGCAGAGGATTAATCTGAAAGGGACAAATTCCGGTGCTTTATTTGCTGCTGCCACCATATTGTTTATGGTGCAATAATCTCGCAGTGCAGTTTACATTGTTGGTTGTTAAACAAAGAAATAACCCAATATTCACACTGGACATTTATCAATAAAATTCTTTTTAAAGCCGGATTGTTAATAACAGATCTTCGCACGCATTTAGCCTATCTGAATATTTTTAAACTGAAATAAAAATTTTAAAAGAGAAGTGTGTGATTTGCTCAGCTGGATGGGTAAGTTGCAGCACATTGATGTACAGATATTATTGTGCAGGTTTAACATATTATTGCCACTCCTCAGCGTGGCTACAGTTTTCAACATGCAAACATATTTCACTTGTTAAATATCCTAGACAGTTGTTGAATTGCAAACCATATATTATTAGGAAGCGCGATTTTTAAGCCAGCAGCAAATTATCTGAAAATTGGTATGCTTGTATTGCATAAGTGCATCATAATTTACCGCATAGTTTCCCGTAACCAGTTATCAATGGAGAAAAATATGTCAGAGCGATGACTGCCGAAAAACTAGCGAGGATCACAAGCCTTTGCCGGCTGTCATCATTCAGCCGCGTACACACACTAAACTCTGCGATGCGAGAAGTCTGTGTGATTTTTGCTAATCGATCCATTTGCTCGGTCAAGTCTCAGCTACATACTTTTTAAAACACATGAAAGATGTGATACAAAAAATGAGAATAGCCATTTAATAGCCCACCTTGTACAGTGCCAAAATCCATTTGCTGACAGAGGAATTGTTTATTTGATCGTTTTTTCCGCCACATGCCACTCCATCCGGCGTTTGATCACGGCTGTTTTTCTCCTGCTCAGCTGTATTCTCCACATCATACTGGCCAGGATACTGCGTCAGATAACAGGCCAGAAAAAACAGCGTGATAATTAGCAATTTGATTGGTATTTTATCCCGGCGCCACAGATTAGAAAATCGAATAAGTGGCATTGTGCGGACAGCATTCAGTCAACGTTGTTGGTCATCAAGCCATTTTTACATCGCTGAATGGGACCGGCTGCTCAGGATCAACTGGCGCTTTTTAACTTGACAAACGGATGAGCTGAGGGCAATTTAGACAATTTGCATTTTTCTTGTATGCCATTTCCACTCATCTGGAAATCAACGACATATATATAAAAGGCGGCCAGTGCGGCACTGCTTTTCATAGGATTCCGCCACAGTTATTTTTGCGAATCATTCTACCATAACTAGCGCAGTTTGGACAGCTGCACACATGTTGCACAATAATTACCGACTATGTCAAATCGCAAAAATTCGATTTCCTTACATCGATATAATGTTCCCGTATAAGAGCGTCGGCCGGCATAAACATTCAGAGCGCGTATACACCGTTACAATCTAACTGTTCAAATTTATTCACCTAGAATATCAAGCTACTTATTCCACACGAAAAAACTCTCAAGCATGCACAAGTAAACTTGAAACTTCCTAACGGCAAAAAGCATTTTTCAATTGTCGAGTATGTTGGATCGTGTCAAACAAGTTTAGTTGGCTATCGGATTATGTTGGTTGCTTCTTAATTTTAACGACACTATGTGTCGGTATGAATTAACCAGCGTACTACACCCAATTGTACGATCGTACGCTTGAACAAACACTACGTAGCGATAGCAGTATATACAGTAGATATACAACACTGTGATACAACGCCCAGTTTTGATATCTGCATTCTCGAACACATACAACTCAGATATTATACGGAAAGTAAATTACTGCAATAATGATGAATGAATTTACCAATATTACTCTATCACGATCGGTTAGTTATTATACATACGTATTTTCATAATATGACGTAAAACTCAAGAGAACCTTTGACAAATTGACAAACGGCTTACCGGTAGAGCGCTGACTGCTTTACTTATACAAGCATAACAACGTATAAACAGTGGCACGACGCAGCCGATTTGCAAACAAAAAACAGCAACACAATCCAAGTAAACCGGCTACCGGAATAAAGGAAAAACGACGAAAGTAAAGTGTGCCGGTTTCGAAGTGCAACGTATATTTGGTAGGATCACTTAAGCGCTGTGTGCCTATTTAACGTCAATCTTCTCATCATTCACACACCTTGGTGTTGACACTGCCAGAACATTGGGCAGTTGTTTATGTGTGACTCGGAATCTGATGAAGTGCACCAACCGCTTTTCTGACGCTTCCCTGTGACAGGGGCTCAGAACTTTGCTCTGGACAACAAGACTAAATGTTATAAACTGGTATCAATGCGCCGCTCTGCAGTTAGGATCGTTTCTTTTCCGTGTGTATATAAAACTCGCATTGCAGCCACGAAAGCGCTATATCGCACCATCAATAAATCATCATGGTGTGAGTCGGCTAGTTTGACTTCTTCGTCCGCCAAAATCATTAGTACAGCAGAAAGCGGCAGAATACGTGGTAATTTGTGAAATCTTGTAAATTACTAAAACAAATACTTTCTGTAGCGCATTTTAATACCCATATCTACGTATATGAGGCTGTCGGTATTAATGTGCAGCCAACGAAACCCTGAGGATTTTTTGCCCAGGCATGTATCGTACAACTCTACTGGACAACCAACCGGCAACCATCCGGATCGGAAATGCAATACCAATCATCACGGCACCCGGTTTAATAATTGCTGCACTGTGCACATCAAGTTTTTATATTTTTAATTAATTACAGATTGGCTCACGTTTCACAATTGTGCACAGCTGATCACTTTTTGTACAGATAAACTATAAATGGTCTTAAAGCTGCAACTACTAAACACATGGCCAGAAATTCAATCAATTTGATTAAAACTACATTTTTATAAATTTTACAAATTTTGGGGTAATCATTAAATCAGCCAAAAGCAATACGCTCGACCTATCTGAAAACACCATTACCATGTTATGGAGTAAAACATTCTTTGGTGTTTTATGTTCGATCGATTCAGCCTATCTAGCGCCGAGCCGCTCGGTGGAAATTGCTTTGCAGTCAAAGATAAATATGGTATAAAGTTTGATTAAAAGGATCGAACAAATAGGCTAAAGATTTTGAAAGTAAGTAATTGACGCGTGAATGATTTTGCTTTTCGTGTCAAAATTCGAAAATCATAAGCCGGAGATGGGGTGTGGATGTGGATATATGGCCACTGCAAGGCTGTATTGACAATGAAGTAGCCGTGATGAAGCCGCCCTGCCGGCCAACACGGCAGGGATTATTCCTGACCAAGCTGTGTTTAAAAGAGGTCGTTTACAGATTCCGGAGGCTCATTCAGTTGCGTTATGGCAAACAATCCACATCGACAGTATTGCTATCACATTATACACGCTCTCAAAAAGAGTCAATTCGCCGACGAATGCCAAAAATGATGCGGTACAATTTACGATCAGGAGTCTCTAGTAATTTCAAGTGTTTACCTAACTACACTTGAATACACAGGTGCTGTTAAATTCTTAAAATGGGTTAGGTATCATCGTTTTGAGATTACAGTCGTGCGACCAAACACAGCAAAGTGTGAATGCCATCTTGTAAATGTACAGGGTGTACTACCGTACTCCCTTGCTCGCATGGCATAATGAAACAAAAACACCGGCGTCAAATGAAATTTAAAACAGCAAAGGACTGTTTGTTAATCGAAATCGCATAAAAATGGCTAAATGTGCTACTGCAATAAAACATTCAGCGGATTCTCGAAAGTAGCTAGTGACTTCCAAGAACTGTCTCATTTGTAGTACCTATTCGTTCTATAAAATTAATGTTCTACATTTATAGATGCGTACAAGTACTCATATACGTACCCTGTTAACAGAAGAAGAAATAACGGAAAAAATTTTTTCTGTGTTACTAGTTAAATTTACTGTATTGTGCACTAGTTCATAATAACTTGTAAAAAACAATGCGGCAGCGAAAGCTGGCCTGCATATTTAAAGGTCTGATGGCTTTACCGGGTCCCAGTCCACTTATCACTCTGTATCGTACTGACCTTTTGGCTGAAGGTCTGGAACTGCACTTTGTTATCGACCGGCATCATATGGATCCGGTATCAGATACTGCACATACCGCAGTTCGCTACGTATTATGGTAAGGGGGGCACTGTATATTCAGAAATATTTGTAGTATTTGATGATAAAATATCGCAACCCCAGACAAATAGTTTTTGTAAGTCAGGTTGCGGTCTTACCAATAAGATACTATTTACTGCTATAGTTTGAACCGTTTTTTGTATTATATATGTATGTATAAATTAAATAATAAAATTGTGTTAGGTAAGGCCCACCTAACAGGGCTCGTGCTGGCATAACGTCGCGTACATTTACAATTTTTGCATTTTACTCCAGGGTCGTAGCAGCATTAATCGTAATACGAACACATTAATTTAGCAATAATAATTTAATAACCACGGTGAAAACGGTACCGGTGAACGTATGACTGCAGCTGTATGCAGAAGTATTTATTGCAGGCGTATTTACAACACATGCACACAGTAATGGCCATTCATCTTTACCAGCGCCCAGTGTTGCCCAACAAACTGACAGCAACTGTGTTATATTATTGACAATGCGTCACAGTCTTGAGGAATACGTTGGCCTCATAACAACATTAAAATTTCTAATCTTATAACAAATAACCAGTACCAGCCCAGTAATCTGCAGTAAGAGTGTGCCGCCAACAATGCTACTATAGAAAACATACATTATGACATTGAGCTGGGTTTCGTGCTCGGCTTGCTTAACATAACATCCTGTGTCATAGGCTTCCAGCAAGCCAAATTGGGTCGCATTGGGCGACTGCTGCTGGAGCGATTGCGCTCCCAGATGGCCGCAGCGTTCGGTATCGTTCCCGTATTTACAGCACGATAACGGAATATATCCTCCGGCCACTAGCCAGTCACTGGCCGACATTGAGCCACAACAGCGCAGACTCTGCTGTGTTTCGTCGAAGTAGTGCATGCTACTGGGATCCTGGGAGTATCCGCTCTGCAGTACAATGAAATCGTAACTCTGCCGGTAGCTGTTCAAGCGACTACGCTGATGGAGCATGACATTGTAGATAACGAATGCCAACAAACAGAAGCATCCCAGAGAAACGATGACGCTGAGGATGTACAGGACTATAAAACAGGTCCGTGTTCGCCAGAAGTACACGGCGGATAAGCCGAACAGTCCACAGCAGAATAATGCACTAGACAGAATAAAATAGCCACAGGATACCAGCGTGTAGTTGTGTTGCGGCTCCGTTCCGAACAGTGACTCCGATGTATAGTAGCCTTCGATGAAAATGTTTTCAATCCAAACAAAAAATATGTTGAGGGTGAACAATGCTATGCCGGCACATATCTGGAGTATGCATATAATGATGAACGTCCACTCTATACAGGAAAATACCCTCATTTTGTAGATAACCAGTGCAATGGCAAAGTTTATTGTATTAGAAAAATGGTACTCAAACGCAGCGCCAAGCTCTTACATGTCGTAATGTAAAACAACATGGATCATGTAAATTCTGGCACTGCAGAATGGTGATAGCATTATATGTGTGTTCCAGCATGGAATAAGTCGCCGGAAGTGCAGTGATGAGCTAAAAATACAGTGAGTCAATGGACTAAAAATTAGGTTGAACTGTTTCTAAAATCCAGATGTTGATATGTAATGCTTACGCACTATGTCACACAAGTTACATTACGTAATCGTCGGCCAAATTTAATCTAGCGGACTATCCATGATGGAATCCATGATGCAGTCTAAATATTGCAATTGTATGCTACAAATTACATATGTACTATAAAGCTATGTATATTATACGTTTTTAGAAATGCAACGATCTGCTGATGTCCATTTGACGATAACATACGAAGAGCGGTAAGATACACATAATTTCCCCAACTTTACCTGTGCAATTAAGCGCATGACTCGTTTCCGGAAATATTTTGCTCTCAACTACTTGACCGGGATCGTCTGCTTGGATACGGAGTTCTCTCTACATTCAACATCTGAATTACCATCATAACAATAATATGACACTAACCACTGCGACTCTGAAGACCACAACGAACAACGGAGACATTTGCGTTTGTGCTCTTTTAGCACTACATATGTCCAAATTCATACGAAATTCTAATACAAAATTAGAAACGAAACAGGAAACGAAATTTTAGTGTCATACAAATATTTTAATCTGAACAGTTGTGTACAGCGGCGTTACCGGACGTTTTGGAGCTAACCTAAGGAAATACGAGTAATATCGTGATTCTAGTCAAACTCAAACTTCACACCAAGCAAGAAATCAACACGCAACTTACGAGCAAATTTACACAAACATTAAACACAGGTTTTCATTATAACAGAGATGCAAGCAAAAAAGGGAAAGCATATGGAATCGGGAAAAAAGACTGATCACAATATACGAAAGAAAGGCACGCTAATTCCACGCTAAATCATGCGGGTTGCTTATCTTTCTCGAACGTCACCACTTCATCGTCCAATACAGCCGAAACAGCCACATCCGAGACCGAACCTTCACAGCTTTCAGGGCTTGTACGGCGCGGGAGCAGAGTGAATACATCCTTCCATGTCATATCTTTGCCAAAGTCCTCCGTTTCTTGCACTGTTTCCGGCAACGAAACACCACCTGTTTCCGGCAGCAGAAGAACGAAAAAGCTTCCGAATATCGTGATACATCCGTAAATGGCCAGCGGCAATGCGAAACTTTTAAATCTGAAAGTACGCGATAACTGGTCCCAGGTTAGACACAATAGAGGATACCTAAACAAAAGATCACCAAATTAATAGTTCAGTACTGAAAATGAGCAGTAAATTTGATCGCTTATGAAAATGTAGTACAAGAACAAACTGTTCTACAAGAACAAGAATGTAGTACTTTACAAAACTTAACATGAATTAATGATTCATTAAAAAAGCTGTCCAATTAAGGTTACAACTGCAGGGGATCTTCGCCAAGAAACATTCATGTTTTACCATATTTGTAATTCCTACGCCTTCTCCGCGTACAACTGTAGGCAATAATTCACAGACCATCAGTTCCTGAACAGTATAGGCCGTGGTGTTAAACATCCGAGCAATTAAAAACAAGCTTAACACAGCAATATAATGATCAGTTTCCGAGGGAAATGCCAGAGTTGCCAGACAGCAAATTCCGCCCAGAATTAAACAAGCAAAAGTCGTCAATCGGCGACCCAGTCGATCAGCCACTGTTTGAGTTAACAAGGATCCTGGGAGTTCAACAAGATTAGATAAAAGGAAACTTAAATGGGGATCTTTTCCCAATGAAGGAGCGTAGTAGTTCAGCCCACAATACACAATGGTCACATTGGCGGACAGATACATTAAGAGCAGCGTTTTTCGTCGAATATTCGGTTTGCTAAACAGTTCCGTAAATGGGAAGGATGTCTCATCCATACTTTTCTTTTCCTCGTATTCTTCAAAATTCTCCACAAGTTTTATGAATTTAGTTTGTAACTTCTCGTCATATTCCTTCCCATTCCATTTCGCAGCACGACGAAGAAAATTCTCCACTTCTGCGTAGCGCTTTTGTGTCAAGAGAAAACGCGGACTTTCCGGCAAGAACCACCAGTATGCCGCAAAGATGACAAAGGGAAACGTGCATATCAACGCGATAGATCGCCAGGCGCGGACAAAATAAGCTACACCGATGAAACCAATATCGCCTACGGCCAGGAATACAGTGATGAATACTGTGAAAGTCGCTCGGTAGTCTGGTGAGATAATTTCCAGACCTGTCCAAATCAAATCACATAATCAAGCAAAATTATACTGAGCATCCGCGCTTTGATAACTGATAACCACTTACCCAAAGTAAAAGGAACTGCATATAAAGGATTAACCTGCAAACATTATCGTTATATATTCTACCGGTCAATTAGAAGCAAAGATGAAAACGCTTACCGCGAGCATTTGAATCGCCGTAAGAATCAAGAACGTCCAATAATTAGGAGAGAATGCCGCTGCTCCGCCAAAAACAATTTGTATGAACAGAAAAACAAAAAACGTTTTCTTGCGCCCATAGTGGTCGCAAAAGTATCCTCCTACAGGAATTCCAATAAGCATTCCTAAAAGAAACAACAGCAATAAGTAAAACCAGGCTTGTTTTTACATAATTTCAAGAGAATATTCACTTATGTGAAGAATTTTCTGTAGTAGAACTTTAACAGACACACAAATCACATTACCACATAAAACGCGAAAAGATTTGCATATACAAAATCTCCATAATTTAACACTGTTCAGTATAAAGGCAATTTACATAATTTGATAACGATACACAGGAGTATAATATCTAGACGACTAGAACCATACCTAAGCAGCCAACCATGTACGCCACCGTGCTTAAAAAATCCGCTCCACAAACCAAATTCCAATCCGTGACTATGGTCGAGTGGTACGAAGTGCGTTCGAATTCCCATTCCTCACACACTGTAGTGCTAATATTGCCCAACCGAGAAGCATTGTTCAAAAAGTACTCCGCCGCCTCAACCGAAACATGATCGTTCAACAATGCTGAATAATTCACATCGTACATGGAGCAGTACGCACGCTGAGCGTCGGAAGGAGACTTGCTATCCGGAGGCGGAAGCAGCCTTTTCACATCTGACTCCGAGACGTTATTCACCGGCAACACGCAGCCGTAAACATCGGGAGTCTGGATCAGGAAGATCTGTAAAAGTGTTAAAACACATCGGTAAATTATTCCAACTGCAAAATTATCCATTACTGTCGTTATAATCAACTGGCTATCAAGGTTAAAAAAACTTATTAAAGACATCTTAAGTTACATCATATTGTTTGGTAGTTTAATTTTAATTTTTCGTTTTAGCTAGTAATACGTATGTAGTTTCGTGTGTTTTACCAGCAATCTGACAACAGGCTTCGCTAACTGGGTCGTAGCGTTTAAAATAAAGTATACAAAAGCTTTTTTAACAATAACTAAGCAAGTAATATGTTAATTGTTAACTGGAAACTAATAATTATTTGCAAAACTGGTCGAGCCAGGCCAAGAATAAAGCGAATTATGACTAGCCATATAGCATATTCATATGACACCAATAATCAACTTTTTCTGATTGCATTCCACAAAGTCCAGTAAACCTTTTGCCTCCCGCCGCATAGAACGTTTTCGTCACTACAGTACTTGAAATCTTAAACAGTTGAGCGAAAACATTTTGCTATCTCGCCCTCTTTGCAGAAATACACACCAAATTACCACACGTCAAACTTGCACCACTCGCCGAAAACATCTGCACAAGCTCGGAACTCGGAAGCAATTGCATCGACAACAGGAAATTACTAGCGTGACCACAAGTATCTTGGCACAGCCGCATACACATGCTTGTCAGCCAAACCCAAGAAAATCACGCAATCTTATCAGATACACTCGAGTTTCGAATAAATGAATACTTCCTATTATCATCCATTGCGAGTGTAAAACAAATTTATTTCTAAACTGTTAATGGGCAGCAAAACAATCCTGAAATTAGTGAAATATAAAAAGCCAAACTCAAGTCACTCAAATGGCAAAAAACTCTGAATACCACGCTAAGTATGCACATTTCACAGAAAATTCCAATTACTTCCATCGTTACCACTCACCCAAGCAGATGAGGAGGCGAAATTCAGCGTCATAGGCAGTAGGACGCAGAAGATGAGAATCTTCTGATATCTGCCGAAATTCCCAATGCCCTCCAGCAGCTCATCGAACTGCGCCCCGAAATCTACGGCCCCGGGGCGGCTGGCGTTGTCGTCGGCAGCGTCGTGATCGGCCAGCAGCCGCTTCTCCGTCTCGGCCCCGGGACTTCTTCCCTGGCCGTCTGCCTCGAGCATTCCGTCGCCCACATGTAATTCGGCCGTCTCAAGGGAGCGCATGGCGTACAGAACGGACGCATTGGTTAATGCGATGGGAGATTCCCGCAGCTGATCAGCCCAACACGCACGCTGTCGGGCGAACCAAAGTTTTAAATTATCCACACACCACCCGACAACAAGGCACAGCTACAGATGCAGCTGGCGACGGGCTGCCAAAATGTCCCACACAGATGGGTAACTCAATTCCTCCTTCCTTCTCTGCCAGACGGACAAATGGTGGGCAGGTATTTTAGGATTTCTGACGTACGTACACCTCTGGAATGTCAACAAATGTGACCAGAAATAAGACAGACAGTAACCACAGCGTCAGTTCTAATTATAGTGCCCGATAATATTGGACCAATATTAGCACTTCTACAAGACTAAGAAGACTAATGACTAATCCTGAATCTTAAATGCATCAGGATAAGTAAGTACCTATGTGTATCAGAAGAAACTTATTTACTTCAAAACTGAGTTTAGCAAGATCGCGAAGAAGTCACCAGGAAACTTCCAAAACTGAAGAACGGATGAGATCAATGAACTGAAGTGTCTACTTCAAAAGTGGATTGCAGTCCTGATCGAGTCTTGACAATGACGAATGATGTGTACACTGTACAGTACTCGTATCAACCATAAACCAGTAAACCCAAGCAATGCTTAATATTGTTCCAGCCCTGGAAAATCGAAAACGTCCAGGAAACAAGAAACAGGAAAACTTCTTAGCACGAAAAGAAGCAAATGTGCTCAGTGGAATGCAGCAAGTCAAAATCGAGGGTAAACGAAAATGCAACCAACAACAACTCGAACAAAAAATCGCACGAGGTTTGAGATTGAATTAAGCTGACAGGTTCAACGTGATCCAGTGAGTCACCCAGACTCGTGCTGCTTTAAACTGTACTCGTACGTACAGTAGGAGTCGGTATGGCCATTTTCAAAGTTTCTTACATTAATCGCTAAGTACTATCTATAACTTTCTCCACCAAAACTTTTACAGTAACTAACAAAACAATCACTTATTAAGCATCAATCGAGAGGGGTGGCCTAATCACAGATGAAATTTGATCTAAATTTGCTCCCATCACCCCATCGGCGCTGTCCCCATGATCGATGCCGCATTTCCTCGTTGGATTTCAATGCTGATCCGCTGGCGAAGATATTGAGTGGCTCGTTTTTCGCCGGTTTCCAAATTTAAAGTAAAAAAAACCGAAAACTTGTGCAGTATTAAACCAGTAAGTATTTAAAATTTTACAAATTTGGAAGTACCGAAAATATTTACAGATGGTACATTTTCGTAAAGCATAGCATGGTCTGATAATTGATATGTAATAATATATTTGTGACATATAGCAAGTTATTGCTACTTACTATTTCATAAAAATTAATTATAATAATTTTATATCTAAGCAATCGTGCGGTACGGGTGTGTATACGTATCTGGCAGTTAATTTACTACGAATTACTTTATTTGATATTTTAGTACATTTCGTTGTTCTACCAGGTCACATTGAGATAATATGACTGCTTGCTGGTCTGCAGTTGTTGTTATTTTAACAGTACAGTACTCAAGTAAGTACTGTACAATACAACTAGTCAGTGGGTGGTCACACATTAATTTTGTCACTTGAAGTGATCACCAAAACTCAATACAAAGGTGGAAACATTTTTAATGCGACGTAAATATTGTCGATGAAACATGATCAAACAATAAGATACTCAAAACATACAATGAGAAAAATAACTCACACTTACGTTAGGTAACCAAACAGGCAATGATTTACAAATAATAAAACATTCAAATTAAAAACAAAACAGAGTTGTTTTAGCAGTCCACAAAATAAATTAAAAGTACCGGTAAACTGCAGTCCTTAAGTTACCCAAGCAATTTAGTCTCTGTCCTCGGTAGAGAAAAACGCAGCATCCAACATGACATCGTCCAGAATCAAGGGACTTGTCCGCTCTTCACCTGGACTGCGAGCCAAAATCGACTGGATGCTCGGCTCCGTTGGAACGTCCATATGCGCTGTGTCCAGTTTCGACAGCGTTAATGGCGCTGGCACATGGGGACGTTCCAAGATTTCCGGGCTCCCATCCAGAGGAATATCCGCTCGCCGCGATGTCGAAGCGTTACTGCCGGAAGGAATTTTATCTTCCTCACTGTCGCTGGATGAATCTCCGCTGGAGTACGGCACTAGCAGCCTCTTCGTTTTATCGAGTGCAGCAATTTCCGTGGTATGCACTTGTTGGCGCATGACACTTTCCAGTTTCTTTGTGGCATCTTCAACTGTCATGGAATCATAAATTATAGAAGCACTAATATCCAACGGCTTTGTCGCCGCTGTCAGTGGACCTGAAAGAAGTCAAAAATCAACCTGCAAATTCTGCCAAATTTTTCTAGTTACAAACAGTGGTCAAATTTTTGTTTTTTGTTGCAAATTTAACCTCGAATGAATATTATACGAACTGTTTTTTCCAACTCCATCTAAAAATTAGGCAGTCGGTACCTGGATTAAGCGGTTCCGAGATTCCAGCATCTCTGTCTCTCGTCCCATCAGGTTGACTGGCAAATACCGAAGGTGACGATAAACTGGCATCTGGCAAACTCGCATCATGAGTCCCATCAGAGGATTCCACTCTACTCTTTAATTTATCCAGAACTGCCGAGAGTGATTTAGTCCGCACCTTTCCAGCTTGGGTTGCAATCGCTGGATTCTCACCCAAAATATTAGCTCGCTTGTCGGCCTCATCAGGAGCCGGTTCCTCCATAACGATAACACTTAGCGGTCTTTCCTTTTCCGGCAATTTCGGTGGCGGAATGCCAAACGGGAAATATGACGGTGGAGGCATGAACCGGTGCATCAGGGAAGGGCCAATCAATTTGCTTTCCTCCCTTTCCTCCACTATGGGCAAGGGCTCCATATCAGGAGTCGGAAGAAGAGGCGGTCGTGGCGTAGGAGCGGGCTGATTTAACAGCAGAGCAGCAATCGTACTTCCTTCGCCGCCGCTGGTGGTGACGACAGGAGGCGGCATCATGGTCATTGTGGATACCGGAAGAGAGTCTGCTTTCACTGGTGGCGCAACAGCAGCAGCAGTTTTCTTAGGAATACGCGGCAACGTACTGAGGGAGGGTGTTTTCGGAATGCTAAACAGCGGAGCAGCGGCTGGAACAGGAGGTGGCAATGGTGATTTGGAAGATTTACCCGGTGAATTTTTCTCTCTGGATTTAGGAGCGCCGGCCATGCCCGACTTTTTGGATGGCGGTTCGCTGTAGTATGAGGGTTGCTTTGGAGACGCGGAAAGAGGAGATTTAGCAGCCGCCGGCGCTGGTGATTTTGGTGGCGCTGGAGATTTGGGAACGCCGAACGATACCGGAGCAGCTAATGAGGACTTGGTGCCAGCCGGTGACGCTGCTGAATTGGGAGCTTTTGGAAAACTACCGGGCGCCCCAAACGGTACGCCGGATTTCTGTTGTACAAGTGAAAACACAGTTGGTGAGGAAATCTTAGCAGAAAAAGAGGAAGTCACCGGTATAGTCGGAGCCGTGTACTTGGCAGCCACGGAGCTCGGAACATGGTATTTTGCCGTGGTTTTCGGCGGGGACGTCGTGAAACCTCCACCTTTCTTTAAAAGAGTTTCCAATTCCGTATCCTTTTTGGTCTTTTTTGGTTCGGCATAGCGTACTTCCGGCGGCGACGGTTCGGCAAGTTTAGACCGCTTTTTCTCCTTCTTGGATTCTCGATCCTTACTTAGTATTAATGATTGCAAAATAGGAGCGTCCGATGAATGCGACGGCTTATTAACTGGTAATTTAATCGTTATCGTGGGAGAACCATGAGGCGAATCTTCGGAGACATTTCGAATCTTTATGACACCCGGCTCCTGGCGAATGACCTCTGTAGTCTCCATGGAATCGCCTTTCCCACTGGAGAAAACGAATGGCGAGTTATACAGGGGCGACTCTAACGACAGTTTACGCTTTTTCTTAGTAGGGGGTGCTGGCTCCATTAGCAGGTCATCGTCGTATTGTCGATTCGCTCGCGATTTTTTATTTTTTTCATACAACTGCTTCATCTTCATAGAATGAATGTCCGCATCCATCGGCAAATCCTTAGCCCGGTGCTTAGGCCCCGATGATAATAGCTGATCAAATGTCGAACGAGGCTTCGGCAATTTCATGGACAAAGGTGGATTGGGCGACGGCGGTGTCAACGTCGGAAGAAGCGGGCTTACAGTTTTTTCTGGGAAAAATTCCACTTCCGGTATCACCGGTGGAGTGGTGACAACCGGCAATGATTCCACCGGGGCAACTGGAGAATTTTCCAGTGACGACGCATGCTCAGCGGCCATTTCAACGACACTCTCGTCTAAAAGACGAG
The DNA here is from genome assembly GCF_019649055.1 of Paramacrobiotus metropolitanus. Classification (NCBI taxonomy): domain Eukaryota; kingdom Metazoa; phylum Tardigrada; class Eutardigrada; order Parachela; family Macrobiotidae; genus Paramacrobiotus; species Paramacrobiotus metropolitanus. Next base: position 115,126 of record NW_026570328.1, on the reverse strand, counting down.
GCACGACCGGGACATAGTTTCTAACGAAATGCTCCATCATAGCACGAAACATCACGGGAATCGAAAAACTTCTGAAATTGCAAGCGATATACTGCACAAAAAATCGGGCAAACTCTTTACCTAGAAATTTTTCTTGCTCCAGATTTTTTTATAAGCGTTCTACAGCATAACCGACCGTACCGTTTCAACCACGAAGACATCAAAATATTTGGACACAAGGCCATAGCAATATCGCTGAAAGAGCATGTCGGAGATGTTGGGTCCACCAAACTGATGAAGACTGTCAACACAACCACTCATAAAATCGCTGAACGTATACGAGTAATTTTACTCAGGATCAATCACGCAAACTTAACACGCAGACTAACCTTGGCAGACAGAAGTGTTGTCTATCGGATGAAGGAAACGAACCTGAATTCCGCTATCCGAAAGGATAAGCATGTGAAATTCAAACGGAGCCACAATGCCTGCCAATCAAAATCATATGGTATTCCCGTAAGTAGAACAAAAATTTCACTGGCTAAACCTTTTTGATTTGCATGGCGTATACAAGTAGAGATCAGTTTATTAAGCGCTGCCTGCCGACGAAGAAGACGTATGCATCCTTCCACTTGCGTCGGGTGCGTAAAAGGAATTTCTTGAACAGCTTCTGCCAGAACATCCGCCGAAGACAGGACATATTTGTGATGATGATCGGCAACAATCTACGTGAAATTCAATTGTGGAAAATGTTAAGGTAATGCCCAAGCATCTCTTACAGCATAATAACTGTGAGATTCGCTGAAGTTGTCACGGAGAATAGCTTTTTCCAATACTTCCAACAGCAAGGCAGGCCGACTGTCACTTTTAACGGGAACCTCCAGCCCTAAAAATAGCATGAGTAAGTCACTGCATTAATGCTTCTTAAGCTTTAATTGTTGTACATACATACAGGTCTTTCGCGAGTTATTACTTCAAGAAACATACCTTAAAATAAAGGCAACAAAACTAACCAGTTAGCTTTCTCACCTGTTTCTTGCGCAAGCTCTTCCTTAATACTTCTGCATATATACATTGGCTTGTCCAATTCCAGTGTGAAATGCGCATTTATCTTTGCCGTGGTTTCTCGACCACTTTCATTTGTGTAATCAAAAAGCAAGACTCCATCGGCTGACTGTAGAAACTGTCGCGCCAACAGACAATTCGGTAAAACATGCACAGAGGGTGATTCCTTAATATTGATAGATGCCCACAGTCCAATGCGCCTTCCGGAAATCACTAGCAAATGTTAACAGTATGGCAAAGACACTCTCAGCAGACGTCAACCGTATTGACCTCTACCTACCACAAAACGATGACTCGAGCATTTTATTGTTATGGTCCAAAAAATCCGATGACGTGATAAAAAAGCACAAACTCATAGGTATTCCTGAAAAACAAAAGAAAACCTGTAACAACACTAAGCCAAGACATTGAAGATCCGGGTGATCTAAACGTTACCGTCTCTTCGTGGTGAAAGAAGGCCCCACTGCCCCTTAAGTATCTGAGGCAAACAGTCCAAATTCAACCTAATTGTACGTTTCAAGATTCAACAATTGCAAGCAGCAGCAAAGTAGTATGAAAAACCAGAACTCACTTTACAAACTGCTGATAAGCACTTGTCAAATCCGTTTCCAGCTTCGATAAACAACTGAAGAATTTCGACCGCTGTGACCTGGAAAGATGCAAATGCACGAATAATTCGTTAAAATGATTTCATAACTACAGCGGACATTCCGAAACACTTCGCAACTTTTCTTCATAACTGTCGTTGTTATGTGTGAAAAGCAGCAACACTGCATATCTTCAAACCAGTCACCAGATTAAATGCGCACCAGCAAAAAGGAACAAAAGTACAAAACGTTCATGCAAACGAATCGATTTCAATCACGCAAAAAACGAACAAATATCGAATTCAAAGCCAATACTTACTTATCCTGAACTGAACCATACATCCTCAAAAATCCAGTCATATGCTTATCCAATTCCGACAAACTTTTCGACCTAAGAACCCGGCAAAGTTGTATTATGATAATCATAACTGAGAAAAGAAATACTAGTTACCTCAGCGCCCTGGCAATATGTGGACAGGGCTGAAAAAGTCAAGCCAGTATAAACACCATAACATTGTAATGCAAGTGAAGTAGCGGAAATATCAAGTTTGAAATTTACTTCTAAATGGCCGCCGCCGAACTGATGGAACACCCACACGTCGCCGATAATGCCATGAAGAATATGAACGTCCACTCGGAAGTAGTCTCCATGCACATGATAAACGATCCGCGTGCAATTTTCGCTGACTTCTCGGTTCCATCGCAGGCTAAAAGTAAATATTTTCTTGTTCGATGTATAAATCCATTCTGCCTCTGACAACGCATCAAGCTCAATAAGAAATATTTATCCCACCTTTTGGTAGCACAGTAATTTTCCAGTACCGTCTCATAATTCTCCCTTGGAGCTAAAAGCAGTGACATTAATATAACAAATTAGACGTGAACACGCGGCATTTTTACTGTCACTGTGCACAGTCAAGCACTCACGAATCCTAGCTGATGTATTTCTAGGACGAACATCCTGAAAAACCTTCAACGAATTCTTGAAGGCTTGCAGGATATGCGGAACGTCAGCCGGGGATGCCATGGTAGCTCACCACCTGCAAATAAAAACTTAATATTTACTGACATTAGAATGAGGCAACGCAGATGTCTTTTTTATCGTAAGCGCTAAGCAGTTTACACACAGTCATCCACATCGACAAAATGTAAATGCAGTCATGTAGTTCGCATTACAAAGGCGGGAATAAACAGCAACAGCCATGAGCTATCAACTGACTGTAAATGAAATATAAAACTCCACTGACAGCAAGTGCCTTTAATCTGTTTCAGCCAATGCACCACCTAGTACAGTCAATGAAAACTAAATTCTACGAAGTACAAACACCAAAAGTTTCTTATTACTGTATTACAAAATCACATGCATAGACCGATAAATGCATAACTGCAAAGCCGTGCTATGCAGAAAAATCTATAAACATTTTCAAAGGGAAATGCAATTAAAATCCCAATTTTTGCAGCCCAGTATCAATACTTTTTACCGCTTCTGCTATCCACTCTTTCACTTGACCACTTTCTTTGTCGGCAACATCCGTAAGATACCAAGGAGCAACGCTGTCCTTTAATGCATTCAGCGCTCTGCGCTGTTCTATGTAGGGAAGGTTTTCAGGAGCAACCAGGCCCGACTTGCCAAGAACGCTGAAGAAAACATTCCGAAGCTTTTCGTTTACTGCTTGGTCGTCCATCGTCTCTTCCATTTTCAAAAAATCACAATTGCCAAACTCCTCCTCCGGTAAATGCGGCCCGCACCACTCCCAGTCCAAGATCCCGTTGATGACGATTGAATTATTGGTCTCGTTTGGAGCAGATACAATGACATTAGCCATGGTAAAATCTCCATGAAAGAACAGGAAATCATGTGACGAAGTGTCCGCAACAACAAATTCGGAGTTTGCTGTAGCCTTTAAAAAATTCTCCAGTCTGGGAAGAAATTGTTGTTGACTTGTGAAAATACCCTGCACGTCAGCCTTCACCGTTTGAATGTTTTTCGATAGAGTTTGCACATAATAATCCACAAACGAGCAAAACGGTCCAATACCGGATTCGTGAAGCGGCACAATATGACAAGATGCAAGCACATCACTCGGATCGTCAATCTGAAAATTCCCAATACAATTGCCTTTTCCGTGCAGAAAATTTTTTATCGAAGGCGACGTTTTCATTTGCACGATGACGTCCGCCAACTGTCGAACAACATCCTCCTTTTGGGCCGATGACAATAATAACCACATGGAATCCAGCGGCACACCGTCCACTTTGCTCATGATGATGTACTCCGCGCCGACTTCTGTCTTGTCGGAATTCCAAGCCAGAACATCTGGCACGGGAATGTGCGTGAAGGTTTTAGCTAAAATTAAGCCTACCACCTCCGTATCGGTTTTGGTGCGCTGCCAGTAACGCCCACACACTTTGAGAATGTACTCTTTACCATTATCAGCGGAGATGGAGAAGACGCGATTGTTGTAGCCTCGTCGGATGTATTGGATGTGCTTAACGCTCACATGGAGATGTCGGGCAAAAAGATCGCATATCTGCTCCAGTGAGATGGTGATGCCCTGTTTAGGTCCATTGCGTTGCAGAGCGTCTTCTTCAAACTGATCGTCAAAGTCCGCGCAGGGATTTCGTATATTCATCTCCGTCTTCAGAGCGTCACAATACAGTTTCGAGACTACTCGCAACCTCCCAGTTATGGAACAACCCACAGCGATGTCAGAATTTTTCCACAAACTTGAACAAGGTTAGCGCTACAACACTATCAGCCTATCGCACGCAAACAAATAGGATTTCAAAAAAGATAACTCACATTTAACACATCAACACGGACGACACTGCAGCAATTTACCGTACTCTGTACTTGTAGTATCACGAAGCAAAAAGGACGGGCTATTAAACCACTAACCCGTGGTGCACCGCAGCCGTAGCAGCGCGTATTTAATTATTGCACTTACAGACGACTAGAGCTGGTACGTTTCTGCAAGGTTTTTACGGTAAATTTACCAAATAAAGCCCTTAGAACAATAAATACCCTACTATTAGTGAAAAAACTAGAAAGGAACATAAATGAAATAAATGCTTACCCAAGTTGCCCAACCCAAGAGCAGTGAAAATACTTCCAGTACGGGTAGAGCTCCTCGATAAGTATTCAGGTCCCAATCCTCTCCAGATTCATAACTCAGTTTGACGTGCTATTCAACCACATTACCGCTTTATCAATAGATTTCGGCGCAGAGATTCCAGTGAACACGAAAAATTAACATACAGAAGGAGAACTAAAAGCTTTTGTTTTGTTTCTGCTCATTGCAGAAACTGGAGATAAAAATAATAATAATTAAACTCATACAGTACTGGACTGTGTGCTACAAGGCTACAAGCTACTCGTGAAACAATATTCAGCCTATTCCGCAGTACAGGCAGCTGTCTCCTGATGGCCGGATGAGGATTTATTCGTAAGTACAAGTAATAATCGTAAGTACACAATTCTGCAATGCAATAAAATTGCAAGAAAGTAGAAACCAAAATTATTACTGTACTCTTGTTATTCGTGAATCTACTAATTACATAGTAGTAGTTATTACATAGTTATTCGCGAATCTACTAATTACATAAAGTCAAACTAGAGTAGTATAGATACAACGTATAAGAGTAACAAAGAACAACAGATGCATGACAAGCGCGTTTACATCTAAAGCATTCGTGCAAATGTGAGAAAAGAAATATGAACGTCCAGAAAACCTAGTGAAAACAATTCAGTATTTATTTCGCCTATCAGGACTACGCTTTCTGTTGTCCCGTCCGTCTCGACGATATCTGTCCCTGGAATGCGACCTGGAACGTCGCCGTTCGTGACCCTGTCGGTCGCGTCCGCGTCCGGGCGACTCGCGCCGGCGTGGTAGTGGCGATCGACTTCGGCTGCGCCGCCGAACGGTTACTGTTGGTTTTTTCCGGCGTTTGTCGTCTTCACTAGAACTGGAAGAAGAGCTGGACGAACTGGAAGAGGAGGACGATGAGCGAGCGCGTAACGGCAGGGGTCCGACGATGGGAGGCTTTTTGGGAATGGGCGGCCGCTCCAGATCATCGAAGCGCTGCTCCCGCTGTGCCTGCAGCCCGTGCAGCTCATCGTCCAGAGCGCTGGCCCGCGGTTCTATTAAGTTGTTCTCTTCCAACACGATGCGCTTCTGCATTACGGGAAGGATTACGTCGCAATAGCGCTCCATGTGCAAGAGATTATCAATTAGTTCGTCCATATGTACAACCTCGAACTTCCCCATTTTGTCCTACAAAATAATAGGGAAAACTTAATTCTTACAAAGATAACAAAAATAAGAGACCGACATCGTACAACTGATTATTAGATATATACTTACCATGTATAACAGTTTTCTGTAGTCTTTGTAAATCGGTTCCAGTTCTTCGTAGACTTCCTTCGAAACTCCCACAAGTCTCCAGTAAAATACTCCCAGGGCGCGCACATACTTGAATTCCTCATTCTGTATGAATTCATGGATGATTTCCTTTTCGGGCTGGATTTGCAGCAGTTTTAGGACCAGGCAAAGGAACGGTGTTGGCTTGGCGTTTCCCGAATACATACCACCGATGTATTGCAGCGCCATAGCCTTGTCCACAATTAACTCCGCAGTTAAGGCAAAGCATTCCTCCTTCCAGTAAACTGAATCATAGATTCGCGTACGGATAATGTGATCGATCAGTTTCTGCGGATCAGTTCCACGAATTGACACCGCTTCTTTGGCTGTCTTGTTTGCCATGGCCAGCTATCACCTCCTAAAGCGAGGGCTAGTACAAAAATGCGTGGACACTCGTCATGCAAAGCCTACTAACTCGCATCGGTGGACGAGGGAACCCACTGCTAGCCACCAGGACCAGATGATCGTCTGCGACGAGTCGACGGCAGCTCCGAAAACACTGAGTGAGGCTCATGTGAGTCCCCTCAACCACCATAGATAGGAAGTCGAAACAGAATAACCGGTCCACCCCACCGTGCGTTCTCTCGGCTTACCAGGTTAGATTACAAACTCTGAGAAACTGTTTAATCTTCTAAAAATAAGTTGAATCAAAAGATCCCGAAAAAATTCTAAAAATTTTTTCTAATTTTTTCTATGGTACTGCCAGAGTGCCAGTAGGCATCGTAGACTGCCAGTGCCTGTTAGTGTTGGCTGTTAGACTGTTAGTTAACATAGGAAACACCTCAGGGCGGTATGCCTTTGAGACTGCTTAACAATCAGAACAAAGCTACGGTATCACCGTATCAGTACTGTACTTTTAATAAGTTCTACGGAAGATTCCTGTTTGGATGCAATAATAAAACACGTTTCAGTCTGGTACAAGCCCGCCATAAAGGGAACGGGAAGGGGTGCACCGGCACTCGTCCCTTTCGAGAATTTTCGACCGGCGAAGATTCTGAACGGTCGCAGGCAGTAGACAACTAACTTGTCTTGGTAGCTTTTCGGAAAATTTTAAGTGATACTGGATAAAAATATGCCCAAATTCCCAGATGTTACTAGAAACACACAGAAGCCGTTTTGCTGACACCATGAATTTTTGCCATCACAATTCACAAGCATCTCCAACCATAACAATCAATCAGCTCATAAATCAATCATTCAACCAAAAGTAAATACGTGCTAACAAACAACAACAAAAGTATCAAAACTAAAGCTCTGTACAATTTTCGAGATCATCATTACCAAATTTGGAGCATTTGACAAGGCCAAGGAGATATCAACAAATACAGATTCGTCTCAAATACTGCAACAAATGATGAAATCAACTAAAGGTGCTACTGTCCTGGAGGTAGGAGCCAGTTTAGCCAAAATCACAATCATTTCAGTCACCCAACTGAGCCATCCTGACGGTCGTTCGGCGCTTGTGGATCGTCCAAGAGCAGACTTTTGCGTGCGATTTCGACCTGCTGTTTCAACTGTTTGTTATGGTTGATGTTGGTTTCCAAATCACTGATGCTTACTATGAAATGACCAAGTATCTTCGAAAGCTATACCAGGGCAACATTAAAAGCCGCAAAGACACTCACGCTCCGGGCACTGCTCCAGAAACTTCCGAACATCGTCCGCCGAATCTGGATTGGCCATTATACTTTCAAACGTAACCGAGTCCTCAACAACACATTCAGCGGTTGTTTCCTGAAGAGACACAAGGGCGACAGCGACATTATCCACAAATACCATTTCCGACGCGACAACACGCACTTCCCCGCTGGAAGCAGGGCTGGACGATGGACGAGTCGGAACAGCAACTTCTTCCAAGAAAACACTATCATCCATGTCTGTAAATATTTCCATCGTCGTACGCTAACAAAACTATTTCCATGCGTGGGAAATGCAATACGAACCTGATTTACCGGCCGTGCTGCATTCACCAGAATCCATGGAGGATATTTCAGGTCCACCAGTACCATTGACCGAACTCTCTCGGGAAACGGCTCTTTTCAGCTGCCTAGAGTGGGAAGCCAATTTGCCTCTTGCTCGCACGAACTTTGTATGAGGTGCCGAGCTAGCTGTGGATGAACATGGCTCCTCAACCTTCATCTCCCCAGAAATTTTAGGGGACGGGAAACTGACCAATCGTTCCTCATTCGGATCCGCCACTTTCTCTTTGACAGTACAATCCTCAGTCTTTTCCATCGGTGAATCCGAATCCATACGCGCTTTTTTAACGGTATCATCGTGATCGTCTTCTTCGTCGCTACTATCCGATGAGATAAACCCAATGACTTTCTCAACGTCCTCTCGCGATAACCGCCGACTGTACAGAGAAGGATCAACAGATGGTGGCCGAGTCGTTTGTGAGCGATTTGCCGGATCCATTTTAACGCTTTCCGCTGGAACACGTAACAAAACTATTCATCATCATAATTATATTGTTCATCGGCCCCTTGCCACCAAGCATCGCTGACTTACCACCTGAGGTCACAATATCGGTTTTTTGATAATCTGCACTGGATTCCCCAACACTTGCGATCACCTCCTGAGTGGATACGGAAATTCCGGCCTGTGTTGAAATCGTGTCTTTTGGCACATGAACCACCGAACAGACACCATCCTACAAAGTCCGATTTAGTTAATTTTTGCACTCACAGATTGAGATCATCATTATCCAAGACAGCATACCGCAGAAGACGCGCCAAACGGCTGGGAAGCAGAAGGACTGCTTTTCACAGCTGGAACTGATGAACTCTGAAACTCGCTGCTTGGCAGTGGCGCGATTTGTGCCTTAATGTCTACACATGCAAATAAAAAATTATGAGAGCACACACACACAGCATCTTTACTACTCGTACTTAAAAAAGCAACGCTTTTCCTAATGAAGAAGTAATCGAATCACATTATCGGATTATCCAAAGTTTCGCAACCAAACAGAGTTTCAAAATATTTCTTGTTTTAAATTCAATACATAAAATAAATTTCTTCCAATCCAAAGCCCATACATGATACACTCTAATATACTGTTAGTCATTAGTGCTCCATAAAGTCAAATCATTTTACTTTATTTGTACAGAGAAAGATTCAAGAAGACGGATTTAAATAAAAAATATTTACCTCGACAAAGCGGACAAAAATGCGGAGGAGCCAGGTTTATTTCTTGCACTGTATGGAGATTAATACAGCGCGCATGCACCCAGCCACTTCTAGCGTATGACCCAGGTTTACCTTTACAGAGAGGTCCTTCACATAATCTGTAAAAAAATTCTGTCAAAACAACTGTAAGCAACTTTACGAAAAGCTTTACGCGCATACGAAGACTGTCTTACTGAATCGTCCATCTGCCTACTTACGACTGCACTCTTTGGGATACGATTTTGAATTAAGTACAGTACGCCATTACACTGAGTACACTGTAAACTAGACAACAGAAGTCAGAATGAATGGAACGCAGCAACGTACACCATCAGGTCCGACGTTCCAGATGAATTCCGAGTTGGATTCTGGCCACATACTGAACAAGTATTTACGTTTGGGACGTTTTTGTTCCAGCTACCGCGTTTATGTCGAACATCGGGCTTCTGACTTTGAGACATGAGGCTTCAGCAGCATTTTAAGAAAGCAATGCAAAAGCGTCGACAGTCGACGGTTCCATTTTGGTAAACACAATTCTTATTATCCAACATCCATTCCTATCCTGATGGCCATCAACAGGTACGGTATTTTAACGATTGACGCGGATCCAGTAGACAAAATAAAACTTATCTTCACTCCAATCTGCCGCTATTTTCACTATTTTCCAGTACCAGAAAGCCCAGCTGCAGAATATGAAAAATTCAGTCCCTGAATTTTAAAGTTTGAAGTCACAAACAATAGAGAAGTTTCTACAGTGTATTGTACACGGACAAGCTGACACAGCTGACAGGTAGGTCCAGAACAGGGAAGTCGTGCATATCGGTATGGCTTCCAAACTACATACCAGAATTTGCTTTTAAAGATTATTAATTTTTATCTTAAACTTAAACTTATTTTAACCTAAATAGTTAAAACGTGTTTCTACGTCTTTGTTAGTAAAAATGGCACCATCCACTATTTTTTGAACATGGAAGTTTAGCTGTTGCGGGCCGCGGCTTGCGGAGATAGTGCAGGCTGAATAAAAATACCTTAACGAAAAATGAATAAAAATATTTTAAAATACGAGTACAGGTAGTCAGGTACCTTAACTATTGTAAGAATACAGAATACAATAGAATAGTTAGCGTACATACTTACTCGTGTGCATTTCATGTACAGTACAACATAGTCAACAATTCAACATACAGTTACATACTCTACTACACATAGTCTAGAATAATTTTGGATGCGTGTTTGTTACATAAACAAAAAGTGAAATATTTGCGCAGAACACATAAATCTTTTCCCACCAACTTATTTTCTAATCTATTTCAGAATGTGTATTCAGCCCGCGCATTTCTGGCATCCCACATCATAAATCACGCATCCCGTGTGCGTGCTGGCGTTATTTATTACAGTAAAACAAGCAGATCCAAGGTTGTCAAATATCTGTACACTTTAAGTATCCGTAATACGGCTAAAACCTTACACACTACGAAACCGTGTTGCAGTTTACCATAATCGTCATACGCTTACTATATATGTATTGTATAAAATGTGTATCCACAGTCTTTAACGTTTGTAATACCGATAAAATATAGATATATAGATATTGCATACGAGTATACCTAAAAATTAAAAAAAAACACTGTATAACAAATGAAATTACCCTATCAGGTTTTTCATGTTTCGCCTTTTGATTTTGGCTGGCGCGAAACTCTTTGTTGGCAGCACTCCAAAAGACCTAGACGACACTGAATAATCGTCAGCCTAAGGGCACGATGATTTTCGGTACGATGTTGGGAATTCAGCACGTGGTATACTTGGTACGCACCAGAACTTTAGTTATTTAATAGTATACTAATCCAGTCGTTAATAATTATAGTATACACGTGTTTTGTCGACATGATCATGGCAAGTACAAGTACCGTACAGACGATGCGTTACACTAATGCGTGTTTCTCTTCCGCTGTGTACTTCCCACGGCGCACTACAGTGCGTCTACTGGCGGGGTTTCCTCTAGGATAAACTGTTTAAACACGGGATAACTAACCATAAGCGCTGTACTCACAATATGAATCACAAGCAGTATAAATAGTGAACTTGGCACATTTCGTTGTCTTAATCTGCCGACTACAGCTGTCCCGAGTCAGCTTAATCGACACTTTTTTGAGTGCAAGGTTAATGCTTAGAAATTACCGGAGCGACTTTACAACATCGCCATTATGTTTCGGCTTGACTATGCATCGTTGTTTTCATACTTTACATCCAAAAGCTACTTTTATTAACTCAAGCTTAACTCATATTCATAACTCTTAATCCGAATCCTTATAGTTATTAATGGTCGAATTTGTGGTCTTCTAAAATCGCATTTATTATTTGCCGCTACGTTTATAAGAAATATGGACCAGCCTTCGTTATATTTATTGTTTTCATATGGCTGCATATTTTGGGTTTCCTTCTCATCCGCTCAGCTGGATTATCACTGCTCGATCATTGAATCCAGCTGCGAAGAAGAGCAGCTCCTGGACAATCTTACGGACCGTGCCATGAATGGTCGGCGTTGCTTCTGTGACGAGAAATGTGCTTTGTTTGGGGATTGTTGTGATACACCCTTGCAGCCGATTGTAACCGTCGTCAACACCACTCCGGCTACATGCATTAGCGTACCGTTCTCCACCAATAGCCATGTAGGAATGTACGTGCGTGACCTTTGTTCCGATGGAACGCAGTGTGCAGCTAGCGACACTGACCTTTTCACGGTTATCCCGGCATTAAGCAAACGCAGTCGGCTGGCATATCGCAATATCTTGTGTGCTTTGTGTAACGATGAAAACATGAAGGATTTGCAGTTTGGTCAAATTGACCTAAGGTGCAGTAAAGATTTGAGCGGACTGAACATAACTGTAACCAATCCTCTGCCATTTTTTGCTCCGGATTATCCCGATCCTCTCGTGCGAAAGAGCTGCCGGTTGACCTACAGCTTTTCGTCGAAGGCGAATATTACAAAATGTGTGCCGTCGGTCGATGCATGTCCAGATGGGACAAACGCGACTGCCGCAGCCCAGTGTCGGTCGTATATGCGGACCGTGACTTACAATGAAACTGTCTACAAAAACCCAACTTGTGCTGCTTGTAATGGCGTGGACATCAAAACACTACAATTCAATAACTGCATGTCCCCGCTATTACTTGACGTTGAGATTGATATTCCTCCGATTACGGTCAACGGCACCGATCTCATCGCCACGGATGTCTTCAAAATACCAACACTGGGCTATTCCATGACGATGCTGCTGGATCTGAATTTGGACGATGGGAATGTGGTGGGCGCCAAACGGAAGTGTGCGGAAGGATGGGTATTTGATCCTTGGCAAGAGCGTTGCCGTAAGATCTTCTGTCCTAATCAGCAAGTCTATGAAGATGGATTGTGCAAATTCAAGACCACAGCGCCGTCAACGTCCACTGACGGGAATCCTGGCACAGTATTTCCGTCTTCGAATCAACCGATCACACTTCCCAGCGACAAGAATAATAAGTTTCCCGCGGATGCCGTTTATTGTCCACGGATCGAGTTCCTTCCCAACGAGTATCACGTTATCGGGAACACTCTCTATGTAAATTCATCAGGACACTCCTACAATTTGACGGATGTAATTTTCAACAACTCCGTTGTCGCCGTTTGCATTTCTGATGAGTAAGTGATTTACTATATAGGGTTATCGGTATATTCAATATCGGCAATCACTTTTTCATAAGCGAATCATAATGTATGATAAACAAAAGCAAAACTGCATATGCACAACATTTTTTTTGTGTCTCGGTTGATATCAGTTTTGTAATTACATACAGTAGTAGGTAGTACTCCTTACAATTAGGCTGGTATTATTACCCATTAGCTGCCTATATAGATTAGATCTGTAGAAGATTATACTTTATGAAATTCCGAATCCAGGTGAAACCACCTGCGGACTTGTTTTGTAGTCTTGTGAATGTGCGGAAATGGTTAACAAAGGATTTATAAAGATAATTTTAATAAACGGAAGACATACAGTAATGCGCATGCATTGCGCATTTCTTATTGCGCTTTGTAATTGTGTACTAATATTTTCACTTTTATGCTGCGTGCGCATTTTGCACACTAAAAATTAATATCTGTGTACTATTAAAACCGCATAGCGAGTCGAGTGCTCAGATAGTTCTATTATGAATATTAACAGTACAAAATATTATATTAACTGTACATTCCTAAAATTAAAGGGTTTGTTTGTTTTATAGGTATGACGCGTACGTCGCTGCGTTCTCAAATTCGGAGATTATCCTTTCTATTGTCTGTTTTGCCTTGTCGTTATTTTGTTTGATTCTCCATTTTGCAATGTACATTTTGGCCGGAAAAACCAAACTAGTCCCGGACTTAAACATGTTGAGTATAAGCGCCACAATATTTACCGTGCATTTACTGCTATTGTTGGCGCCATTAGTGCAGTATGCTCTTTCCTTGAATTCCGTTCCTTGCACGGTTATCGGCGTAGTTCTGCATTACATGGCACTGGCGTCCTTTTCCTGGTCAACGGTGATTGCCTTCGACATTACAAAGACGGTGTTGTCACTGGAGAATCCTTCCATTAACTCAACAACGTATGCCAATTACATCCGCTACAGCCTGTTTGCTTGGCTGGTGCCCTTAATATCCCTGATTCCTGCCATTGTGCTGGATCAAGTCCTGCCGGAAAGTGATTACAGTCCTATTTACGGCCGGAATATTTGTTGGATTAACCGTCGAAAGAGTTTGTGGATATTCTTCGGCGCACCCGTTGTACTCATCGTGTTCTGCAATGTGATTTTTTACGGCACAACTAGCACGGCGTTGTGGAAGAATCACAAAAACAAAACCTTACTAACCAATCTGGGGCCAAAATCTTCTACTGCCTCCAGCAAAAAAACTCAGTTCACACTGTACCTGAAATTGGCAATGATTATGAGTATTGCCTGGATAACTGGTTTCTTTGCGGTCGCCGTGTCGCCATTGCGCTACGTGAGCATCATTATGAATGGCCTGCAAGGGATGTACATATTTTTAGCGTTTTCCTGTAAAAAAAGCATGATTCAGCTGATCGTTAATCGCCGCAAGAGGATCGGCACATATATACTGCGAATCAACAGTTTGAAACCTACTCTGTCCGGAAAATCTACCGCGTCGACTGGATTTTCGCATGATAAATCGCCGGTCACAAAATCCCTTTCGGGAGTCACTGTCACAACGAAGCTATCTTCTTCCTCGCAGAAAACCAATAAGCGTCTATAAAGATATTAGCTTTCTGGTGTTTAATGTTTCTAAACGCGGATCTCACTTTCAAGCTGCACGTGACGAAAATCAGTTGTTATTAGTGTCTTGTTCCTTCTAAATCCTGTGATTATTTCGAACCGTACATAATTGAACATAACTATCTCCGCACGATAATTAAAGGTCACTTTGTAACTTTTATGTATATAGTCGTTACTGGTTAGTGGTGCTTGGCTCGCTGGTCAGGATCCATTAATTATTTCATTGGATGTCTCAGTACCTACATCAGCACTGTTGCTTACGTTGATGAACATAATACGAGTACTATCGAAAACGATTCACGCAATAACAATAAACAATTGCAACCGTTAATTCAGTATGTTCTTATGGATTGTGTAAAACTATCTATTCATGTAAAAGTGTAAACTATTGTGTTGCAAAACAGTATACGATACACAAATCTGATTGTTTTTGGGGCGATGCGCGCCTATATACACGGATCTCTTTAAAGTACTGAGTAAAATTATTTGATATTCTCGCATAGTACAGTAGTATATTAGTCGTTAGTACATAAAATAATTTATATTCTGTGCACTACGAAGTCGTCTTAAGCTGCAGTGTTTTATACAGGTTGCATGAACAAAGCCGAAATGTATAAATTCACAATGCAGAAAAAAAGGGTTGTTGATACACAATGTGCAGAAATCAGTATATCTACAATTTAGTCAAATACAGATAAGGAGACGAAGAATAAGTCTGCATAACCATTGACTGATATTTGCAAAATTTAGGGAAAAGGAAGCACATACAAATGGTACTGGGCAGATTAAGGATACTCAGATTCATGAGATCTTACATTATACGTGTGGGTAGATTTATAACGAATTTATGGTGGTGCTAAACAATCTTTTTGCAACGGCATCAGGCAGCAATAAAGTGATGGTCAAGCAATCACCGCCTTAAAAGCTGTCAAAGCTGGCTTTATTTACGAGTTCCTGTCCAAGATCGAAGAACGGGAAACGGATTAGGTAAATCGGCAATCGCTGACACGGTTCGTTCAATGTCCACATCAACATTGGTTGATACTGATTTGACAGAGCGTGGCTTGTAAGGTATAATTATATCGAATGTTGCTTCCTGTGCCACTGGGATTTCACACGGGTCACAGGGATGGGCAATTACTGCCGGCAGTGCGCGCTCAACTATTACCTCGATTTCCTTCTCCTCCAAAACGGGTTCTGCTTTAATGTATTCGGGATATGACGGACTCCTGTAAGATTCATGGCGCGGGTAGTCGATATAGCTTCCAGAAGTTAAAGGATAACCGTAGGGATTAGAGTTCACGGTTGGCGCAGCAATAAAGGTTGCCATAATGCAAGCAAAAATAAGATTTACAAAGGAATGCATATTAGCTTGTCTGTTAAATGTGATTGGTACCAAGTGACAGCGCCGAAAATCGGGATTAATTTGTAAATCGAAACGTTCATATGCTAATTACATATCCGCGGCAGTATCATCGATACACACGACTACTAAATTGAAGACGGTCATCCGAGCCGGCTTATATGCAAAAAACAAAAATACCATTTCTTAATTCACGGTGCAGTCAAATTTGAACGCATGTGGTAAAAAGCTTGTCACCTAATGAATAAGAATACGACAATCTACGTTAAGGAACTAAATAGTCAAAAACGTTTGCTAATATTGATGTCGATGTGCGAATTTTGCATGTACTGTATACGGGGTGCTGCAATTGAGTTAAACGAGCCATCCAACACGTACTCACTTAAAAATCCAATAAGATTATAAGATGTCATTTATCAATTGTATCTTGCATGCATTTAGCATTACGGAGCCCGCAAAATGCGTAAATCTGCAGTCAGAGCGTAAGACTATAAGCTTATTTATTTTATTTTTCTGTAATATATTGCATAAGATTCGCAGTAGGTACTGCACATTTTCGACACTCAAGATACGCTTGCTAGTTGGCTTGATGCACAAAACTGTAACTTATCGTGTTGATTTTGTCTTGGATCATTAGTAAGAAAACTGTAGCAGCTCTTTTTAATCCCAACAAACCAATGAATCACTTGTGAAAAAACAAATGCGATTATGCGGCATGATATGGTAATAAGTAATAGACGTTACACATACACGATGTTTATTGACGTTACGTGCACATAGGCAAGTATCGTAACTGCAGGTCGCTATAGCTAGCACCACTCGCATATTATACATGTAACCATAATTATAAAAAAATGTAAGGGTGCGCTATAGCCTTAGTATAGAGTCTAGACTGTAGCGCATAGACTTCTGCGCAGATTTTTTTAATGTCTGGCATTTTTAATGTTTTAACATGAAGTCACAATATTCGCAAACTTATCAAACGTTAAAACACGATGAAAATAGGGATAAAATCTGGACACTCGACCGTTTAGAGTTACAAAGACTAAACATGTGACGTATGTAACGTACACTGGGCTGTGTCAAGACATCGCATAAAGTGGCTACAAGTAACAGACTATACCCGGGCCGAGCGTATCGGCAACCTTTCGTCTTTAAAATCGAGAATAATTATTGCAGACTGTAGATGATCATGGGTTGCTAAATGTCTTTTTTTGCGATCTGTAATATTATGATTGTAATACATATACATTATTATTTTTCCTGGACTGGCAAATGGACACACTGCGATGCAGTGATGTCCTTGTTTCCGTGACGGAATTCTCTTTGCAGCTATATTGTGCCCACACCACTAAATATTCGTAATCTCTTAAAAGCGCGCCACTAAATGATTCAGTGTATGAGCTTGTTCTAAACAATTAAGTAGATATAATGAAAAGAAATATGGGCCATCGGTGCTGCATGTGACACGAAAAACTGTAAGGTTGGTGGTGTCAGTGAGAGTAATTGTTTTGTTAGGTTTTTGTAACAACACAATCATATTTACCATTATGCGACAGCAATGGTTTGGTTTCACCCGATTTTCTGTGTGATTTACACGTTATTGGAACTTT
Source organism: Paramacrobiotus metropolitanus (assembly GCF_019649055.1). Taxonomy (NCBI): domain Eukaryota; kingdom Metazoa; phylum Tardigrada; class Eutardigrada; order Parachela; family Macrobiotidae; genus Paramacrobiotus; species Paramacrobiotus metropolitanus. The sequence goes on along the minus strand of NW_026570328.1, from coordinate 97,626 downwards.
GTCAGTTGCACGAAGCGGTAGATGCCTCAGTTTTAGCCAATACCTTACTGTATCCCGTATCTGTGGCTGCGGCCAATTATTCCAGTGTAAATTCTGGATATATTAATGGACTACCAAGTATATTTTTCGGGCCGGTGAAGAATGTCAGCGTTAATCTAGCATACAATCCCGCCGGAAGCGGTGTGATCTCCGTAACGAATTCCTCCAGTGGTGTCAGCATAACATTCCCTTTACCGCCCAATACACTATCCAACGTCTCACGGGTGCCCGTATACGGATTCCCGCCATACGCTCCTGCACCCACGTCTTCCTATTCGAATTACGGCTATCCCGGATATGCTGTCGCTGCGGACTCCAGCTATGGCTCACCGTCGTACAACGGATACAATTCAGCCTCGCCAAATACAAATGCTAATAACATACCACAGATTAAGTATGTATACGGACCGGTTAACTTACAGTACCAAGCGCCGATTTTTCCTGCTCTGGATTACTCACGGCCACAACAACCGGCTCCACCATATTCTTTGCCAGTGTACGAAACTTCATTCCCGAAGGGAGATCAGTACATAGCGCCGATGCCGGAAACCAATCGGCCGTACAGCAGCAACTCCGCATATAACCAGTATCCGCCTCCGAGCTACGACAGAGGGACGATTTACGACACCAAGTACCCACTACCGCCGCAAGTTAGTCCGTACTATCCAAATGCCCCAGCACCGTATTATCCAGGAGGAAATTATAATACAGGAAATAATCCCTATGCAACTCCTGCGTATTCTTGGAAATACAGGACAACGTACGGGCCGTACCCTGTATCCAATACAACGGTGCTGGCAGTTACAACAACTGCTGCCAGCAAAGTGAAAGTGGAACCTGCCACGGTAAATTATTTGTAACAACGCGGAAAATTAGAATTTCCACAGCTTCAAAAAGACTGATCGTAAATGCAAATTTTGGTTGTGGTGCAGTAATCTAAAAGTACTCTACGAGTAAAAGTACGAGTATTTTAGTAGTACGTAAATATAACAATAAAACTAGTTAGATATTAATTAATAAAACAGTATGTGCGGCAATCGAAGTTTGAAATTTTTTCTGAATAAATATCTCTGAAATAACTAATCACTCATAAAATCCAAAAAGAAATAAACCGTTTGTTTCCGGTTAGTCTACGCGTGTAAAGGAGCAGTTTTAACATTTTCAGTTTTCACCACTAGAAGCAGCCCGAAAAGTGAATTTGGGCGTACCATTCGAAATTCTACCAACACTAACTACCGCCTACAGTAGCATAATACTAATATCTCAGTATGAGCCGATGCTCTTCAAATTTTGCACGAAAACGCACATTACTATGAAGATCGTTTTGGTACCAAACCAGCTTTCTACCATTTTTTTAAAATTTTAAAATGAATTTCAAAAATTGTGCGTTTTCGTGCAAATTTGATGAGCATCGATTCATAATGAGACTTTTGGTACAAATCCGCGCGTTTGAACTTTTGAAATTTTATATCACTAATGACTCCCGAACCGGATGTTGCGCGCACAAACGGTTTTTTTGCCAATGTATACGAATCCTTTGGCTACAAACTATAAAGCAGTGCAAAAAAGTGTTTGGGAGTGCGCGATAGCGAAAGTTGCCGTGGATGTATATGAATTCGGTGCTATGTACCGGGCCAAATCCCTTAAGTAGAGATGTGGTCTTCGTAACATAATCGAGTACAATGTTTCGAAGGTTTCTCCTCCACCAACCGCAAATCCTGGTACCACAACACCTACAACGAAGCCAACCGAAAAGACCACAAGTGCGGTAGTCGAAGCCAACCCTCCGCTTTCGAGCAAAATTGGTGCTATCAACACCACAGAAGGTACAGTAGATTACAAAACCTGCATGGCAAAGCGACTGATTATATTATTTTTATTTCGGTAGAACCAGTTTCTAATTTCTGTTGCTTTTAATTCCCCCTTTTGCCCTGTAGAAGTTGTTGAGGACGAACTGACTGACATCGAAGGACTGAATGACACATTGTCAGAAGACGCCAACTCAAGTGACGACTCACTGGTGGATATAACGCTGCCACCCGAACCAATAGTAGAAATTACTCTCCCACCGGTGAAAGTTCCCATCACGACAACGACCCGAAAACCAGCCGCTACGACAGCTAAAAGCACCTCTCGCCCTACAACCGGTGCTGTAATTTTTAAATTTGCTGCTGCAGTCGTTACCACCCGGACGACTCCGCGACCAACGACAGCTGCAAAAACTACAGCGCGGGTGACCTTTCCCCCGGCCAAACGATTCCTAATTCTTGGAAAAACGCTCTCACAAAATTCAACTCTATCTTCGGATACGATTGAGACTACAGAAAACAAATCCGAGGCAGAGAAAACAGGTAGAGTAACTAAATTTTCCATGTCACATAAAATATCAGGAATGTGTTGTTTTATTGGCAATTTAGATAGCAGCCTTAGCGAGATGGCCACCGAAGAGGCGGTGCCAGCTGAACTGTTCGAAGATGATGTAACCGAAGCAACTACGACGACACCGACAACCCGTCATAAGAAATTCCATCGGAGAAAAACCACAACTCGGCCGAAAGCGGAAGAAGATGATTATCCGGAAGATGACGCGGATACCGTTGATGAAATTACTGAAGGACCCCGACGAAGACGGAAAAATAAACGCCGCCGGCTGGTGCTGATTAGCACAGCTGTTGATGTGGATGAAGGAGCGCTAACAGGATTTGATTACGAAGATAACGATGAAGACGAGCGCCCACGCCGTAAGAAATCCAAAAGAAAATCTCGCAAAACCACGACCACCGCTCCCTTGGAAAATGACACCGATAATGGGCCAGAGGGCGATGATTTGTCGGAGGAAAAAATTACGGATACGACGATTTTGCCAGTTGTTACCAGCAAACGAAGACGTACATTTGCCAGAAAAGTCCCGAGGTCTACTGTAACAGCAACAGGAGTAACCGGAGAACCCCTCACCTCAACCACGACTACGACCTCAAAGGTCACACAACAAATTACGGCGACAAAGGGCACGGTGGCCAGTACCATGGCCACTGTACGCAAAGCTACTGCAAATTTTAAAGCAAAACCAGCTATAACCACAACGTCGGCATCCTTGGTTGGGGCGTTAAAGAATACTTCAGGTTTTTCTGGAACAACGCCAACCACACCTGCTAGTACACGCACAACAAAGGAAATGTCCACGGCGATCACTGCCGGCAGCACACTGAATATGAGTAATATTGCCACCCCCGCGCCAAGTGCGGCAACGCCAGTATCCGGCGCCGCGTAAGTTATTTAATGCTGATGTCATATCTTCAAAAGTTCAATTGAATAAAAAACAAAAGCTTTCTTTTCGATTTAGGGTAACGTAACGTTATTGCAGTTTGTTTAATTTATATTGGCCGTACGGCAATACGGTCGTAAAAAAGGTAACTATGCTTTTAAAATTTGCGCTTTATTAAGCTATTCGGCGGATGCTTTTTCCGTGCCAGTTTCTGTTTTCGAACTCGAAAAATTTTAAAACTCGACTGGTTTCATTTTAGTGCAGCAACACAAGCTAGCAATTCAAATGGAGCGCTGACATTGACGACGAGTTCCGATCGCATTAACACAAACACTGAATCTCCTTTGCCTTCGATAACTGTAACCGCCCAATCCTTCCAGTCTACTACCGCAGCAACGCAGTCGAACGGTAATCAAAACGTAACGGTAACTGCTGGAGCGTCCACCAACGGCAGCATAACCAGTAATGCAACCGGCGGCGCACAACAGGAATCAGACGTGATTTCCCCAAAAACGGTAGCTCTGCAGGACGCGCTGATACAAGTAGACCAGACTACGAGTACTGTACGACCACCTTTAAATCCCGCTTACTTTGGTCCTAGTAGCTTGATAAGCATGTTTAATGAACCGACAAATTTTAATGCCCCCCATCGTTTTGTACGCCCGGCGGAATGGGGTATAACTCCAGCGAGCACCGGAAGACTGATGTTGTCCGCTTTATAAGTAGCGAAAAAGTACAAATTATTAAAGAAATTGCATCTGCATGCTTTTGTACACCGGATCGGTGTTACGAGTAAGTACGGTACAAACAATAACCGGAATAATCGGTAGGTATTGTAACAGTGGCCTATCTGGCTACTGTTCTAGTGGGGTGGCGATCAGCCTTTACCACGATTAAACGGCTGTTGGTGTGAAAGGTGGCACGGCCGGCAACGATGCTGGCCGAGGACGCTCTTACTGATGTACACAATTACACAGGTGGCTCCGATTGGGATGACACAGGTTCATCCCAAGCGGTCAAACACAACAACGTCACTCAAGGCATGTTTAATGACAAGGCGTTCAAGAAACGGAGCAAGGTTGTAAGCAAGGGTTTCGGCAAGAGGAACAATCAAGTAGATGCAAGCTGTAGCAAGCTGAGCACAAGACTGAATTCTAGAAGTCCATGAGAAAGGAAACTAGCCGGTAAAGTGGACAAATTCATAACGCGATGGAATGATTCATCATAACTGGGCGGTCTTATCGTTCGTACAAATACTATCGCTACAGTATAGTAAATTTACTTTCGTTAAAAAGGTTTTCACGGCGCATAATACTGTAAGAAGGCGTAACACCGAAGACAAAGTCCACATAGTCGATAATGACTCGATACTCGATATCATGATAAGTCTGATTGCAAAAGATACATAAGTTTCTTTTCCTTCAGCTGGTTTTTGTTTGGCTGACTGCCAGTTTTTCGAACGTACGAAAAATTTCCGAAGGTGTAACAAACATTTGGTTCATCATAATAGAATGCATTAAATTTCTTGTCTGGGCTTTCAACGTGTTATTGTTGGGATTCCGTATAAACCCATCAATTAACTTAATCCAGTGTCCAGACTTCGGCAAATACCGTCTCAGTGCATTTCGCAAGGTCATGTGCAATCGCAGATTTTGTGCTGGCTCGCTGACGTACTGATCAATTTCACGTTGCACCGCAGCGGAGATATAGTATTTGGATAACGATCCTGTAGAAACATCACCATGTCCAGCGTTGCGCGAAGCGAGCGATAAATTGGGCAGTGCGGCATGCGAATATTCCAGAGTCTGTGGTAGCTGCGTATCACGGATTTGTCCATTCTGACACGTCATATCATTGTCACCGAGCACCTGTTTGCCCTGAACTAGTTGCTGTGAATCTTTTGGAATTAGCAAACCAGAATATAATTTTTTCTTTCGGCTGATCCGCCCGCTTTCCCAGCGCCTGATCAGCGTTATGGATTTCGGTTGCGCTAATTCGTCCAGACGCAGCTTGTCAACCGCACGGGGAACCGGTGGCGAGGGTGCTTTCTGAACTGCAACGGTACTAGAAATCATTCGTAGCATTGTTCTTTTTCGCAGAGTCATGTTTTGCAGTCGCTGTGCCTCCACCCGGTCCTTTTCTGATTTTTCGTTATCCAGATTCGATTCCAGCGATTCGGAATCTGGTGCAGCCGTGGTATCTGTCGCACTGTCCTTGGATGTCGAAGTGGACGAACTGTCATGGTCAGTGCTTGTCGAGCTGGACCGTCTGACACACGCATTGCTTTTTCTCTTCCGTGTTTCGGTCGAACCTTCCTTTGTCCCAATTTGCATTTTGACCAAAGCTCTTTTCCTAAATCTCCGCATGGCTTTTATTCTTCTCAAATTTTTAACAGATTCGCGAATGAAATTGTAGGTAGAATAGTGTTCAAATGGAAGAGGTTTTGCAGCAGATTCTTTTGGCTTCGGCTTATTCATTTCAACCAGCGTTCGAAGGATGAAATTTCCTGGCTTGGTGATTTGGAATAGCATTCTTGATTTGGCTATGCGCTGGCGGTGGCCACGAATTGGTTTTAGCGCCTCCAGAGGAAATGACCTTACTCGAAATGCTTTGCCATGACGGCGACTGTAGTTGAGCTGAAAAGCCAAACGAAACTTGCCGGTGTCTGGAGAGCGATTTCGCAGATTATCAATTACCACTACAAAAGCACAAATTGGTCAAATTGCACATAAACACAGAACAGGTTATTATCTTTTATGATCATCCCGTTAATCCTTTTTTGTATTTGCTTCTAACTACATTTTTCAGTTAACTTTTCCGATGAAAAATTTTGTTTTTGCAACGACAGAAGAGAACTGACACTAAAGGTACGGTACTCGTATTGTGATTATTCAGTAGTAATTTAGTTTACATACGAGTACTTATATGAAATTGTAAACTAGAAGTTGTAGGCTTGTAGCCAATTTGCCGCTGTTAATTTTTACCTTTTATGCAATCTATAATCACTTCCGGGCACAGCGTCGCGGTAACACTGGTTGTGGGATGCAAATCTGGTCCTGAATTAATCTCGATGAGCCAAGGTTTTAAATCTTCGGTCACTATAAAATCGGCTCCAAATAACTCGTACCCGTTGATCTAAAATATCGATAACCATGTACTTGGTGAAAACTAATTTACGAGCTGATGTAAAGTAGCATCAAGGTACGACTCGTATTTAATGCGAACTGCGAAATACTCCTTACAGCTTTTTTGTCCATCTGAACTGCAGAAGTGACGAGCGCTAGCGTTAGCAACCGTGTAATTTCTGGGAATATTTTTTCGTCCCATACGGTGTGTCCATCTAAACCTTGCTCGCTCAAATACGTTAAGAATTCATCTTTTCGCCACATGCATTCCTTCGGTATTTTGGATTCTGGGGATATCGCGTCAAAGTACTTCCCTTGAACGGCATTATTGGTTAAGTGGATTTTCTCATTGAAATCAGTTAAGGAAAATTCGGATGAGCCGAAGCGAAGGTAACAATCCTGATACATCCACAATTTTAGGGGATGCCATGTGACCAAAAACCACTGCCGAATATCGAATTTCGTATTGTAACACAGGAAAGGCCTTTCTATGAGAAATAATTCACAATTAATTACTGATATTAAATTTGTTACCATTGTATTAGTGAAAATATTGTTGTGTTCAGACAGCTTACCGATGTACTTTTGCACGATGAAATTTCTCATATCTGGGTAACCTTGATGATTATAACAAATTTCGGTGATTTCTTCAATTAAATCGGAAACGGTTATTTCCATGCCTCGGCTTTTGCTACCCGGTTTGATAATCCAAATATTTTTCTGGCCTTCGAACTGGCACTGAGGATTAACGACGTACAGGCAATCCAACAGCCTCCGGCAGTATTTTATTTTTTGTGCCGTGTGCTCTATCTCTTCCAGTTTGATGGATGTGTTACTTGAATTTCTGAACAAAACGGATAAGTAAAGATAAACTAAATGTTAAGTTAATTGCTTTATTCGTGCACAATAAAATAAAACTTATCGAAACTCACTCACTGTCTTAACTTCATTAAATAGGTCCAATGGATGAAACTATTCCAACAGTCATCATCAGGTGCAACAACGAAAACCTGGTTATTAAAGAGGTCATTAGAGCAAAGCAAACAATTTGCAAATTCTTTCAGCTACTAATTTCCACGCAGTAACCCACCATTTTATCCAAGCGATCGGCATAAAGTATTTCATCCTCTACTTCCAAATAGCAGACTACATGGCAAGCTGCCATGCGAACAACCTCGTCCGGTAAAATCATGCTGGTTTCTAAGTGACCTTTCTCCAGATCCTTCACTGGCGGTATGTCAAAACTCGTTCGCGTTAACCAGCTGGTAATTTCACTTGAAAATACATCTGGATGACAGCTGTAGCATTCTGAATTCGGATCGAAATTTTGTAATTCGGGTTTTTGCAGTCTGGAGGAAAGCGGAAACTTCCGCGGTATCCCACGTCGTCTTCTGCAAGTCCATGTTAACGGGGACAGGACACTGGGCTCGTTCGCCAGCTGTCCGGATGATGTGACAGTTTTTAGCAAACTGCAGCAAGCGGTGAAGAGGTAATCTCCTACAATTTGGAAATTAATGATGCCAGATCCTGCATAAATCTATTTTTGCTTGTAATAACAGTAGTTAGAAAATATTGACAATGAATAATGATTTACGGTAGAAGAGATTGGCTTCTTTATCACGGTGCATCCGATACGTTCTCGGAGAGACGGTATCAGGATCCGCTGCGCATATTTTTGGTATGTTCTGGACTACTTGGGCCAAACAGCTTTTTGTATTAAAGTTCAAATAAGCCGGTGATGCCATTATGTGCTGCGCATTGTCAAAAGGTCTTTTCTGACGTGACACCCGCCACACAAAATCCGGTGCCTTGTGACGGACCAACCTCGACTGCAGATGAAAATAATTTACAGAAGACAAAAGCAGACGTTATATTATGGAAGAGATGACGCATATTTAAAGTAAACGTAATATGTTATTGTATATATGTATTATAGTAAAGCAGTACTAATAAGTCAAGGAAGGCGTACTGTTAGTTAGAAGAAACCCTATGTACCGTACAGTATGTGAGTACTTCAGTACGAAAGTCGATACAATGCGTCAGAGAAATATTTTTATCAACTGCATGCGCACTTTATGCTTACTTAAACGTACATATACTTAAGCTGAAAGAATGCTATTAACGAAATTAAAAGTAACTAGGCTGAATGCTGGAATTATTTCGGGTTATTAAAATTTGCCTTTTGAGCTTACAACGATACCCCATAGACCGTTGTCGGAAGCTGCCAGTTTGTCTCGCTGTGGATTGTTTTCCAAATTCTCCACCCATCCTCGAGCTAATAATTCGGATCTGACCAGTGGAAAAGTTCCTTCAATGGCAAAAACCTTTCTATGCTAATAATGAAACAGTAGTCAGAAGTTTGCTGATGTTAAAGGAAGTGGCAGATTTATTTCATTCTTGTTCATGACCAACTTGTTTGGCGTCGGACGCCAAGCTGCGTGCGCGTATTAGTTGCTCCATACTTGGCTTTAAAACTGGTTTGGATGAGTTTTCTGGCTAGTCCAGCGTCGCGCGCTGGCCAGTTCCTTATGTAGGGAACAAATGCAGGATCAAGGATTTTGACGAAATACTGGTGGGATCAACTGGTGTGCGACGAGAAAAATTCGCTTAGCAATGTACGTGCAGATCCTTCATACAAGAAAGGTCGCACTCACTTTCTAATTACTATCATCGGAGCATGTACCCCTTAATAAGCAATCGGTTTGAATCAGACTGTAGCGAGCAGGCATCATTTTGTTTGCCAGTTGGTTCAACATCCGACGTACAAATAAATTGCGCACAGTTTATGCTACACGTCATACACCTGAAGAGAATTTTTCAGACCTTCTCTTTATCAACAACAACGCTGGCTTGCCTGTGTCATGCTTTTCGCTTTGGAAAATACTCGTAGCATAAACGCAGAAGATGAGAAGTCAAAATAGTATTCGGCTGTTCGGACATTCAAGATAGTGGCAGTGTCACAACGAAGCTAAACAATTTTCCCGATCAGATTATTTTGATTTAGTTCATTTGACTTATAGGTACACGAATTTGTAGCAAAATTTTGTCTAGGGGCCATTGGTAGATACAGTTTAGTTGTAGTAGCAGGGAGACAGTTTGTTGCGTTCTCGTACGCGAATGTTGCTAGGTCATAGACTGCTAAGTACAATACGAGTACAAGAAGTACGTACTACTGAATGCAGTTGAATGCCTCAAAATTTCGATTTAAACATCTCTGTAAAGCTTTTACATTCCGCAATTTGGAAATTACAGCTCTATTTTCCCAGTAGGGAGCCCGTAGTATGGCGAATGAAAGTTCGTGATTGGGCCATCTATATAAATATGCGCGCGGTTTACAAATTTACTTACGTAACTTGTCTTTCTTAGTTTTTGAAACAATAATTTAGTGGAATTAATAGCTACGCCAGTATTGTAAATTTGGTCGCACCATATTTTATGTGCCCAGAACTTGTTTTGCTTGTGCCTTTTCAATGACAGTGGTGACCTTTTTCATGACAAATGTAAATTTTACTAAAAGAATCGATACTTTTTCCGCAGGTCAGCTATCTTTAATATTTTTCCATTCGTTTTGCAACTTTTCTGTAAGCCGGCGCACCAACACTGCATGTCATTTAGTTATGGTATTCGCTAACTCGAAAGACAGAATTTGATGCTAGTGTGCGCAAGAACTTGCGATTTTCAATTTTCAACCGACAGCACTTTTCCAGTACTTCAGTACGATCGAGTATCCATAAAGTTTTATTGTACGGTTGCACGCTAAGAATAAAAACGTTTTCCATTTTCCACTTTCAGTCTTTAAGATCAAGTTTTTTGTAATTGTTTAGTACACAAAAGTTACTTTGAAGTTGAAGCCACTGTAGCAGCGGGTAGGAACCCAAGGTTTTTACCGTTTTTAATATGGGAAATGGAAATCGTTAAAGTTAGATCGCCTGCACGCAAAATTTCGATCATGCGTACGGCAGATTCTGTGGCGATTGTATTACTTCGCTCTAATCGATCAATCCTTATAAAAATCTATAAATAACCATATACAAAGGCGGTGCAGCGTAGTACTGTATGTGAGAGGAAGATTCATTTTATAATAGACAATAGTTTGGTGCGCACTAATTAGAGACGGTTAAAATTGTGACAGGCTTAAAATGGTGCATGTGCATTTTTGTTAAAAATACTGAAATTCACCTTTTAGTTTTGCGTGAGAATCGCAGACTGTGATTTCGATTTTAATTCCCCGTGAAGTACTGATAGTACCAGTTCTGAGCGCTCCTTTTGTAAAATACGGCGACTCTGTTGAGGCTGTTGCAATCGACTCAATCGTTAGGCTACCCAGAACGAGTAAAATAATAGTTGTTTTTGTGTCAAGTATACACTGACACTGGACACTATAAATTCACCTAGCTGACATATGGTTTAATTAGATGGTACTGCTCTCGAAGGAAAAAGACACTACTCAGTGACTTACTAATATTATATTTAGCATAATTATTATTTTCAAAATTATTTATGAAGCAGTTCTGAATATTAGGGCAAAAGTTGAACACTGGTTTGGTGTAATTAGGAAATGCGTTACGTTATTGTCGACTGGTAAATCCAGACATTGTATTTTAACAGTAAGTATGCCATCGAAAAGGTATCCGTTTATTTAGAAAATAGTCGCAAAAAATCGCGAGAATTCTTTTCGCAAACCATGCACCACAAAGAGAACTTTGTAATTGTAGCGAAGACCTAGCATCGCAACGGTGACTGGTGAACCCGGATCGGACACTCTGAAGATCCCAAAGTCAGGTTAAGGACCGGACGCGGAATGGGTTCGAGTTAATGGGAAAGTTTCAGTTAGCCTGAGCCAATAGGCTTATCACTTATTTTGCGGTAAAGTCAATGTGACATATCAGGAAGAGTATTTGGAAATGACTTGATTGCTTGACGAAAGGCCATTAGGACTGCCGGGAGGCGGCATAGAAAATGAGACCATCATTTTTAACTGAGGAGGTTGAAGTGGTTAACAAGCTGAAGTGGCTTATTTGACTAGCTTTCTTTCTTACGCCTTATACACTTCCCCCCTATCGATTGTTTTTCCCAAAGAAACGAACGGTCCCTAAGCCTTCCTGGGTAGTGAGTACCTTAATTATTTATCGACGGAAAAGATGAAATATGGTAACAAGTTTCAAAGTGATCTGATGTCATGCCCCACTGGCTTAACATTGGCTCCCACTGTGCTTCCATGAATTGGTCGGCTAACTAGGCAGTTATGCCTGCTATTCGGCGCCTGCTGCTGCACCGGCAACAAACGCATCAGCCAACGGGATCAAGCGAGTGGACATAGTATAGGGGGAACCGCCTTTCGTATCAACAAAAGAGCCCCTTATGTACATGCTCAGCCCAACGTCCCGGACACATTACTCGCTTGATCGCGGAAGTTGTCTACATGAACTATGGTACACTTAACACTTTGTCGGCGGGCTCGCAAGGTTATCCTTAGTGGAGCCCTTTTGTCATCGCTATCCATTTTTGATTTATTGCCTCAATATGGACCGGGCGGCCTTATAATTCACAAGGATTAATGTTGTTGCCATTTGCATAATTGACGCCGATACCGTAAACAGAAATGATGTGATATCCGATACTCCGGTATCCGGTAGTTTGGCATACTTTCGCTATTGGTCAGCCATACTTATCGTTACCGGCACAACCTGTCGGCAAAACTTGACCACAGGGAGCATCAAGTTGTGCTGTGGTTGTGCATCAGGTTTGCGACGCGGTGCTGTTATGATTACAGAACATTCAGGTATGGATGCCGAATTGTGCCTCTATATCTTGAGAAGATCGTTTAATTTTAAATAATTCTCTCCCGCTCACAAAGATTCTCAACCTCACAGACAGTAGCTTTGGGTGTTTACCGATTTTATTTTCTGATGGCTTATTGCTTATTGATATTCCATAAAAGTCAATATTTTTGAATTAGTAACTATCCCGATCGCTCCTATTATAGTTTTTCTATAAAATCTATAACTGCAGTTCTATGTTTCAAATAGTGCAGGGAAACTATAACACTGCCGCTTTTCGAAGGAAATTATAGTCGCAAGTGTGTCTTCCATAGTATGAACTAACTCCCTACTGCAAATTATTGGATTTATCATGAGATAAGCGTGTCGTTATATTATACATACCCGTCTGTCTGTCCAATTCGCGGTTATCATTTCAAACGACCAGCGGCCTAATGTTTTAATACATTAACAATTCCGCCAAATTGTAAACAAAATATGTTACATGCATTCCACTTAAACTTTTAGATTGTACAGTGAACACCGATATCGGTACTTACTTCTGTTAACTGTATTAATCACGGTTTCAGTTTAGACCTGTTCAGTGTTTCTTTGGTAAAACCGTTTGTATATATAACTATTTGTCGCGGTTGTGGCTAATTTGTTTTGTTTCAACAAAATTAATAAAGCGTTTTTTAGTATCGAGTAATGTTCTTGTCAAGATTTTTTATGTTGCGCATACTTGTCACTCGAACTGCAGTAAATCTCTACGGGTGAATGCGATTACGACACGGCAGCGTCCATACGCGCATAGTCTGTTCGCTAACTGTTAGAATAGACGAAATGCATAATATGTGCCACAAACTATTTAGTAAGCTAATCCCGGGAGAGTGTCGAAAACGAAATGGCCAATTTGTTGACGCGATTCAGGGTCAGTATTTACCGATGTTTTATGTTCCAGTCACTTGCAACCCCATCCCATGCATACCGTATGTGGAACGAACAAAACGACCATTATTAGCACTTGCTAATTAGTAATCCCTATGGATAGTCTAAACTCCGGCTGAGTTTATTTAAGACCACACAGTGTGGAGATATCCTGTTACTTCGATCCACTATGCTTGCACCATTCTTCCGTGCATTCCACTCTCGGATGTACGGGCTGCAAAGTTATACACTCCTGGTTCGCAGTTTCTCGTCCAACATGCACAATCATAAAATAAGAAAGTGAACAAATTTGCCTGTTGGAATATCACCCATACTTCTATTTATGCATCAATTCCGTGACAATTGACTTGGTTAATTATATTTTATTGTGCAACTGTGGATTACATGGCATTTTGCTGTGGTGCTCCGTTTGTGGTGGACATGCGTAACCGGCTGGGATGTGTGCTGTATGACTGAGATATGCGTTATTCGTTGTGACAATCGTCGTCCGTAATTGATAAAGTGGCGCAGTCTTTTGTAATGGAATTCCGTGATACTGAATTCACTCAGAGCATTTGGAATAACTTATCAGCCAATAGCAATTGTTGTGTTCTCAAAAATACCGGAAATACCTCTGACACTGATAATTTGGACCTAACCCTTATTATTCCACTTGGAGTATTCTTGGGTGTTTTATCTCTCATAACTTTTGTTGGAAACGTAATGGTATGTATAGCAATCGTAAGCCGTGTTGGAAACGCTTGGAAACACAAATTATCACAATTTTGCAGGTGCTCCATGCAATTCGAACTGAGAAAAAACTGCAAACGGTAAGTTTTGAATACCCTTATAGTAAACCTCTAATTATTCGTATGCCAGTACTTTAAAAAGGCTGGAAATATTATATTTTGCAGGCGACTTGTTGCGTGTTCGAAAAATAATTGAAGCGTGTATGCAGATTGCAAGACGTATCTGAAAAAATAATATAAACAACTAAGAATAAGAAGATAAAAACAGAAATAAGGATTTTAGACGTTTCCAAAGAAAACCGGTTATCCAACAGAGTAAACAGTCAAATCACACTATAATTAGCGTATTCGGTTTTAACTGAGGCGTTTCGCATAATAGAGTTTGCGAATACTTCTACGTAATGGCAAGCAAAAGTAGCCAGTTTAGTTACTTTACGTTCGATACCGAACGTGAACGAACATTTTGATCTATCTGTAATTATGTACTACTATCTGTAAATAATTGTAAGTCTCTAACCGTAGACACACTTTCTACTTGTAAGATTCGTGGATTCGCAGGCTGTGTTGCAATATACAGCATTAGCAAAAAATGTTTATATATATTTAATGACATAGTGCCTTTTTGTGGATCTTTAAATACTGTATACAAAAGCTAAAATTCAAACATATCGAGCGGTATCTACTGAAAATATATTTTTAGTACATCACAATCCATAGTTCAGCCTTCAAAGCAAAAAGTCTTCGTTGTGAATTTCATTTTTATGTACAGTATGTCTAGTTCTTCAACTTTGTAAAAATAACTAAATGTCCACGGACCCACTCTTATAATAGAATAGAATTGCATAGAATTGCATAGAACTACACCGGAAGGAATCGAAAATTGACTGAAGCATTCCGATACATGGAATCATACATGTAAACCTAATTAGGGATATTCGTGCCGGTTGCACATGTATAATGTTTAGCTCATTGACCGTACTTTTTTCACAACGTGGAATTATCGATTTTGAATTTACAGCTTATTATTTTCTGGTAAACTATCATGGGAAAACGTCTAATTGTGTAAAAACGGCGAAATAACGATCTATCTAATGGACAGCTTATAGTGATAGCAGCCTCAGCATGTGTATATAATTGGATCTTCAGCAAAAATTTTCGGTTATTTGGGAACAGGCGGTGGATATTTCCAAATACTTATTTCAATCATTGTTAAGATTCTCAAATAAATTCTGTTTTTCTGTTGTATTTTAACGGTAATTAACCTATAGCTACGTGAATGTACGCTGCATGTGTGGGTCCCGTAACACACACGCTGTCATTAATTTTTATTTTTGTTCGTGTTTAAAGGTCAGCAATATCTTTATTATGTCGTTGGCGATTGCGGACTGCAGCGTTGGGTTGTTTGTAATGCCGATCAGCGCGGTGTATGCATTGCTGGGATTCTGGCCATTTGGACTGATTGTGTGCAACGTGTGGTTATCGATGGACTACGTAGCATCCACAGCCAGCATCTTCAACTTATTTGCACTGGTAAGCCGGAAGCATCCTATGGCCTGCATGGTTTTTTTATCGGGATGGTGTAAACGATGTGTCAACTCTATCTTCATTTTGTTCGATCTTGTCAGCATTAAATCCACAAATCTCCTGGCCCAATGTGTACGCAACACCCCAGTTCGGACTGTGTGTACATTAAAGTACTCCACGAACAGAAGGGTGCGCGCCCAAATAAGCAATTGTGCTAACCGGCGACCTTTTAAGGGTGCTCTCTTTTCAGCCGAGGTTAGATGGTAAAGTACCTTCGCCTGGCATCTGGCTATTTGATCCAATCAGCCAAATAGCAATCTGCTGTTATCCATGTTTGTACTATGTCTGAAGCTTAGCAATGCCGATTCCCATTAGAGTTACAGAGTTACTAAGTGCTGGCTCTTGTGAATCATGTAAACGTAACACTAACTTAACACTCCTGTTTTTTAGACAATTTGGTATTTGATAATGTAGTTAGTTTTTAACGCGTTTTCCAGTTTGGCATGGCGCCATATCATTGCAACATACAAAAGTGCTTCTCGCTTTAACTTTTATAGCCCATAATTTTTAAACCGTTAATTTTTCTTTATTTTGTGCTCCAAGAGAAGTTCTGAAATAAGCAAATATGCAGTTTTTTGGCTTAAAATTTTGCTGAGAAGTCTGGCATGTTGATTGGCTCAACTGGGCAAAAACGTTATAGTTTAATTACCTAAATACTTGTATTTTTATTATCGCTTCTGAAAGTTAATTAGCTGTAAAAGGGTCGTTATATTGCGGCGTAGCAACTTTTCTAATGCTCTGAAAAACAAACATACTGCTCAAAAGAGATGAAATATGGAAAATGAAATTTTTTCAGCACTAGACGCATGTCGGAGTGAATCAACGCATGTGCGAAATAAGTGTGCCCATCCCAAGTCATTCTGACGTCTCATGGGTTTGGCCATCTACAGAAATATTAACAAGCACGGAAAAAACTGCTGTAATGATAAGCTATTATAGATGCTAACAAAATCAGAAGCTGCGCATGCCAACTACCTCAGTCGTAATGATAATTGACGATTGTCGAATAATACGTTTGTGTGCACGATGCGAGCAATCAGTGGTGGTGAACGTCGGGAAAAGCCGGTGATTTGATTTGGCCAGGAGTAGTCCAGCTGTCAAACTGGATTAATCAATATGGCTAAAAGGAGCATCATACATTTTCCCCTATCATACATCTACACACAACCATGGAGAAAATTTTCGTAAATCGATTGTCGCCTGCGTTAAGTTTACTTTAGAGAAAGCTTTTGCTGTAGCCAGCTCCATATACCGAAAATACGCAAAACTTGGACGCTGCTGTTTACTTTCGATTTGCATTTTGGCCCGTAGCGGTATTAATACTGTATGGCAGCTGTAGTCGCGTGCACATATCCAAAACTTTGTTCCTGTTTTCCCATTTACAGAGTCTTGATCGGTTTTGGTCGATCATTTCGCCACTAAAATATCTCAAGAAACGAACACGCAAGCGGGCCTTTATTATGTGCTCATCGGTGTGGCTGGCATCCTTCCTCTGGATTATCCCCGTTGTTGGTTGGCATCGCTTCTACAAAGACGGGAGGCGTGATTTGCCGCTCAATGCCTGTGATACAGAATTTGCCGATGAAGAAATCTTCAAAGTTTTAACTGCCACATTTAATTTTTATGTGCCCATGTTGGCAATGATAGGTAAATTAATCTAAAAAGCAAATAGGAAAGCGACATATCATAAAATAACAAATTATAGACGGGCTCATGCCATATGAGAGTAACCTTTTGACCTTATTGTAATTCGTATACTCTTTGTACAAACACCAAATATTTCCGCGTCAAAATCAATATAAAAACCGCAGTATTTACATGCTTACTTTACAAATTTATGCGTAAAAGATTGAGTGACCAAAGATTTACAGTTCCAAATTGATTTGGTTGTACCTTTTGTTAGTTGTTTTATCAACATAATCTTTCCCTGTGTTGGTAATTCGGTATGTTGGCTCTAGCCGGGTCAAATCGAGTTTGAGTGGTCACTAATATAAATCTAATCAAAGAGGAAGATGGTTTTATTAGCTGTAAAACCAGCAAGCAAAATTATTAATTTCTGCTATTCCTATTTTTTTTAGCTTTATATGGCCGTATATTTCACGAAATCAAAGTCCGCGCCAAAACCTTCGAGGCAGCCGGCAACGCCGTGTCACGTCCAGATGACGCTCTGACATCCTCCACGAAGCACAAGCGCCCACTCGCCGACACCGCCAACAACGTACTCCACACACCGGACTACGCCGTCAATGGCACACTCAAAGCCCCGGCCAACGAAGTGGTCCAGCTCCCGCAGATCATCGTGGAGGACGCCGATGATTCGCCCAACACGCGGCGGCGTCGTCGCATCATTGAGTACGACGGCATCACCCTGGTGCATCTGACTGTCAGCACGGAGAACATTATGAAGGAACAATACGAGCATGTCGATGTCAGTGTGGAGTTTGACTCGGAGAGTGATCGAGTGGAGACACTGCAGTTGCCGGAGCGCTCCATCGATGACGACTGCATTTCGCTGTCCGAGTTCAACGAGGATGAGCTGGACGAGGAACGCGTCGTGCCGGCACCCCGACCGGCGGCGGCCAAGAAGCGCCATTCCAAGACGCGCTTCCCGCGGCTGAGTAATCGCCGCAATTCCTCCCGTAAACCCTCAGTGGCCGAGCCGCTGTCCGGTCGCAGCGAAACGCCGCGACTGAGCGACACGGCGGTGCACAGTCCATCGTCCCGCAAGCGACTGACCAGTCTGCTGCAGAAACAAACGAAGCCAAAAACCGCCCCGCCCAAAACCATGCAGCCGACGAATAAATTTAAGCGGGAAAAGAAAGCAGCCTTCCAATTGGGTGTTATTCTGGGAGCGTTTTGTCTGTGTTTTATGCCGTATTTTGTCAGCTTCATCATATCCGCCTTTTGTCCGGGATGTGTGGATCAGCGTGTCCATTTGGCTTTCACATGGTTGGGATATCTAAACAGCACCGTCAATCCATTCCTGTATCCTTGGACTAACGCCAACTTCCGGTCATCCTTCCGGAAGATGTTTTGTATGGAGGAGAAAAAGCCGCCCGTGATTAATTATTTATTGCACAAAATGCCGGCTGTGCTGCCATCGTATCGGCGGCCGTTGAATGCCAAGAAGCAGGACGGCCATGAGACTGTCCCGGTACAGGCAGCTGGGCGCAACTGCAATCGGAGAAAGAGTGACATCGGAATATAAACTGTTTATTTTGTGCCTTTTTGAGCTTGACCACTGTTCCAGTTAAATTCAAACTAAATTAAGACTGCTTGGATTTAAAAACTGCGGCTAGTTACAGACCGGTACCGACCATGAAATGGTCGCTGCAATGTGAATTGAATCAGATTTTTATCCACGCACTTCTCGCACGTCTTGAGTCAGTATTCCTTTTCCGTGGCCGTGATCGATGTCGTCGGTATTAATAAACTAATCAGAACTTCTAAAAAAAATCTCGGTACGTTAGCAGTCTCTTTAAGCATGCATAATTTTCAAATTTTCGGCGCTCAGCAGTTGTTGCACTTCAACGATACTTCTATACATGTATGGAGACAACATAATGTGCAATACTGATATACAATATGCAGCTGTTGGAAATAAGAGCAGCTATAATTGTGATTTTTATAAATCTTAACAATATCAGCATTCATTCGTTCATACGTGCATAGTCCGTACATTTTAAATAATCACTAACGTTTAGGTGTAGTACTACGTAGTTCTATGGTTCAACCTCTCCCTTAGACTTTTAATTGATTTGATTTTATTTGATTTGGGTCCACAAATCGCAGTTACTGTATATACTATTAAGTAAATGTATATCTAAAACTGTTAAACGCCAATCAGTGCTGCCAGAATTGTGCAGCATAAACTTTTGTTGATAGTGCACGTTGATAGGGTGAAAAACGTAACAACGTGTATACTCGTACAACACTGTATACTACGGTGATACCGTATAGAACCTTATAAAGATTGAATTAATAATGCAATACTGTAGTAATACCAGGTAATGTGCAGTTCTTCAATGCAGTGTTGCACAGCGTTCTATTAATGTAATTATCCATTATTCAACTCTATTTCACTGGCAGCTGAATCAACAAATGTGTTACAGGTTTCCAATGGTGCAATCGAAGAAAAATTAATGACTAATTACCAATCGAAAATCCATAAAAAGCCTACTTGCACGTTATCAACTTTTTCCACAGATCACTTTCCGTTTTTAAGTACTGAAGAAGGAACTTGTAAGTGTGACCAATTCGTGCCAAAAATGTTGTCCCGGATGGCGTGACAGACAGCATTCTTTTGCATAGCGCCGTGCGTGAAAGATTTCCAAAATTTATGAGACAGATGTAGGAGATTTCCAGGGGATCGAAACTCATAACTACTTTTGTGTACGATTTTCCGCATAACAAGCTTGCCCACAAAAGGTGTTAAAAAATACGGCCTTGTCACATTGTAAATCGCACTAATTCAATTTGTTCTCGCATTGGCACATGTCGAATTTCGCAGGCAGAAAATACAAGTGACTCAGCTTCTACGCGGCAAATAAATACAATAATACTTTCCAATAGAATGGGCAAGTTGAAAGCATATTCTATGCGATATTATGGGATCCTGCCATAATGCATGGACAGTAGCAATGATTAATTGTGTGACCTTTTCTATTATCATTTAGAATACCTATACCAAACATTTTCATTTTTTAAACACACTACCCATGTACATTTTTCCAGTATTCAATTTATTCAATAAGCGCAACCCATAAATACTGTTCAAATTTCACCAGGCTTTCCGAAATTTCCAGGTGGTCCAAAACCGGAAGAAAACGGCCCAACGCCCAAAACAGTCAAAATTTTAACAATAAATAAAAACATTCTCCCATAAACGTAATGCATTAAAAGCTTCCATTCAAAATGCAATCGCTCCGATATCGCAGCGGCAGAATTCTTAAGCGACGGGGTTCTGACACCAGTATCGTCCATAACAGCCTGCGCTGCCAATCGCGCAAACATCGTATACCGATCGTGGGGGTTCCCATGGACAACACAAATGGCTCGCACAAGATTCATATTTCGCATCACTAAAAATAGCGACTTCGGCATCGCCTTTACGGTTGCTTGGATTTTATCCACCATTCCCTCCATTTCGGCCCGAAACGCCTCCATGTCAGCTTTGCTGAATTCCTTCTTAAGACCAAGTAAAACTTTTTTGCCCTGTCCTATGGGGCGACCGACCAGTATGGACGCAAACAGTTTGTAATCTAGGACAAAGGAAAGGGAAATTAAAGATAAGCGCAATAATTTCACGATTCGGGGCACAACGATTCTAAAGCAAAGCCGCAAAAATAAGCGATAATTTGCCGCATGAACTACTACAAACCTGGCATGCCAATCTTATCGCTGTATAACTGCATTTCCGTGTGATCCGCCAGAACTGTCGCTTTAAATATGTGACAAATACTTATGCGAACATCTTCAGGGATTGTTTCATATAGACCATGATCGAGTAGGACGATCTGTGCGTGGCCAGATTTATCCGGTCGGATAAATATGTTTCCGGGGTGTGGATCGGCATGCACAAATCCGGATCGGAAGACTTGCTCACCGAAAATGGTTAGGAAATTTTTATTCACATCCGCGACGGACAATCCCATTTTGCGTATTTTATCAACTTCCGTTATCTTAGCAGCATGATCAATAAACTCCGTAGTCAATACACGATCGCTGGTGAGCTGCCATAAAACTTTAGGAACATAAAGAAAAGGAAGATGCGAGAGATCTCTTGCACACTTTTCAGAATTCCTTCCTACGACACAAAAACCTCAAATAATGCCCACTACGAAATCATCGTTTGCTATTATCCCGCAAAATCGAAACTGCAGTGAGCTTTAATTTATTCCCTAGAATTATATCTACATAAATCCCTCCCTGTAAGCAGGCGATATGTAAGATAAAGACGCTCACTGATATTAATCTTTTATAAGACCGAATCTGCACAAAATATTTATAATTTTTATTAATTTTGAGTACCTTCGTTAACGAAGTCTAGCTCCATCGCTAATGTCCCTTTGACTTCGCCAAATATCCAGTGACCCATGAACTGCGGGAACAACCAGTGCAGAACATTGAACACCATTTCCACCGTGCGAATATCGCCGTCATAGCGATCGCGCAGATCCAAATACTGACATTTAACAGCCACATCCATGCCGTCCTTCGTCGTTGCTCGAAATACTTGCGCTAGACTGGCAGCGGCGATGGGTGTGCGGTTGAGAGAGGAAAACAAGTCCTCTGGCGCGGCGCCGAAATCCTCCAGGAATAAATCGTCCAGCTCGTCGGGACGCATAACGAGCGCTTGATCCTGCAGCACTTGCAGCTTTGTGGCGAACTCCTTCGGAACCATATTAGCCATTCCGGCGGCGCTGACAGCCTGGCCCATTTTAATATACAATCCGCCATTTCTTAGCAATGTGGCCAGAACTCTATCTGCAGCTCGCTCATGGCAACCGGCTATCGCTTTGTTATAAACTTCGTCATCCTAAAGCGGTAAAACCCAATGCTATTCTTTCGAGGCATAGAATTAGTACAACGAAGCGATCAGCGCACCTCTTTTAAACCCCACAAATTCCATTTATAGTCAATGGCGGTCAGGCTTCCCGTCCAAACGGTCCTATATAATCAGACTTCACGCTACAATAAAATTCAATCCTTGCAGCGAAACGTACAATTCCAGCAAATGCACAATGGCGAATACAGCAGCACAACAAATTACTACACCTGAAAAATCTCCGAAACCCGTCAAACGTTCCCCGCAGCTTTCGCTGGGTACGGGGATCCAATGAAGAATAATATAACGCACCACCAAGCGCAAGGGATGATATTACAAGATATTTCCCATAGCGATCGGCAACTTTCCCTGATGGTTGGGTGGAGAATTTCGAAACTCCCAGCCATTTCTCGGTCGTGGGTCTTTTCAGGCATTGTTGATCAAATAGGCGTCGGATTGTGATTGCATTCCGGTTCATTGCGGTTAAACCACATTTAAATGACAGTTATATCTGATAATAGAAGACAATGTATGGATTCTCTTGTGAAGTTCGTAATTATCGATCGAGTTATAAATAAATTTTTATGTTGTATCAAGAACTTGCTATAGGTAGAAGGACTGGGAAGCGGCTCTGCAACGGTCGACTACGTCATCACTGTCGCATACAGAATGCACTGCTGTGCTATTGCTTACCATAGGCCCACAGTTTTTCTTGTCCCTTTCTAAAGATATTCTCAGTTCCTTTCTGCTCTAAAGCTTTCTGATATTTTAACAGATCATACTGAATTTAGAAACCCAAACATGAGGGGCTAGAAATAGAACAGAAAAGAAATATGCTGAGAAAACTGACAAAAACAGTAAAAAACGCGCATCTGTCACCGTGGCAGCCGCCCTCCCGTGTATGCGAGAGTGATGACGTCAAACGGTAGGTTACCAGTCCTCTCACACTATAGTAAGTACTTGGTTGTATAAAAATTTTGTTATGAAGTGTCAAACAGTCAAAGAACAGAAATGGACTCAAAAAAGGGGCGGAAGTCAGACGTGATAAAATGAACCGGTATCCCCTGCCGGTTGCGGTATTTATGAGAGTAGGTTACTTACTTCCCACCCCACGGTTCCACAAACTATGAGCAGTTATCGTGCTGTCGTTTGCTGCGGTTTGCAGTGGCTTATTGTTGTTTATTTCGAATTTTTGTCCAATTTTTTTTTACACGAAACAAGACTGCCGTAATTTCTTTAGCTAAGTGAAATGTAGTGAATCGTGGAATTCTGGAAAAACTGTGGTAGTGAGCTTCGTCGTTGCTGTAAAAAGCATTTTCTGCCTGCTACACAAGCTGGGAACGTCTTACCAGTCGCGACTACGGAGCTACGAGATCTGTCCTGAACTATAAAGCACTTACGTGCAGCATATGACTGCGCATTGTTAGCGGGAACTAAGAAGTTGAAGCCGCGCTCCAGTCTTCCGGACGAACGTAATCATCGACCAAAATGAATTTTCTTGGATTTGGGCAGTCTGCGGAGATCGACATCCAGTTGGATGGCGCGGATACCCGGAAAACGGGCGAAATACGCGTCGATGAAAACAGGAAAGAAAAGCTGCTGTTGTACTACGACGGAGAGAATGTCTCTGGGAAGATTGTGATCACCCTTAAGAAGCAAGGCCAAAAACTGGAACACCATGGGATTAAAGTGGAATTTGTGGGCCAAATAGAGCTTTTCTATGATCGTGGCAACCATTTGGAGTTCATATCGTTAACTAAAGATTTGGCAAGACCCGGAGAACTTACAGGTGGGACGTGTTGTTTACTCGAGAATCGTAAAATATGTGACAAAATTCAGCGCAGATCTGAGAACTAAGAAACTTAAAAAGATGGGCCTGCAAATACTTGTGTATTTTACCTTTTTATAAATATGCTGTATGTTTGCCATCGTCATAGATATTAGGGTCATTTAAGACACTGAATTATCTGGTGATACAGTAATCTGTAATTCTGAAATTTTGTGTCTATAAGATTATTGCAATATTTCTGGTTGCATTTTACGGTGTCATGGAAAGTTTGAAAGTTAAAACGTCCTTGGGAGAAAATTGTGGCTGCTCTATTATAAATACTGATTTAGAATTTTAAACATGTTTTAAAATTAATTAATTATTGTGTTTATTATTTCAGAAAATACGTCGTACAATTTTGAGTTTGCCCAAGTGGAAAAGCCTTATGAAAGCTACACAGGAAACAACGTGAAGCTGCGATATTTTGTTCGAGTGGTAATTAGTCGACGGATGTCGGACGTTGTGAAAGAGCAAGATATCCTCGTACATACGCTTTCTTCCTATCCGGATATTAATAACAGCATCAAAATGGAAGTGGGGATTGAAGATTGTCTACACATTGAATTTGAGTACAACAAAAGTAAATATCACTTAAAAGACACGATTGTGGGCAAGATTTACTTCCTTTTGGTGCGCATTAAGATCAAGCACATGGAGCTGGCTATTATTAAACGGGAACTGAGCGGCAACACTCCCTCACTCTTCCAGGATTCCGAAACCATTGCCAAATTCGAAATCATGGACGGCGCTCCGGTGCGCGGTGAAAGCATTCCTATTCGGTTGTTTTTAGCGGGATACGATTTGACGCCGACCATGAAGGATGTGAATAAAAAGTTTTCCGTACGATACTTTCTGAATTTAGTGTTGGTGGACGAAGAGGAGCGTCGGTATTTTAAACAGCAGGAGATTATCCTGTGGAGAAAGGGTGAAAAACTGCGGAAAGGCCAAATCGCACAGCCTACCAACGCCATGCAGCAGTATAAAGCCACGGAAGTGGTGCGCGGGAGCCCTCAAGAGGATGAGGACAGCGAAGATGAGGATTCTTGAATTCCGTATCCTGCGGTCATCCGTAGTCCGCTTTGCTCGGAGGCCCTGCTGTTTAGATGTCTAATGCTTCTTGCTCAGAACTAGAGTTCATATTATTCCGGCTGATTGGAAAAATGTGGGCCTTAATTAATTATTCCCTTTATGTTAATTTCCGTTCAACTCCCGACCTTCGATTTTGTTAATTTTTTAATGGTTACAGCATGCTTTCTTGTTAATTTATTGTAATTTGAAAACCTTGTTCGATGTTACATGACGTCGTTGTTGACAACGTGCATGGAAATGGATTTGTAGTTTGTGCTGTTTCATTTGCTTTTAACCACAGTTTTATCGCACCTTATCAAGGCTATCGTGATTTCGTTATAAACCAAATAAAAAATATTGGGTACCTCAAATTTGGGCTTACTTTGAAATTGGCGATTGTCTCGACCTGCCGCGGCAATAAGACGTAATGATTTTATCGTAGAAAGAGATGGTGAGGTCATCTATACAAATGTTTCTGCTTAAATTACTACCGTAGTAAGTAGTAAGTACTTCGCTCATTTTTAAACAACCTCTTTGCTACGAAATTTTAATTATTTTAGTGCGGACTGATTTTATGAGCATGCCTAACTGACCCCAGCTGGTCGTTGTAAATAACGAGTACCTACTACCTACTGTACCTAGTACTACATACCTACCCAGTACCACTTCCCAGAAATATGTAATATCTATACATTGCGCTTGCGCAGTTGCACTACTTTGTACGTAAATGTGATATTGCCATTGTTTGCATGCAGTTCTGTGCTTTTTTACGGGTTTGCCTATTTCGCTTTTGCCTGACGACATGTTTTAGTTCGAATAATGAGGATTTGAAATAATTACAACTATAAAGCTTATTTGTATCACGGTTAATATACTGATTAGTCTAATTAATTAGTTACCTAATACAGGATCCGCGTGATGGTGCTAAAGTAACGAGCAACGGATTCAAAAACAATTTGGCTGCGACAATATCAATGTGGCATTTCTCTGTCGGTGGTGGTGGTCAGTGCATTTCGGAAACCGGTTAAACCAAACCGTGTCCTTTTCCAGTACACATGTCAAAATGTGTTAAATTTTTTTATGTACTGACTTGTGAGTGACAGTGCCCTCTTCATAATTTTTCGTGCAAGAAATCTGTTTTTACGCTGCTTCAGTGAAATGTTGTAAACATCAGAATTTATTACGGCATATGGCGATTATTGCTGATTTATAGGTAACACCCCGGTAGGATCACTCATGCTCGATGTTTTCTGGAGCAAGACGGCACACAGCACCACCCCTCGCGTACCATACGTAGTCTGCTGCGCTTTTTCCTTCTTTTATCGTACTACCGTAGTACTACGGCGCGGTGATATTCATATCCTGCATTGCGGCCTGCGGCACGCACTGGAAAAATACAAAATAGCGCGACTGGTCGACCCAGTGGTATGCTATGCGCTGCCAGGACTGTGGGTGATCAAGAGCTGCACAGGATAGGAGGCAGAAAAACTTATCCATCATTCTGTAACCTGCCAGAATAAAGTCAACTTGAAAACAAAGTTGCAATTGCAGTTGTATGGCATCTTAAAACGCGACATTATTCCAGCGTCTGCGCTCCACATGCAGTGGTACGAGTCGCCGCTGCTGGAGTAGCACTTCCGTTAGTGCACGCTACCGGCCGATGGGCAGCGGTTGGTAATATTAGCTTGCGCACCACCGGGCTGCAGCAACGTGGGAGTTTCGATTTGTTTTTTTTTTAATTATGACAGTCACTACCGGACAGATATCCAGCCGATTATCCTGGCTTTGGTGAGTTTATTGTTAAGCCGCGACTACAGTGACAAAGTACTGTACTTACTTATAGGCTATAGCGATCTTTAAAAGTACAGCATACACATGAATTGTGGGTCCAGGAATAAAATACGACCGCAGCTAACGACCAATTTGTCTTGCAGAGCCGATTGTAAGCACGTCGCTAAAATTAGCCGCTGTTATGTCTCAATGCATGTCAGGCTAATGGCAGAGCGCACTATTCAAATATTATAACGGTTGACCTGTGGACCACCCCGAGCTATTCCGCTGCGCTGGAGTAGGCATTGCGCAGCTCCAGTGGCTCCGATCACAACTACCAGGCCAGCTTGTTTACATCCGTGCCAGTATTGCCAATATACTGTACGAGCTGTGCACACTGGGAAAATATCAAATTTGACAGTTTATCCTGCCGTTACGGATGAGAAGCTGGCCCGGGATCATCGTTGTTAACGTGGGCCAATTATCTGATGCTGAATGCCGAGACAAGTTGTGCGTCGCAGGACGTCAGTTATGCAACGGTAAGCGTTAATCTTGTCCTCTTGCGTTTGTACCCACTCTGTTTTCTTTTATCGCCGAGTGCCGAGTGGCAAGCGTCAACTGTGGTCCCCGTCTGTGGGAGTTTTCTCAAATTATCCCAACAGAGCCCATTCCATGGGCGCTTGTTATTCGTAACTTGCAGTCACGTTTTGTCTTTTTCGGCACTATTTTACTCGTCAACTCAGGCGTTCATATCATCTAAATGCAAATATCTATGCACTTGTTCGTTTTGCGGATGTGCATTTTACTGCCAGTTATTTTCTCTCACATAAAATTAATACACTTTTGCAGCTTAATAAATGAGAACATCTGCATATACGTCCGTTCTGGTATCGGTAATTGTAAAAAAGTAAACCATACGTGAACACCGCGATAACGGAAAAAAATATTATACTGTTTATGAATATAACTCTGAACTTGTAAATATGCCTTCTAAATATCGTAAAACTATAATCATGCATTGACATGCATTCATTAGAATGGTTTAACTTTATACGTTCAAATATGGCTTTGTAGCGAGTAAAATATGGCTTATACAAAACGTCATGGAAATTTACCCGTGAATCGTGATTTCACGTGTATGTTTGCATTGTACCCTTCGTTCGACTGTAGGTTTTTATTAGCATTGTGAATTCTGAATGTATGGTAGAACCTATGGCATTACCAGATGAACTTGAAAGTGAGATTAGATGCTGGATATATTATTTGAAAAATCTTGTCATCATCCAGGAAGTTCAGATTTTTTCTCCCAACAATCGATAAAGTGCTAATAAACGAGAATGCGCCATTCAGCAGATCTATTGTAATTTGTTTCGTGATGGTAAAAACTCTCACGGTAATCATAAAATTGTACGCGAAATCCATATTAGACTAGTTTGATAAATGGTGGGAACACAAAGAGGGACTTTCCCGGAAAGTCGAAAATGAACACGACCTGAAAGCGATCTTAAGTGGATTATTGCGATGGTAAATTGACTTCCAGTTGGTACAATTCGATCGAAGTAATAAAGATGCGGCAGCTGTCTTTCACGTATTTTTCTGGACGACTAAACAATAGTGACAAATAGTGCTTTTTGATCATTGCTGTTTCTCGTTAAATTCTCCCATCAAGTGAGCAACCTGAAACTGTCCAGTTAATGTATCCCAACTTATAAAACTTGTGCAAACAGATAGTCTTTAAATCATTTTTTGTGTGTACCCGCGCAGTGTGTGCAATGCATGCGGTTGTGCTTCCGGCAAAGTTTTTTTTACAAAATGCAACAATTCACTGCAGCGACGACTACAAAAACTAAACAATAACGATATAAATTGTTAAACCATTCTATCAAAGTCGTTACTTTGTTATTCCGTTATTCCGTTTTTCATACGTTACATAAATAAGCAGTAAAATATTATTAAGTCTGCGTCTGGATTTCGGAGGTGCTACTTACGGCTAATGGAGCCTTTAAATTTTAAATGAAGGCTTCGTTCGATACTTTGATTGTGCATTAATGACTGTCATTAATTTTTTCCATGCCCTTCAAAACTTCCTCATGTTGCATGATTGGTAATAATTATCATATTCTAGCTTTATATACTTTCGTTCGTAATAAACTGAATAAACTGTCGATTTATGGTAGATATTAATTAGCTGCTAACAAGTAGGCCTGCTCTAGTCATTCTAACATTAAAACAGTTGGCAACTGACTAAAACTTTATTCGAAAGCCTGAATCTGAACGTGCTGTACTGACCAAGTACTCTGTAGGGCCTTTAAGCGTACAATCGCTTATACGCCACATTATTTCGAAAACGCCGGGATGCAGTTGGTCTGTGCAATACCAATACTGATGATTGCGATGGGAGACCAACACTGAGTAAATGAGAAATTCGAACTTGTCCAATTTGTTCCCTTGATAGACGTTAAGTATAATAATCAACGATAACGCCCATCTTTTTTCCCGTGAGAGTATGGATGTAACAGCGGAAGGCGAGTCTAGTGCTTTATTTAAGTCCAGCTCTCTTCTGTCTGCCCTGATCCGATTTGGCGGGTCTGTTTTTCTCTGGAAGCTAGCCCGTAACCTCTTCTTTTCGATATTTCGACTGTTTTTAATCTGGCTACTCAAACAATATCGTTCCTTTGTGGTGGCTTTTGAACTTAATCGAGTTTGAAACGCCGTTCTGAAGGATGAATCCACAGCGATCTTGTTGTTTTACATTCGCTTGTACTGTAAACAACTTAACAGTCGAAGGAAATGTTTCGATTACGAAAAATTAATTAGGAAATTAAGTTAAGTACAGTACGATCGTGAGTACGATCGTAAAACACATAATATTCGTATACTTAATTAAGTTGCGCTTTCTCCTTTCTCATTGCATAACAAATTAACAAATGCTACAAACTGGAGATGCTCGATATGAAGCGGTGTACTAACGATAAATACTGTATATGAACGCAACATGCCGGCACACTGGGTGAAATGATGTACTGCGTATTTTGCAATTATGTGCACAAATTACAGCTTTCCGGTATTCGTACTGGTTATTATTTTTAATGAAGGGATCGATTTTTGCGGACGACGCTACATACTGTAACTCCCAGCGGATATAAAAGAGGATGCTGTTTGTGTTCAAAGTTGGGTGTGAGCTTCGAGCAAGTGGGATTTGAAATTTTTGTTTTGGAGAAATAAATAAACTTGTTAAAATATGACGAATAATGGTTGCGCTTGTGTGTTGCGCACGCAAAGAGGATTACCTCTGCTTGGTGTGCGAAGTGGTTGTAGAGAGCACCTACTCGCTTTAATCCTATCGCGGGAGTATGCTGTTTTGTCCGTATGATTGGTACCAAAGTGTCATGAAACTAATGGAGCATGGAGACATCGCGTATAATAAAAAAGAAAAGTTAGTGAGCGATTCTTTCGATAGTATTATTGATTGCTCCCAAACATGTCGCCGTTTGGACCGCTCCATGAGAAAAATTCTAAACTCGGGATGCCTCCTGTGCTACTGCAATAATTCGATCACTGACTATTGATTTACGGTTGTGAATAAACTGCGGGATGAACTTGGGCCGCGGTAGCATATTGATGCGCTACTTATTTACCCATGTATTGTACTTACCAAAGAGAGATATGCCGTGGCAGTCACTATCGGCAAAAAATGAGAATAATGATATGTGCGAGCTTGTGAAAAGGATCTCCCGGCTGCAGATAAATCGCGTATTTAATAAAAGAAAAGTAAACCTAAAAGTGTTGGCGAATACACAGCGTGTTGTTCAGCAATACTAATTTTAAAGACAGTTTTATATATTTCTTTATTGTATTTTCAGCTTTTTTCTGCATCTGTACTATTTATATGTATAGCCACAACGCTTATACTCGTAGAACAGCCTCAGTAGACGATAGAAAACTAGCTAGCATGGCATCGGTTAACGTGATCTAAATAGAATACAAAAAATCGATACTTGTACTATTGGTAAGTAATTAGGGTATCTCTCCTCATACGGCCATATTCCACCTAGCAGCAACTATGTCATAATAAGTTTTCATCACAGTTATTAAGTATCTGCAAAACTTGAAATGCCATAACTGTAATACAGCACAAATATATGCATATGGGTAAAACATGCATAGATGTGCTACAAAGTGTATTTGTGTGTATGTTTATCCTCATGAAGCGAGATTGTGCATGTACCCACCGGCTACGGACTTACATAAAGCTTTTATAATTAATAATTTATGGGTTGTTGCCTTATTTATCACGGTATCCCGGGGCGGCCAGTTTACTACCAATCGAAATCCTGTAGGAAAATCATGCGTCATTAATAAATGTAGCATACAATTTTTTCCTTTTGCAGCTCTGCTTTCAGTTCTTGTACTTATTGTCTTAGCAGAAGGAAGCCACTAGCAGCACCATATTGTATACTTTTGCAGGTACGCCCAGTTCCTTGCTAACCATCCGTTCGTTGTGTTGTCAGCGATATTTGCCGGCAATATTATTGTTTTACTGGTGGTTATTTGCACAGACAACATCCCATCGTTCGACGATCCTCAAGCGGTACGATAAACTTCTCCGTAATTCCACTCAGAATGTGCATACTATATTACAAAGGAACGGAATCTAAGCCCCCCAGTATAAAGCCTTTGACGTCACCGCTATGCCTGCCAATATTGAAACTGCTTAATGATTTATTTTCAGGGATTCGTTGCGCGCGGAACTGCGATCGGTCAACGGATGTTGGCTTTTGAGAATCTGCTTTCTGAGCTGCTACTGGAGGACAAGACTTCAGATAATGTTATTGGCAATAGTCGTATTCCGGCGGCTGTGCATTCCCACAGCGGAGGTCAAGAGATCATCGCGGGATATCGCCGAAATAATACTATTGAGAGCCACCCAGCGGTGACACCAGACGATGATGATGATGATGGCCAATTGGCCAGCCGGAACAGACGCAGCACCATTACGTCTGATATGTCTCCAGTTGATGCTGGGTTTTTTTGCTCAAATCCAGGTACTTAATGACGGGGATTTGTGCGGTGTTATCCATTCGTTCAAGCCTCTTAGGAGCTATTTCAAGCCGATTACATCAGACCGTTTCAATCGAAGTTGGGAAATTGTTTCACATAGAATGACAACTTAGGACGCTTGGCGGAAATTAGACAGCAAGTAGTGCCGAGCGGAAGTAGCAGGGCGCATTAATCATAACCCGCAAGATGGACAGGAAGAACTCACAACTTTTATTTGGTCGTTGAGTACTTCCGTGACAGTAACACCTGTCGGACGTCTTTCCCATGTGTAGGATACGTTTCGCCTACATACGCACGAGTGCAGCACTTGCTTGAAGACTGTACAATTTACAGAAATTAACTGCACAGCTGTCTCAATATCGCTTGAGAAAAGTTTGGCATTTTGTTTGTATTGTAGGGCGTATTGTGTTTCAGCTATATATAAATAATAAGCATTAATTATGAGGAGCATCTTGGTAATTCTCAAAAATCTACACAGAAGGGTCATGTTTTGCAGCTGTCGGATAATTATTCCTTTCTTAAAGGAAAGCAAAAAATTAGGCGCAGAAAAGTAGAACAAACTAATACTTAGCCTACTGCAGCTGTTCTGCAGGATGCTAATAACTGTAAAACCCCTTGGTAAAATTTTGCCAGCAAATGTTTGTTATGAAAGACTTCTAACGAGATGTGTTTGACGGTTAGAAAGGAATCGCGCACGGCTGGTTATTTGCACCACATCTGGAGATAATCTAATCAACGAAGGAAAATTACGTGCAATTTGCGAGCTGGATAGGACTATTCGCGGCTTGCCGGAATTCCTTTCGCTGGCGGAGCGCGATGCTAATCAAAAGTATTGTCCTAGTTGGACGCTGACGAACTATCTGATGGCCCTCACCAACCGGAAATCATGCCACCACTTATCACACAACGACGTCAGCGAGTTGCGCAACATGAGCGCGGTGTGTGTGCCCTTCTACCGCGCGGGTCAACTGCACCGGCATTGCTGGGACGGTCACAACCTGTGTCCAGATGTGCCGGACATGTGCTGCCGCGAGAATTGGTTCTATCATGTACTGCATTACATCACAGATGACGACGCGCGTATGAGCAATTTTACCCGCTCCCAGTGTTCCTTGATGCTGCTTCCGGTATGGAGCGGGCAGGTGGCGTTGCCATTGTACAAGGCCCTCCACCAGCACAATCTGACAGTGGAAGGAGCGGGCGTGGTGGGCATCGAAATGGGCTTGAAGGATTCCTACCTCGATGTTCGATTGTGGGAAGATAGTGTGCTGATGTTGTTGGCACTGGGAGCGGTTCTGATTATATTGTGGATTTACGTGGCTTCCCTGTTTGTGACGATTATGAATGCTCTGGCTGTGTTCTTTCCGATATTGCTATCCTATTCGCTCTACAGTTTTATATTTCGGTTGACTTTCTTTCCGTTCATGAACCTTCTAACGTGCGTTATCATGATAGCAGTCGGTAAGTCATATTTATTCTTGAGGCGTTGAGTTTGCTTTTAAATCTTGGTATGTTTAATGCAGGAGCGGATGCGCTGGTGATTTATGCAAGACTATGGACACTGGCAAAATCTGAGAAAAACGATGGAAAATTTGAGAAAGTAAGGTTGATGACAGCAAAACAACAATATCATTGTCTTCTCCTAATTGTTTAGTGTATGATCAGACTTCCAAATCCATCTGAAACTATGTATTTTATTTAGGTGGTGTACGAAACGATGCGGCATGGATTCCAAACCATTATGATCAGCAGTCTGACTGCGGCCAGTGCGCTTTTCGCCGACGCTGCTAATCCCATCGTAGCGATTCGGTGTTTCAGTATTTTTTCTGGACTGACCGTTCTGGTCCACTATATTTTTGTTGTTACGTGGCTGCCGGCCACGGTCATCGTTGCCGACAAATGGGGCTCAAGCTTGTACAGTTGTCGTCAGGTTTTTCTGCAAAAATTCTGTGATAGTAAAGTGCCTTTATGCCAGTGGCTGTTTCATTGCCACTACATTGTGCTACCTTTTCGTCAGTTCGCAGAATATTTTCGAATATTTTTCGAGAAACTATTACCTTGCATCATTATTCGGTTGAAATGGATTTGGATTGCTCTGTTTGTTGTTATGACGGCTGCTGCGTGCATCAACGTATTCTATTTTCCACGGTTACAGTTGTCAACTAGCCGGTGGCTACATTTGTGGGATAAACGCCATCCTTTCGAACAGTATGGTATGCTGAAGGAAAGGTTTGACTTCGAAAGGGAGATCACGGATATCCAGCGCAGGTTGCCCATAAGATTTGTCTGGGGAGTCATACCTGGCAACACAGCGGCCATGCTGGATCCGTATGATAAAGGACTCCTGGAATATGACCACGAAGTTGATTTCCTTTCGGAAGAAAGCCAGTCATGGATGCTGCAATTCTGTGATGGTCTTAAACAGCAGCCATTTGTGTCCCAGAATACCGGTACGGGTGAATAGCACTCCTGCAGTTTTCTGTACACAAGAACAATGTTTTGTTCGCCTTGCTGTACTGCTCGTGCAGCCACACTAATAAAGTATTATAAATGCGGAAGAAAATTAGCGTTAATGAGTATTGAAAAACGACCGCGGCTTATTTCCGTATTGTTTTCAGATTCTTTTTGCTATATGGCGGCATTCAAGCGATGGCTGGAGAATGTGGAATGCTCCATTGCTCCGATTTGCTGCGGAAATCTGTCATTTCCGCTGAATCCGCTCACGTTCCATCAGTGTTCCCAGATTTTCCACCGCACGTTTCTCCATGACAGCACCGGGACCAAACTCTCCCATGGACCAAATTTCGATTCTCAGGGACGTTTTCAGTCGCTGATAGTCGCCACCGAAAGCGCACAATCGTTCTCCTACATCTATCAGGAGATAAAAACATTTTACGACAGTGTCGACAGTTGGTTCCAGTCACAGTTATCCTCCGCACCGGTCGGTCTTAAGAACGGATGGTTTACCAGTGAACTGGAATATTTTGACCTTCAAGATTCCTTAATTAGCGGGACCACTAGCGCATTGGTTATCGCGTTTATTGTTGCTCTCCTCGTGATGTTTCTCACAACGTTAAATGTCTGCGTCAGCATTCTGGCCATTGTGACCATCGCATGCATTATGGTGACCAGCGTAGCTGTGCTTGTTGTGATGGAGTGGAAACTGAATGTCCTAGAGTCGACTATTATCACGCTGGGGATTGGTTTATCTGTAGACTTTACGTTACACTATTCCGTGGCTTACTGTTGCAGTGAAGCCGACGAACGCGAATTAAAGACCAACCACCTTATCACGGAGATGGCCAGTCCGGTGACTGTGTCGGCTTTGACGACCTTTCTAGCCGGTGCCTTCATGGCGCCTTCAGACATACTCATCTACCGACAGATTGGCCTCTTTATCATGATCGTTATCAGTATTAGCTGGGTGTATTCCACTGTCTTCTTCTCAGCACTGTTGGCTGCCATCGGACCCCAAGCGGACTTCCTGCAGCTGCACTATCCGTCCTGCCCGCTCCTGTGCTGCCGTACGGATCCCTCTAAACTGGTGGAGAAATCCCTGCAGTCCTCCATTGAATTTACCACCCACATGATCTCGCCCCGCTCAGAGAACGATCTGCCGCGGCGGGCCGTCCATGTTCCACCGCTGCCGCAGCCGTTGTCGGTCGCCTCGGTCACATCGGTGGCCGAGACGCCGGAACCGGCGCCCAAAGTCCTGTTGACCCTGCATGTTGATCCACAGGAGGCCGAGGAGGATCTGGATTCCGTCGGGGAGTTGGGCTCGCTGCCCACCTCGCGGGGACCATCGCGTGGCGCATCGTTAGTACGGAAGCACAGTCGTGGATTGTTTTCCTGGGATTATGTCATGCAGAAACTGCCGCTGACCCGGCACTTCTCCGTGACCAACAGTAGTGTCATGTACATTGATGCCGATGTGCGGAGTAATGTCTCCGATAATAATCCTGATATGCCCGCTGTGATGCCCAACCTACGACCGGATGTCCCGGAAGTCTGGGTTAGAAGGACTGATTGAGTGTTTAAGTTATTACTCCAAATTTGACCAGTTGTTTTTTTACATGAACATACGGTGTTGTGGACCGGATTGGCGTATTGCGTTATCACTACCTTTCGCAACTGTTTGTATTAATTAGGTCACAACTTTAACATAATAATGGCTGTTTTAGTTGGTTTTGATGAACACTTTTACTTTGTACATTACAGTACATACAACTAAAATTATTTCCATTCTGTTGCGAAATTTAGTTAGATGAAATACGGGAGTGTTGCGACCCTTTTTGTTTCTTTGATATGCTAATAAAATCAAAGCGTTGAGCGTTTGTTGTTTGGGGTATCGTAAACCTGTTTGTTCGTCATGTTGGTTAAGCGTTTCATCGTTTCACCAGGTAGATACAGTAAATAGAAAACGTATGACTCAACGCATTTCGTAGACGGAATGCAACAATGATTTTCGACATAATGCATTATCATCGAATAAGTAGCAAGCGCCACTTGATGCATTAAAGATTTCCACGTTTGTATTCCTCCATATCCATTCAGCAGCTGCAGGTAGCGCGGGAGTTCGGTTTTGTTTTTATCGGCATTCCATCTTTCAACCGAATGTCCTTGAGGATACCAATGGCTAGCGGTGATGATCGCTGCTAAGAGAAAATTCCCTGATAATTAATGATTATGGGAAACAGATTTCTCGCTTGCGCCGAAAATGTTGCCATATATACCAGTAAGAGAACATGTTTCGGGAAATTTTGGCTACTTCTCTTCCTGATCTGCGTAAGCGTGTCTCGAACGTCAGTTAATGGTCATAGTATCCCTGTGGGGGCGGCATACGTGGGAAGTGGGTATGACATTTTAACGGGAAATCCAGAGGGAGCCAGTTTCACCAGTGGTGGCCTGGATCCGGGATTGAAGGCGGCCAAATTTGTTCTGGAAAAGACATTTGGCCAGGCGTCGGGTTATTGTCCAGATGAAGCCACCTGTGTCGAACTGGGAGGCACAATTTCGCAGGAAACCTTCACACTAACTGCAGACCTGCAACAATATAAAAGCGAATTCTCAGCTTTATGGGATATAGACAACGATGCGAACGTGAGGTCCTAACTGGCCATAATAATTCATAACATTTCATGCGAAGGTGTAAACCGTTTTGCAGTTTTATTTTTATTGCACTTTTATCGATGCAGTTTTAAAAATGCATTTCTACGAAGTTTACAAATTAACAGGAATTTGATAGTTTTACAACATGCGTTTCAAATTGCTGTAATACAGACGTCGCATACGAGCTTACATTATTTTTCTGAACGTACCGTTAAAAATTAATAAAGTTATTATAGTTAATGCATAAGCATAGTTATTATAGTTAATGCATAGTGTTAATACATAATGTATACGCTACAACTATTCAGAAATTTTCATGCCTGAGCAAAAATTTAAGAACAGTTTATTATTATTCTATCTGCATGATATTGTAGATACTCATTGCGTCATTTGGAGGCACGTTAAGCGCATCGTATAAAGAAGCGAAAAATCTTATTAAAGCCCAAGAAAAAGTTATCCTAAATGCTCATCGCATATCCATTGCCGGTGACATCACATATAATGTGCGCAGTTATCGGAAATTGGGATCGGAATTCCTGGATGCGCTGTGCGAGCTCCCATCCAACTACTCGCGGAATGATTACATAAATTTTCTTAAGGAATGGGGCACGCATGTGATCATTGGCGCCAAAATTGGCATCCGCGAATCAGTACGACAGGAATTTACAAAAAATGTCGTAATCAACCATCTGCAAAAAAACCAGAGTTATACAATCAGCAGTCGCGGAGGCGTGCTATCGTTTATCACATCCTCTTTGACCGGAACTGTGTCGGATCAAATTATTGACGATCTACGGTCCGGAAAGGAATCGCTCAAACGCTGGATTACGGCAATGGGATCGCCGGCTAATCCCGCGCCAATTTCACTAATGCTCCGCGGCATCGAAAAGTTCATCGTTGCCGGAAGTGTACTTAACGATTCAAGGTTACTAAATTAATGTAGAAATTCAAAGCAGAGTACAATGTAACGTCATAAATATATACGAAGTATGCAAACTTAGAAATAGTAATACATAGGACTACTCGGTATTATAAATTTATAATTGTAAATTTGTAATTGCCATAATAAGGTGCATGTTGCGCGCTGTGTATAGGTTATCATAATGCATTACTGTGTATTTCTGAGGCGTGTGCTGAACTTCTAACGGCAATCTAAACTTTGTAGTTGCAGTACGATACGAATAACTTATTTATCGAAAAAAATTATGCAAAATTTGAACGATACCGGAAGTGATACCTACAGTCAAAATGCAAGTGTAACGGAGCTTGTTGAGATATGGGTACACCGTACATCAGCCGTGCCTGGGATGTGTAAGAACTGATTGTAAGGACAATTATGCAGCAGAACACCGGCGTTATGGACAGGATGCGCAACTACCTGATATGTATGCGTGTTGCACATATCCCGTATATAATGTATGTGTAATACTTGCTTGTTAAATGCACAGTTACGCGTCAGTATAATATAGGTATATTTCTATCCACAATAAATAATAAATAATTCTGCTTTTGCGCAAGATAATATATCTCGTTAGCGCGTAATAATGGGCATTAAACCGATAGAAATGGGTGCCCCCGGCTGCAGACGGATGCGGATATTGCGCTATTCCGTGCCAACATCCAGCACGCTCTGACCGAGTATCCCGTTGTTACGGGGGCGGAGATTCCGGCGCCTGTCGTGCGCACAATGAAGCTGACGTGGCCGCGGGGTAACTATGCGCTGTTCATGGCTAACACCGGCTGTCCGGAAGGCTATTGGGCCGACGGATCACGCTACCACGACACCGTCGACCGGTTTCCCAATAACCAGTGGTCAGCACAGTTCGATACGCTGACCAGCAGTTCCTTCTGGTCCAACAACCTGAATCTGCAGTTTTGTACTAAACTGATAGATTTCGACGAGAATAGTCTGGACTGGCCGCAAGGCGCTTATTGCTTCTTTAAGAAAGGCGAATGTCCGGCCGGCTTTGACCTGGGCAGCTACTATGTGGACGATGAATTCTTCTTCAACCGCAATAGTTATTCAGGGACACTACCGGATGGGGAATATTACAGGAAGACCAAGTATTTTTTCTGCTGTCGGGATGATGGAGCGCTGAATAAGCCTATGATCTTACCCACGCAGAAACCGTTCTTTTTGTTCCCAGTTGGTCCGGCGTGTCAGACAGTGAACGGCATGACGTCATCGCTGCACTGGCTGAAGATACACACGATGTGGAAAGGTTGGACTACGATGACCGGAAAGCATCCGTTTGCCACAGCCGACACCAAGACTAGATGGACATGGTACTTCTGCTATTACACAGCTACAGAGTAATTGTTAAACTGTAGTCACGTTCAGAGTTTTTATGGCTTGCTGTACTTCTACTGGGAATGGGTAATACTGCAACAGTGTGATCCCGACTGAACTGAGACATATCTGTATAAAATAATTACCATACACGGCAGTGACGGCACAGTTCCCATCCGCACATTTCCTCGTACCAAATTTCAGCAAACACATGCAAACATCACTCCACGTTTAACAACATCGAAGGTGTTTTACGTGTATGCGCACACTTGATGTTTACGCACCTGCCTTTCTACTTCAGCATATAGAAGTCCTTCGACCCTTTTACTTTTGATTGCATCTTCATCAGTTTGTTTTACCAGATTTGCATAACAGATGACCGATAATTATAAAAAATGTACTCAGCAGCTTGGTCGATTTGATTCCACTGCCCGTATTGTGTACAAGCAATCATCACAACACATTATTCACATACTCAATTTTTCTTTGGCGCCCCATATTAACAACGTAATAGAATTTCGTAACTGTTTCTAAAGGTTAACCAAAGCAAATGCCAAACAATAATAGGATGATGTACATATAATTTAATCATGCATTAAAAAGCTGTATTTCTATTGTTCAAAAGAAACAGAACCGGCAGGCACTACACCTTACCGAATCGATCGATCGATTTTAGCAATTGGTCACACTATATATGTACCAGTAGGTGCAAGCTGCTAATTTAGCACTAAAATGCGGTGCGCCAGAATGCTCAAGCTGTCTGGATGGGCAATTTGATTGTTATTAATTAACCTATGTAACAACAAAAATTTCTTCTGGAGGCATACACTAAGGCAGGCATCTATAATTAACCACCGAAGTTGAGAACAGAAAATCTAAACGATAGCTGCAGTTTTTTGTCCACATAAAAACATGGTTTTATGCATAAAAATATCGGCAACACCTGCATAAGAATGACGTATACAACTTTGCTAATCGGAATTTATATTCTTACGGAACGGAATGCATATTCTTCGCACTGAATGTCTA
This sequence comes from Paramacrobiotus metropolitanus, assembly GCF_019649055.1. NCBI lineage: Eukaryota > Metazoa > Tardigrada > Eutardigrada > Parachela > Macrobiotidae > Paramacrobiotus > Paramacrobiotus metropolitanus. Next base: position 57,476 of record NW_026570328.1, on the reverse strand, counting down.
TGTGTATCATTGCGAGTAGATATTTCAACAGCAACATTTCAAACCATTCGTATTTGTTGTTAGATCCTTTTACAGGTGCAAACTTTAACATATAAAACTAATTACAGCTGTCAGTACTGCTCCTAAGCCCGTAAAAAAATGCAGAGAAAACTGGCAATCATCGTAGCAACTGGATTATGGGCGTGAATCCGATAGCTTACAGTTAGGTCACCGGATCCACAACATCACCTTCGTCACCTTTGAACGGTATATTCACATGACATTGGTTTATGCAGAGTCTCTCATTTTCACATGGCGCTCCGGAGCAGCGAACTCCTAAGTCTGTAAGTAAAGAATCATTTACAAATTAAATTTATCGCTTTACATTGTTAATTCACAAACCAGGATTTGTTTAACAGCAATTTGTACTATTAATTACAGAAAACTGACTGAAAACTGAAACTGAGTTACTGAAAACTACAGTAAATTGTTACTGAAATTGTACTATTAATAACAGAGAGAGAGTTGTTCGGCGTTTGAGATAAGTAGATTAAGATAAGTACAAACATACTTGGAAAGCGATTAAGGTAAGTGGCCAAGTCCACCCCAGAACCGGAGAAACTTTCCGTGTTTCCGTTTGTTCCGTCCACAAGGCAGGAAGAAAGCAGTCTCGGTCTTCCCGAGAACGCTAAAACGTTAAAATAATAAGTGGGAATTAAAAACATTTTTGACACAGATATTTTATGTAAAGTTAGCAACATACATTGCAGTTTCTGGATTGCCGCATTGCAGTCACACGGGCGCGCTCCGGTAGCTGAAACCAGATAGAATTTTTGTGTGGAATTAAGGCCGGTGTGGATTAATATAGTGAAATAGAGAAATAGCCAGGAAGGTACTAACTATTGTCATAGAAAATCTTGTTGGCTAAACTGGCGACATCGGGATATCTGAGCCCTTTGTTATCGCATCGCTCCCGAGGCTTTCCAGGAGGACATTGTGGCGGTACCGGTACCTGTCCGGGATAGCCAGGCGGAATCGGAGGAATGTTGCCAGGTTGGCTGTTGGGATCCTGAACGGGTTGTGCGAGGCTTATTGAGCAGACAAATCCTGTAGCAAATTTCAATTTGTTCGACACAGGATATTTCAACAATTGTGCATGCAACTAAATCAATCGGCAGAATAAAGCTTTAAGGCAGTAAAGAGTGGTACACAACAAATACGATTCAATACGAGTGTAAGGAGACTAGAGTATATTCCCTTGGAAGAACGTTTATTTAACACTAATCTATACCGCATTTTCTACCAGTAGCATGTATGGTCATTGTCGTCCTTATTAGTGTCAATTTTAGTGCAAATCTTAGTTAAAATTAATGTGCTGACCATCTAGTTTACAGGTAAAGGTTAAATAATGGCTTTTAAAGGTTAAGCTTTAAATGTGTTCTGCTGGTAAAGCATACCCGCATAGTTACAGCACTTTAACAATAAGTTTCTACAAAATATTTTATACGCTTATTAGGTAATTGGTACATACCGATCACCAGAAGCGCAGAGTACCGCGGAATCATTGTTAATTACTGAAATCCTAACAGAGACGTTGAATAAAAATTAGTATTCTGAAATGGTCAAATGAATAGTTTGGAACACTCGTTACTGATGCGTTTAATCACAACACAAGTGAAAATCACCGAGTATTTAGTAGTACACGACCATAACCTTAAATAAACAATTACTTAGTGTCAAAAAAATTATGGAGATAACGTCGTGATTAAGATAACCAATGGATTGTATCTGTTAAGTCGAGTTTTTGTATTACGCAACAGCTTAGAGTGTGCTCCACAGGCTTAGGCATCCGTAACAAGTAGTGCAAAGGTCACTAGTGTTAAATAAGTAAAAAATTAAATGCGCGATCATTCAGCGCGTTATCACATTTTAGTATAAATGTCGAACGATCCTGCACGACGATGTAGGGCAAAAAATGTGGTACAGTGATTTGCATAAATTCGGAGTAATTCCCATAGACTGGCATACTATAATATTTATTTTGTAAATCTAACTTTCTAAACTTCAGGTCATAATATCATATTTCATTATTTATAATGCATTTATTAATTAAGTTGCTGAATATTAGTACTGCAAGCAGTACGTAACTGGTAAACTGCCACAAGTAGGGCAATGCATATCGCCAAGGATACAAGGACAATCAGGTTAATTAAAAATTTGTGGTTTACACTTTTTACTACTAAGTAATTGAATAAAGGGCCATTATACCGCGTTTTCGATGTTTTTGAATTCTCATGTTAATATATTTTTACATTTTCTGTCAGTTGATAACGGACCACCTGTAATGCTCACCTAAAAAATACTGACAATACATGACCCGACGATCCATTTACATTGATGCAGCCAGCCAACGCACAGCTAGCAGAAATCTGTTCTTTCGAACTATGTAATCATTGTTATGTTGTGGTCGGTGTAGTGGTGTACTATGTTTTTTACTTACAGTATTAGCATTTGAACAGTATTACCAGTATTAGCAATGAAATATATTTATTTGCATTACCGCACCTGAAAATCTGCTTTAAAGTAAGTACTGTATACAATTGTATAATATTGACATCAGGCTTACTAATCAATATGAAAATTAATGATGATTGTTGCGTTGCATGTTCAAAAGACAGTATAAAGGATGTAGTCATGCATTGTAAAATTATTGTTAAGTGAGTCAGGTCACTCAGGTGTATACCAGATACCAGATGTACTGTATACCAGAATAATGTAAGAGTATACCAGATTCAAAATCTGTACGTACCGGACCGTCACTTCAAACGAGAAACAACCGAGAAAGATTAGCTGACGACTGCGTTAAATGTAGTCATACTGCAAAAATGCAATTGTTTGAGCCATGAATACCTGTGCCATATATTAGTCATAGTTATTAAAAATAATAATACCCGTCATTTCTCAGAGCGTTCCTCATTTTTATGGTGAGGAACGCACATGAAACAGGTACGCAGGTTCGGTTTGAACTATCTGCATACTAAAAACAAGCTATTGATAGGCACCTTGCTAACTGCGGTGCTACAAGTTTATTTGAGCGCAAAACATTTTCTGACTTCGTTTTGGAAAATGTGCAATACATTTGTTGCTTCGGACTGAAAACACCGCGCTGATGTGCTAACCGGAAAAATTAGAGTAGTCTCTCTTTGATTTTTGTCCATATTGATTCCAACGCTTCTCTCGAAAACATTAACTATGGCTCGACTTTTACTCCTAGTTAAATCAATAAAGTGGTATTCATTTGCCATGTTAAACTGGAATATACTCGTAACATTTGGAATTTATAAAGCCATTACAGGACAAAGTGTTCCTGCAGGAGGAGCGTATGTGGGATGCGGGTAAGTTGTGCAATGAGCACCAGTTACAGTTTTATATTTTGGATAAACGACCGTTGATAAAAAAGAAGTTGGCAACGTGTTTACAACTTGTTTTTTATCTCCGGTCGCTAACTACAATGCCCGCAATATACGAGTACAGTATTTGGGTATTGTCCTTATTCACACAGTAACTTTTTCAGTTTTCGCTAACCGGTTTTAAAAATTAATGCTGTATCGTCCTGAAATTACATATGTGCGTACAATATTGTGATACCTTTGTAGTCAGTACATACAGACTACAGAGTATTTAGTTATATACCTAATTACACAGGTACGATGTTCTCTTTGGAAATCCCGATGGGGCCAGTTTTACTAATGGTGGGGCGGATCCTGGCATACGAGCAACGAAATTTATTTTACAAAAGTCGTTTTCCGGTAAAGATTTCTGCCCTTTTGAAGCAACTTGTGTCGGGATCGGAGGAACTTTCTCTGAAGAAGTTTTCACTCTGCAGGCAGACATGCAGCAGTACAAGCAGGACTATACAGCTTCGCTAACTAGTGACAGCCAAGCAAATGTAAGAAAGGGATTCACATCAGCATTTCACCGGCACTAGCGTTGATCTTGAAAAGAATGCCGCCTCAAAAAGTATATATATACGAGACAAGAAGCACTTGAAATTATAAAGAAATTTCTGACCGATTATTCATAACACGTTTATTAACATTTATGCTTATAATTAATTTATAATCATAATCGGCTTTTTTGCCTCGTAAGGCGGTAATTCATTTTATTGCATCTGTCGAAGGAAGTGCTAACAATTGTAAATGACTTCGCTCGTGCCTGTCCTTTAATGCTTTTTTAATTATTCGTTTTGCAACTACAGATCCATATGCTTTTATGTTACTTCGATGGTTGTTGCTTAAAGTAATTTTGTGTAGATTTAAGGAATTTATACGAGTAGTTTCATTAAATAATCTCATTACCTTTACTTTTCAATGCGGTTATTCGTATCGCTTCAGTTGTTCGGTTGTCGTTTCAGATACTGCTTGCGTCCTATGGCGGCGTTCTAAGCTACTGTTCAAAAGAAGCCAAGGAAATTATTGAAGGTCAAGAGAAAATTATCCTAACCAAACGGCGTGTGACGCTTTCAGCAGAAGCCAGCTATCGCTACCGCGAAAACAAGGAACTGAATACGGAATTTCTTCGATCCCTGTGCGAGCTGCCAACGGAGTACACCGTGACGGACTACAGTAACTTCCTAATGGAATGGGGCACGCACGTCATCATCGCCGCCAAACTCGGGATTCGCGAGTCCGTACGCGAAGAGCATTCCAAGCAGACCATTATCAATTATCTGCAGCGCAATCAGAGTGGTGTTCTCACCAGTAAGGCGAATGTCTTGTCCGTGCTCAGTACGTCCCTCACCGGCTCGATTTCGTCCACGGTCATCAGCGATCTGCGCAACGATAACATTGCTGCGCGCCGCTGGACATCCGCAACCGGTTCGCCCATCTCACCGGCACCGCTGGCTCTGACGCTACGTGGCATGGAAAAATTCATCACCGCTGACTACATCAACAGTAGCCTATGCCCGGCAGTGCAGGGGAAAAGCAACATTGAACAGCTGCAGAAACGCATCATGCAGGCTCTCAATGATTATGCGGCGGTTAACGGCGCAAAATCTCCCGAAGCAATGGTACGCTCCGTACCGCTCGTGTGGCCCAAAGGCAACTACGGTCTACTAATGGCTCGTGCCGGCTGCCCGGCTGGCCCGTGGTCCACCGGCAGCCGCTATCATGACACACAGGATAATCGACCAAATAACGGCTGGTCCGACGGATTTGAGACGATAACCGCCAGCGATCTGTGGAAAAACAACCTCAGATTGAAGTTTTGCGTCAAGCAAATTGAGTTTGACGAAAATGCGCTGGATCTGCCACAAGGATCCTACTGTTTGTTTAAGAAAGGCACGTGTCCGTTTGGATTCACTGTTTCTGATGCGTACATTGATGATGAAGATTTTGCCAATCAGAACGATTACGACGGGACACTGCCCGATGGTCAGTATGACCGCAATACCAAATATTATTTCTGCTGCCGAAATGACGGTGCGGTTAGAAAGCCGTTGTATCTGCCGACTGATCGGCCATTTTTCCTAATGCCCATGGGACCGGCGTGCCAGACTGTTGCCGATATGACATCTGCACTGCACTGGCTGAGGATCGATGGAATGGGCAAAGGATACAGCAAAGTCTCGGAGAAAGGACCGTATTATACGGAAGATAAAAAGAATAACTTGACGTTTTACTTTTGTTATTACGCGAGGTCAAACCAAACTGAAGTGCCAAGTACTAATGCAACTATTCCATAGAAAACGTTAGACCACTTAAATTTTAATATTTATTTTAAATTTTCTGGTAAATATTTTAGTTTGAAAACAGATTGCTAAAATGAATGTCTCTCCCCATTAACAATGTTTACGTGAAACCAAAAATCTGTGTGTTTCGGGTGAGCGAATCACAAAAAACGGCATGTGATACACAAGAGTGCTCGTCGATTCATTCAAATCACTTTCGCGCCGACTGATAACGTCTGCGCAGTTAGATTTTATCTGGTGCAGCACGAAAGCTGTCGTGATAGAACATAAATTATTTCTTTCGGAAAACACAAGAACCGATTTCAGCTGACAAACACTAGCCGGCAATTGAGCTTTCTCATTGCCACTGTCCAAACCTGCATAACATGTCTTGCATTATGTGCTGTTTCATTATTTTATTTTTGCTTGTACAGAAGCAAAAATGCTCAAGTTCATACACCTTTATTGTAAAAAACAATTTTAATTACCGTTGCACGTTCACGTGGCATGAGCGTACAACGATGATTAAGCTATATGTACATTAATTAATGCATATGCATAAGAGCCTGATATGCACTTTACGTTTGCAAATGGCCCCTCTGCACTAATTAGAATGCATGGCGCAGAAGTGTTTATAAAGGATGAATTGTTAAAGACCGAACACAAAACTGTCAATTGCAAAATTGCTAATGGGGCGTTGCGACTGTTATTATAATCATTACAGCGAGCGATTAACTTACTACTTTACGAAAAGCATTGGCTACAAAGTTTCTTTTTCTTGATATAGAAAGGCCATGTACTTACTAATAATTAATTAGCGCATATGCTGCTGATATTCGTGTAAAGCCATGCGGCATGCAGTAATTGAGGGTGCAGTTTTTACGTAGGTGCGGTATATACTGTACGTTGCGACCGTGTACCTTGAAGATTAAGGTTTTATTATTCTTGAATATTTAAGTATTTTTACCTATTAATAATTGACTACAAAATCTGTTCTACTTGTTTTTCGTATTCCGGATAATTTAAAAATATCGATTTGCGTACTGGACAAAGCATTTTCCATGTTGTTCCACTTGACAAATAATTATCAAAAACTGAAGATGTATTATATATTAATTATTATTTTATGCAAGCTTGTTCATGAGATTGATAAAACCCCTTATCACGCTTTCTAATGTGGAAACAATAAAGGGATGCCGTATCTGTAGTGTCCGGTTCGCAAATCATATTCTCAAAGTGTCCGGAATGCGAAAAACATCGATTAGCTACAGAGTGCACCGAGTACAATATAATTATGAAAAAAATGCAAATTTCATGACCTTTGTTCCTAGCATCAAGCATGATAGCCAGAACCGCAACGATCATAATGGCTGTTTCACTATATTTTCCAGTAGTAGTGGCAGCACATAAAACTAAAATCACCATTTATTACTAATTAAGTTATTAACCTTCGAAAAGTGATGCGCACAATATTGCTTTTAACAAGCACCACTTAAAAGACGGCATAATTATCGCAGGCGCGCACGTACGCGTAAGTAATACTGATGCGAAAAAGCATCTTATCAGTAATTCACACAGAGTCGCGGCATAACGGCTGCGGATTCCATGCGCTGCTCCAATGCGCGCGGAAAACTTGTCAGTGGAACACCAAGTTCAACTTGACTTTTCAGTCGAACGCAATCTGCACCGCATTGCACCATATAAAATATTTTGTTAATCCGCTGCTTTGTATTCAGAATTTAACGATCCTGCAGCTAATAATTAATATGAGCTGATGTATTGGCAAATTCGCAACATTCTCTCCGACATTCAGTCAAAGATATTTACAATTTACTTCGTTTCAACCGTTCTTTCTGGGCAGTGGTAGTCGCAGTGCTGCTGTATCCCCTTGCTTTAACTTTTGATTGTCGATAAGTGCAATGCGCTTTTATTGCCTAATTGCATCATAATCCAAGTGCAGCTGTAGTGCTACCAAGTAAGGTTGTGCTGGATGCGGATGGATTGTTACCGGCCTAACGCACAGAAAACTGGGAGTTTGTTAAGTTTCAGGAGGAGTATTCCGTTGAAAATGAAATCAGCTGTATAATACAGTATGTTAATCATGTACACGTTCGTTACCGTTAATTTATCAATCGCGACTAGTAATTCGCTCAGACACAAGTAGGCAACAATCACACCTGCACTCAAATCGTCATTAAAAACTTTGACTTACCACAAAACAAATGCAAAAAATCATAATTAGTACTAAATCATGAGTAGTAATACACATACTTAGAAGACAGTCCCAACATTTTCTGTGCGACCAGGATTTATGTAATTTCTACCGGTATACTTCATGTCCGACTTCGACAAAATTTGTATCGTTACAAAATTTGTTTTTTCCACCAAAAGTGCTGATTTAAGGGGTACTGTGACCCACGCGAACTACGGGTGACTACACATATGGATACAAGTACCGAAATAAATATTAATCACCTATTTACTTTTAATGGGGTCTGACACTTCCAGTTCTGCGAATCGACGACCATAAGTGTTGGCATTCGATCGTCAGCTTCAATGCTTCATAGTTTTTTTAATAAAAGAAATCTTCTAAAAATATGCGCTTCGCTCATCGACTCAATGTCTTAGTACTTTTTTTACGATCATAGAACTGTTTAATCGGAATTGGAAACGGTTAAATTGCTAATACAAAAATCACCAAAAATATTATCAAATAATGCGAATGAAATTCGATCAAAACATTCCGAATCTATGTACATACATACACAAATAACAAAAACAGTAAAACAATAAACGACCATTCCGCAACAGCTACACTGCTACAGCCAGACCATAACATTAAGTAAGTACTGCAAATTTGCATTTACCTGTACATAGACCAAAAGCAGCCACGGAGCACATGATGCAAATGTTCTCGAAACTGGTTGATCACATTTTAATTACTGCTCGTCTGAACAGAACTAGGGAGCTTACACTTTACACTTAAAATGTTCAGTTTTAACGGTGAAATGTGCAAGGTTTGTAGCGGCCCAAACAACACGGCATTATGTAAACTTAAAGGAAAGGTCAGCCATGGATAGGTATGGTCGTGTCTTCTATTATCAATTTGGACCTCGCGTTCTGCCACTTGTGAAACTTTTATTGCAGAATGGGACTGGATTTCACTCGCAGCCTTTTGTGAACACACATTTTTAAATATGTACGCGGTCTCAACTAAACGGTCGTAATATAGTAGCATCTACCGTTCAGTTAAGTAAATTTTCGAAGAATGTATTTGTCTAATGCAGTTTTAAATTAGCAAAATGCCCCATACTTCGTTTTTGTATACGACACGGCAAATTTATCGACAGCGAGGAGCACATATGGACTCCTTCGTGCCGGTAAAAAAAGGGGTGCGTAACCTTCCGACCTCTGTATTTTTAGCCTAATAATTAGTAGCGCCTTCACAAGAAAAAACAACGTACATGTGTGTATTGCATTGCAGTTCAGTGATATACTGTATTTACGGTAAGCCCTAAAGCCCTTGCTCCAGTATTTCTCTCGTTGGTGAATACTACTGAATAGTAACTAGTTAAAACATTTTTATACCATTAAACACACTGACAACCAGTTCGCTGTGTTTTTTTGGGCAATCATATTGCCACTACGTACATTTACATAACAATTATAAGACATGTTCAAACATTGTTTTTATATCTACGCGGTGTTGCAACAGCGTGTGGCCATGGAACTTGTAAAAAACTTTTAATAAAACTTTAATGGGCGTTTACAATCAAATGAAGCGTGAATTTTGGTTTTTCGAAAAATCATACGCATCTACAGCGATATACGTAGTTCAGATCTTGTAACAATTAATAAATATTCATTCGACATGCATAAACATCACATACTTACGGATCGGAGTATTCCTGTGTGCACCGGCCGGTCAGTCGTATTTTCGTCCGGTAATCATCAAATGATCGTGCAAAATCTCATGTAGAAGAATAAACTGATGTGGAGCGAATATTTTGGCGAACACTATCTCTTGCGTGAACTTTAAGATATTGATACTAAAAACGTAGGCAGAAAGTTTTCCAAAATAATGCCAACATAGTAATTAATGTGGTTCCAAAACAACCATACAACCCGCATACGATGGAGATAAAATAATGCAAAATATGATCCTCGTGTCCGATATGATGAATGAGAATAATAATACGAATTTTTATGGCTAAATTATGAAAACGAAGACCATTAAAAGCCAGAATCTGAGCAATAACCCTGCATTTCACGCGAATTGGCAAACTGCAAGTGAGTAATGTCAAAGCTGCCAAAGATAGATTGTTTCCGTACGCAAATGAAGAGATGCACCAGAAGATGTCTATTGTTGCTACCAATGGTTTGCAATTAAGGTCACCAAGACAATTAACGCTTTTTGCACCGCTCGTACATTATCCCGAAAGACCATTAGCGGTTGCTTTTACACAAACCACTGTACTATTTATTTTCATCCTTCTATGCAGTGTGTACACTGTGCAGTGATCAGGGAAACATGTCGTAATGGAGCAATTTGGCTTTCTCGGTAAATTAAGTCTGAACTATCAATCTATGTCGAATACTTTATGACGGCTTTATTGAGACGACAAGCCATACAACTACAAGTACGGTAATAACCCAACAGAGCTATTCACTTGCTACAATGCGTACTTTTCTGCCACAGTGATCTGATTAATTAATACAGATAATCTTGGCATAAAATATACGTAGTTCAAATACGCACTCCACAATATTGTTTGCAGGAATAAAGTGGAGCGTAGTTAATTCCCGGTTTCAGCATAACTTAATACTAATTATCAAGTCGACGGGAAATTTAGCAACGCAAGATATGTTTGACACGGATATCCGCAGCTGTTTTCTGAAGATAAAAAAATATCAAAAATCCGCGGCGATGCAGTAGCGGCCGTATATACGTGCATAAGGGTCACCTGTATACACCTTTACCTGTCCAACAGATAATAACTGGTCAAATGCCATATAATATCAGACCATTAGCGATTGTGCATGAGCAGATGGACCTGGCCATGGGTTGGTAGCCCGGACCGGATCATGCAGAACAAGGTTTCGTATTGGTCGACGGCAGCAAGGAGCGGCGCTGCCCGTCATTCATTGATGACCGTTGCCCGTATCGTATGCGAGTGCCGTGCTGCCGGCGGCCTTTGCAACAGGTCAAACAGCGTTTCAGGAACATTAATTTCTTCTGTAGACACATTAATATTCTCGTGTCCTGAAATGCACTGATCGCAGGCAATTATCCCGTATTACACGATAATATTTACGTCCTTACTTGTCATTAAACATGTCTGGAGCGATCTCCGGTTTCCGATATGACCGACAACACTCAAAAGCGGATTAGAAAGAAGGGTCAGAAAGGAACCAAATGTCAATAATTTGTCCAGTAACTGTAAATTGTAACAATTCAAAGCAAATCAAGCCCTTCAACATAAGATACTTCAATCTCCAAACGTTTTACAGTTTTTTGTGATATTTTTTGATTGCTAGCCAATTTCTACAATTGTATGCTGATGTGATTGGTACCGAATAGCAGCTGGTGACCTGGTAGCTGCAATATTTTTTGTTACCGTTCGCCAAAATCTTCAATGGTTAGCCGCAATTACTTAGATGCAAAAGGAACGACTGCGGCGCAACCGAATAATTTTTATTTGCGACAAGGCTTTGCGGTTGTTCTACTGCATTAGTTTTGCTGGGTTATATTTGCAATATACGGGCAGGGTATAACGTGTTTCCGGATGAATATTTATGCATTGAATCTTTTCCATGTGTAAAAAATTTCATTTGAATTGATAATGGAAACTATATACTCGTATAGAAGAATAGCATATGTATACATAGCACAGTTAATTAGGCAACTGTTATTATTTTCTAGAGCAAATCGGAATTTCGAAATAAACCCATTTACAGCATTTACTGTATGTGGCCAGTTTAGCTTTTTTTAAATATCATCCTTGCCGAAAAATTACCCAACCTAACGAAAATTTTCGGAAAACGTTTTGCAGAATCACTTCACGTTGATAACCTTATTATTTTATCTTGTTAACACCAGGAAGGAAACCATGTGCAGATCATTAGTTCGAAATGTGTTTGGATTCCGGCATTCGTTTGTCCTTTTCAAGTGTGTTTAATGGTGGAAACAACGACAAGAGGACAAGCAGAAAGTCTTCGTGATCACAATTCGTGTAAGCAGCATGTGATATTTGCTGACTGATCATCGCATATAAAGAGCAAGCGGAAACACCGCGCGCGTTCATGAAAATGAATTATGCGTCTGTACAAAGAGCAATTTGCAACTACGATGGTGGTGGAAAATGGTCCATAAAAGGCCAGAATAGTAGTAATTATTGTCAGGAGGTTCATCTTTAAGTACATTTCAAACTCCATGAAACTGCCGGCCTCTTCCTCGGGAAATCTATATATTCGGTGTTGATACTGGACATGTGAACCGTAACGGCTGCGAATTTGCACGGTATATCGCTTGTTCTTGTGAGACATTCTTTCGGCAGTTTACAACCGGGTTCAAATGATCAGTTGACAAACCTTTCGATTTCACTTAACCATCATACCACTTCATGCCCACCGTTTACGCCGATTGCAAATATTTTTCATTTGTGACAAGTCTTCTGCCGGCATTATTACTTCTGTACGTAAACAGAAACCCGATTGACCACTTCGTGGTGATCCTATTACGTACTGATGGCCAGCATACGTTTGTTACAGTGGATATTGGTGCTTATGCTTGATATGCAACTTGTATGTGTATGTACACCATGGTGCATAATGATGAACGTTGCTCTTTTGTATTGTATGTGATACAAGAGACCCTCCAAAGCCATATTTGTTGGTTAATTCATGCAGGATATCTACTTAACAGTTTGTACTAAACTGTGTAAGGTCAGCATCCCATCACGCCAGCTAGCATTATGCTGTCCATCAGGTTTTGAACGATTCCTCCTAAATAGCTACTCTTTAAAAGCATCCTACAAAGCCATGGCGACAAATTACCTGGTTGCCGCCACATCGATCGCCATCACCGTTGACCTTCCCGTGAGGTCTCCGTGCGTCATATGCTCTAACTATGGATTTGTGTACGAATTTTGGGCTGACGTTGGCATTTCGGATAAGTTATCTGTAAATTGGGAAGACATATACGGATTACACAGGATTTCGCGATATATATTACATTATAATCATTATTAACCGGAAGTGCCAGCGCCTTCCTTGGTGCCAATGAAGGGAAACCTTCAGAAGACGTAAGTAAAAATCTCGTTCTTTGACCCATAAAAAACATGAGTTATGCATATGACATTATATATTGCTTGAAGTTGAGGATAACTGTATCGGCTGACACGGTGGTCCAGTTGACCACTGTCTAATGAAATTTGTAATTACAGCGTAATTATATTTTTCCAGAACTTGTCAATAAATTCCATTAAGTAAATTAAAAGATCTCTTTGTAACAAGGTTTTTGCAACGCATCATCGATCACGTCATGAAGACGATTTTATTTATTTGACAGAATAGCAAAATGATCTCGATATAATGAGCCAGTTTCTTCCAGTTTCGCACAGCATGAGCACGGCTACTTATGAACACGTACTTAAGTTAACACAAGCTAACTGTTACAAGAACCTTTTAGCTATTTTCGTTTTTCCTTTAAGAAATATTTGCAACATGCCAATATCAAGTTTTCAATGCGCATTCGATCCAGCTGACAAGTGACGACGTATATACGTGAGATCGGCCTACTGGGAGCTAGTAAAGAAGCTTGGGAGTGGCGGGCTGGGATAGTGCAGGATGTATTTGTACTGGATCGATGCAAAATGTTTTTGAAACTTTTGTGTTGCTTTGTCCAGCGAAAACTTATTCATAAAAAGCCTTTTAAAAGGAAGTTTTGAAATTAAGTTCATCTTTGTTTGAACTTTGAATTATAAGTATACTCGTATTAATATTAACCTTTAGTAGCCCACAAGTTGGTTTCACGAATACGCACATGGTAGCCGAATACAGTAATCTGCAGAGCTTTTTTGTTATGATTCGGTATGATTAATTTGTTGAGTTTTTTTGCGTATTATTGCACTGTATTTAAGACTTTCAAGCAGCAGTACAACCCAACGCGGTACTAATTGAAGCGATCTTCAAAGAGTATTTCGAATATTTCTTTCGTGTTGGTTGGCGGCGCTTACTTGCTACTACTCAAAAGAAAATTGTCAGACGTCGCGCTTAGACCTGACAAAAATCTTCCCGCTGATGATCAAGCCAAACGCCAGAGAAACATTTAAAAAAATTTAATATGAAGTCAGTCGTTAACCGATTAACAAGATGCTAAGAAGGCTTATTAGAAAGTAAAGAAGATAGTTGATATTCCGTGATTTTAAGTTTTGTAAACGTTACAAAGCCCACGTAACGGCAATCTCGATCTTCTCGAAAAGAATCCTGGCTTTCAGACCTGGGCAGTTATGGAAAATTCACCCATCATCAAAGTTACGAGTTACCGGAAGCGTGTGAGTTACGTCGCTCCGAGTTACGTGATTCATGCAAGTAACCGAATTGTGAGTTATACTGCGAGTTACGCTACACAACGGTGACAATGTATATAACGTTTATGCGAGTTACGTTAGTTAAGTAAGAGTTTACGCTTCAAAGTTATGTTAAAACTCAATAACTCGAAAACTCGCGTTACGCTAAATAGCTGAAAATAACTGCCCACGTCTGCTGGGTTTTTATGTTTTTAGAATACTGTGTGCACTATACCAAAATTCCGGTGTCAACAAACATGAGGGGATTTAGGGAAGTACCAGTCTCTTACGGCTTTCAGTTTAAGAGAAAACGATTTCATGCAAAACCACGAAAACTTGATGACGTCAAAGCGAGCGAATGACGGTCCTTGCCCACTTGAAGCTGGCACAAACTATAGATGGCGCACTTGTATTAAGTACAGGATGCAAGTCGTCCAGTTTGGCCCGGGTGGACAGCTGTCGAGCTACCCGTATCACCCGTTGTACCGTATATACTTGCTATCTACGTAAACTACATTATTAGAACTGTACGACCGCATACGAATTATTCTTTTAGCTTTTAGTACTAAGTAAACTAGGAAGTTGCTTTATTCAATTCAACGTTGAACTTCGGTAACCGGAACAACGTACAAGTACGGTACTTGGTGGAATTCTAACAAAGCTATTAAACGGCTCACGAACCCAGAAGTTGGTTCAAAGCTAGTTGGTGGAGCTGTTTCCATCAGGTCTTAACGTTTCCTGTGTTTCCTCTCTCACCGATGCAAGCGGACTCCAGAAACAAGACAAAAGACTCACCATTCCACAATTAAGGAGGGCTTCACCAAGATCTGCTTGTCGTACATAGTGTTTCTCCCACGTATTCGTGCAAAATGCTGACATTCAGTCTGGTAGCTCACATCAGTAAGTACATGTAAATTATTGTTGACCTGTTATTTTTTGGGGGGTAGCCTGTTCCTGGAATTTTGCTATATTGCTCCAGACACCACTTCATTGCACTTCGAATTTCAGTAACGTATCTTGCTAGGCCACACTTCCAATGCAAAGCCGAAATCTTCCAAATTCTTGGCTTCACACAGTTTGAAGTTTATTTTCGCATTGAGCAGCTGTGCGAAGGATGCCATGCAAAAAAACCTTTAAAGAAAAATCTTCTAAAACTTTCGCACGCATGTTTTATCAAACGTTCTAAGGAGATAAATTATGTTTACTTTTATGTACATACTACGCTTCCATGCACAGTAAAAAACAAAAACATATGCTGAAATAGACCGTTGGTCCGTTATGGTACGCCCATAACAGCTTATTACTTGTAACTTATCATGCGTAATGGCTGGCAACTAACGACGATTTCTTGGGTACTCGATGATCGTATTCACAGGACTGCAACCATGCATATAACACTGCCGATTATACTGCCGGCGGTACTCATTGTCAGGTGGTTTCCTACTGTTCCTTTTTACACCATACCGCCTACCATGTGTTTCAAACGGCACTCCGACATTCCGGCCAAACGCCAGCTACCGGAAAACAGTCGCGAAATCTAGTTTCTCTACTATCCCGGCACTCCGGCCGAACGCCGGGTGCTTGCGGTTGTTGCGTTTGACACAGGCTACCGGTCACTTGTTTATAACCGTCTGCCTAGTTAGGACTTAGAAATTGGTATGGTACTACAGCCCTGGTCCAGGAATATTCGATAGGAGACAGGACGAAAAGTACATTTACTGAATTAGTGGTGTTTATATTATGCCGGACATACTGCAAACCTACAGAGTACGTAGGTACTGCATTACGACTTACCTAAAAACGCCCTTATATCTATCTATCTGATGATTAGTACCGTATTATATGTATACGAGTACTAGAGTAAGTATGAATTATGGATTGTGCGAACTCAGTTGTCGTTATCTACCGATGCAAGCACATATATAATTTAATGCTGTGTCGACCGTGATTGCTCTTTATAGTTTATGGAAAGTTGGGCACAACAAATTGCCAATGTAAGTGCAGATGTTTTCTAAATTTTCGTGTTTGGCCACATTGGAATTAATTTCCTCTAAATTCCACGCTAGTGACGCTACTCTAGGATACTAAGGTCACGCTGACCGGTTGTGCAACTCACCTCGATGAGTTGCACTTCACTCACAGGTACGAGTATACAATAAAAAGGGCGGTAAACGTTCGGGTTAGCAATTTTCGTTTTACGTGTCGTGTGCGGTACGACTATGTACCTACTTCCATGATTCCATCTCAGACTTCGCAAGCCGCATTTCGACAAATATATTTAATTGCGTGCGGGTTGCTAGCACTTCCGTTACTTGAATTAGTTGCAATGCGGAAAACGCGCTTCGTCCCACAAAATTCGCTTGTACAACCATCTCCATGGTCTCTGGACACTCTAACTAGAGTAGGCGGAGAAGGCATACAATGTGACAGGCAAAAAAACAGACAGCTGCAGCTGTAATATCTGCAGACATCATTAGCTTAATAAATGAAGAGTTAATATTAATGTAAAGAGTTTAACATTAATTAATGTGAATAGTTCAGCAGCTTTAAGCCTATTCCATTTAATTTTCTTGAGGGCGTGTCGGGAAAAAGGTTAAGGAAGTCAATGTTGCGGAAGGAAGCGTTAGCATTCGTGTTACAACGAAGAGAGATGCTCCATATTTCATCCGTTAACATATTTTAGTTTCAGTTGTTCCCGCAAACGATGTCGATCTGTGTGCCAGTTACTGTAAATTTTGAGCAACTCCAAACTGCAGTAAATTAAGCGAGGCAACTCCTTTCAGCCCCGCTCACTATAGGCACCCCGCACCCCCATTTACTCATTTTCATTTATTTTAATGCTTTCATCCTTTTTCGTTGGCTATGGGAACTACCGTACCTATAGTGCCTATAATATATAGTGCCTATAATATCTGTAAACCACTTTTATCCGACCTGGTCAAATATTCTTGACCTAAGAAAATTTTTTCGAAAAGCGCAGCAGTACCGGTGTCGTAAGTATTTGTGTAATTTCATAATGTTGGAGAAATGCAGTAAAATCTGATTAATTTTGTAGTAATTATAACAATGTCAGTTGAGACTTCTGCTTACAATAAACAAGTAATCTTTCCAAAGAAAATGCACGGTCAGAAAATAGCTTTCTTGTGGAGCGTTTTGGTACGCATCAGTCTATCTCCAAAAAAATTATACTGCACTAAATCTTCCGATTTTGACAACAGGTAAGTATTAATCCGTACCAAAAAACATTACAGGCTGTGGTTGTGAATGTGTAGAATAATTGGATGAGTGCGTAGCACCCTTGTCTCAAATTTCTAGTATTGTTACCTTAAATTTCGTTCTCAAGTGTTGGAAATGCAGCGCGGACTGAGCGAAAAAAATTGTCAAAATAATCGGTTTTAAATATATGGCTATAAAAAGGTGCCTATAGTAGGCGAGAAAACGGGGTGCCGGTCTTAAGTAATTGAAAAGGAGTGTCTGTAATAAAACGGGGTGCAAAAAGGGATGCTGGTAGTAAACGGAAGTGCAGGGCCAGGGCCAATTTCTCCTCGCGGTGTTTGGCCGGGCAGATGCACACGGTGCTCGTGGGCAGTTCCGCGATGACGGCGTTCCAGTGGGCGCACACGAGCCGGCAGGCGATGCGCTCGTCCACGTCCAGGCAGGTGAAGATGTTCCGTTTAGATGTTCCTAGGTGCCAACAGTGTCATCCTTATAGAAAAGGCAATAATTAATATGCTGTGGTCAGTGGTCAGAAGGCCCAGAACCAGCGTAAAAAAGAACTGCTGCGGTGCTTTCGTTTCATGCATGTGCTGCCATCTATCGACTGAATAGAATATTCCAAAAGTGCAAACATAAGTAGATGCATGGTTATGTATTTAACTATTTTAGTCTATTTATGTACTCATCCCAAAAAACGTTACCTATGCTTCCGGCCCTACGATTACCATGCGCTGTTACTAACCATCAAAGAATCAAAGAAACAAGTGACAAGTCTATTTATGAAGGGTGCTGCAGGAGTTATTTATCTTGACTAATACAATCTAACCAAGTTACCAAGCGGCGCACAAGATACCAGCAATCTTTACTCCTAACTTCCTAAGTGATGTTGCGGTTATGGAATTTACTTCGAAGTTTGGAACTTCTTGTCAAACTATTCACAATAACACTCTTCACCAGTAAATTTAATTTCCATGTACACTTTCTTGAACGCATGATCCGACAAAGCTCATTGTCAGGTGACAGCAGATCCACAGCTTTTTCGTAGAAACGTTTAAATTTAAGTAATCAATGAAAGATAAAACTGATGGGCCATCTTGGGCAAGTTCATGAGCAAAAGAAATTTCTGAGTGGTAACTTGTATGCGATTTTAATATTATTGGCAAGGATACAGAACTTCCAATAACGCATAATGGACAAAATCATATGCCGGCTTTCGCACTTTTTGTTGTATGATGGCTATTGTCTATTAGAATGTCAACAATATTACTTATATTGATTAACGAGTGCAATGAAAGTAGCATGAGTACATACTTGTACATATACAATAAGGGTTCAAATATATACGTACCGTTTACTAAAAATGGTATGCGCAAATTGGAACGCAAGCAATGTCATCACTGAATTAATTTAAAATTAAAGTTTCAGCCCAAGTCCACTAATTTTGAGTATCCTAATACCCAGGGATAAATAAAGTAAGTGCAAAATCTTCGCTGCCTCTTATGGTGTTTATGGGTGCAACTTTAATTAATACAAAACAGCCGCGCCTGGAGATTTGGGCATGCAGTATGTAATTACCGTAGTTTATTTTTTGTCTGCACTATATATCTTGTCATGTTTTTTTCGTTTGTTGTAGTGGACTATTCCATTGCACTTTAGTATAAAGAGCTAGCGAGCTTTTTTATTAACCAGTTAGTTCAAATGGTCATCAGCGAGGGAGCTGGCTTTCCGTCATTACCTGTAAACAACTTACCATCTGAGAAAGCAAGAAAAAAGAGTTTTAAAGGCAGTCGAAGAAAACGACGTCTCATGCCTGCAAAAAGACGCTGTCCTATGTAATGCTGCTTCGTGACCTTTGCGTAATGCGGCTGTTCCGCAATCTGTATCAGGCTTACCGGTCTACATATCTGCAAACCAACAGAACAGTGCACCGCACTTTCAACGCTGCACTGGTGGTGTGTTTCTTGGGAAGCAGCTAGTGGTATCCGAAAAACGAGATTTGAGCTTGTTATGCTACATACTGCATAGCAGACTGGTTTGGGGAAATTTGGTTTCGGAAATCGATTTGACTTTCATTCCTGCCAAGCTAACGTTTGTCACGCTGCGTGCTCGCCTATCCTCTCCCTCTGGTATTTGCTTTCAACATTGGCATGTGCAGCTGATCTGCTCGCTGTCCCTGGTGCGCGTCTTGATCCCTTTCAGCCCAGCTACACTCGCTGCAGCCCAAATATCCGTTCCAAAAAGAACCGTTATAAATTATGTTTGTCTCTTGGCTGCACAGCTCCGGCACGGTCACACATAAATCAAACCAATTGCACATCACTCGGCAGGGCATGGCTGTAACCGGTTGGACATTTATGGCTTTCCTGCTCATCTGAGCTGGAGATATCTATCCATAAATGAGCCCCGGCCATATTCAACTCCTAAACCACCATCAAGAAAGCTCCTCTAACTATACCCTGAGGAGCGCAAAATGTGGGCTACAGTCTTTCTATCTTTCCTGTGGCGCATGATTTTCTTCCATTCCATTAATTTCTCTATGAAATTTCCTACGCGCTCAGCGTGGATCGTGCGACCTAAGACGGCATACGTGTTTGTGCGATTGTATTGTACCAAACTACTTGTATCACAAATTCTGTTATGTAGCGATATACAGCTATGTAGTATACTTAGCACAATGTGTTGTACAATATGATGCAACGCATTACGTAGTATGTTCTGTACATTACTGTGTCGCGTACCACTCAAGCTTCCATTAGTTTTATTAAGTGGAGAACCGAAAACTCGAATGTTTCCACATGTAAAGTCCACACCAGCTGCATCCAATACGCAGAATGGTTGTTAATCAAAAGCTGAAGTCGTAAATGTTTGTTGGTGGCTGATACAGCTGTTAATAGTAACTTATGACAGCCCTGCTTGCCAATATGTTAATACTGGAAGCAGTAAAAAGTGCTTGCAGCAGCCTGCGTTCATAATTTCGTGTGTATCAAATTTACAATATATAATACATGTTAAAAAATTAACTTTATTGTTGGTCCTAACCATAATTGCAAAACGTAAGAGAAAAATACTGAGATGGCAAACCAATAATCAATAAAGGTCAGTTTCGTATCTGAATTATCGTCATTATTTGACAATTCCGGATTCCCATATATTTTATGAAATCATGTATTCGGGTTGATTTAATCCAAATGTATCAGCAAATTTTGTGCAATATCAGTAATAAGCACTCAACATTTGAACTCTAGTTACGTAACAGTTATGCAACAGTAACAATTAAGGTCAAGCCAAACGAAACCGGAAATTCCAGTTAATACTACGAATATTAATCGCAAAGGTTACAAAACTTAAACAACTGACATGCAGGAGATAAAAAAATAATAAAACGGAGACCAAAAGATGCACTAGACAAGTTCGTTGTGTGGCAGCAGAACAAGGGAGATAACTGGTATGATGTGACGTACAACTGTGGCAATCAGTGCGGAGCATGTGACTACTTGGGCTCTGTCTTGGTTGCCGTGGAGGAAGCGGCCGCTCCTGATCCGTCGGGACTGTCGGGCTGCTGATTGAGGCTGGTCAATTTTTGCTCTTTCTTCCATTTCATACGGCGATTTTGGAACCTGTTAATTACCGAATGTTTCATAATCGATCAAATTGCCAGTTATACAGTGAACTCGCTTGTATTGTTTAAACTTACCAAATTTTTATTTGCCGCTCTGTCAAGCCTAACGAATGGGCAATCTCGATTCGCCGCCGGCGAGTCAGGTATCGGTTATAATGGAATTCTTTTTCTGTTTAAGACACAGACGGTTAAAAAAATATCTAATGCACTGCTAAATATCTCGGCGATATTTTTCAAGCCGCTATGATTTATTGACTGCTCAGTGCTCACCGAGCTCCAGAGTCTGATAACGGGTGTACGTCTGACGCGTGCGCTTGTTGCCAAATCCGCCGTCTAGAAAAAAACCGGTCATAAAGTAATCTCCAAATGGTTCATTAAAGTGCTGAATTCATAAGCAAGAAATTTATGAAGTATCAAAATAAGGAAGAGCCCTGTTTGCAGTAATAAAATCTAAGTACTAGGTTTTACTGGCCTTCAAATGCTGATTTTATTGGCAATTAGCCTGTCATGACGATTACACCTGCCACATAACCATAAATTTAAAGCATTACAGAGATAACTTGTTCTCTTTTTGCTGAAATGCATTTCTTTGACTTTTCAAAGTGCTTGTCTTAATGATAATCGTTCACCTACCAATAAAAATGTCATTAATTATTGTTTACAGTTTTTTTGCGGCGGCTATGCACGTATGAACGGCATTTGCCTCAACTCTCGAATTTTAGCATAAACAGCAATCCTTGCCGTTCGTTCAAGACGTTAGCGCGCCCACAATTTTTGCATTTGTTTTATAAAGAATATTTCAATAAGATGATTAAGAACGATTAATAAGTAAAGCAAACAACGATAACAGTAAGATCAGTATATCAAAACTGCCAAAAAATCTCTTTCTGACATCATTTGAATTTCGAGTATTCATTTGCAGGGTGCTCTTGCAGACTGTTTGAAAATCATTCCTCTTTGACACTTTCAATGTTATATAGTTTTCTGCTTTACCTACATATATACAACCATCCTTTCCAATAATTATCGAATTTTACGATATGATATAGCTGACATTACATTGCGTTTTCGATAACCGTAATCAGATGTTCAAGAATTTATTCAAAGGTCATCGATTTCTGGTCGTCTCTATAGATATGCGGTTTCATTTGACTTTGCTTTTCTCACAATATTATTTACTGATTTGTTTAGCTCATCGCATTATTAGCTATAAACCATAAACATAACCATAGCCCTTACTTACTTTAATACATTTCCAGTTGAGATATACTAGGCATGAGATATTTTCTAACTTAAGTAGATGCATGTACTTTATCGCAAGGTAATTAATTATCATTTTAGATTTTATAAATAACCTGCATAAATATACAAAGATGCTGCTGTTTATGTCAAATAGTTGCAAAAATAGCGAAGAAAATCAAATCCCATTATCTCATGAAATCCCATTATCAAATCCCATCAAATCCCATTATTATACGGGTGTTAGCAATCATGCTCTCACTAAACCAGAAATTAATTTTAAAACCTAACTGAAGATTCCACTAAACTGCGCTTATATCTGTAAATACATGGTAGTGCAAACTTTATTTGGCTTTCAACGAAAATAATGGTAACTGTCAACATATTTTAAATAAAATTTATAACAAAAATGTATTCTAATTGTTGCTGCATTTTCCGGCTTTTCCCAGAACTTTATGATTACCTGCATAGGTGCGCATCCAAGGGTATAAAGGAACTTTTTGGCTAAAACCAAGCGAAGCCGCTACGGAATTCGGAGATTCGGCGCCCATCTGCAGATGATTTGTTGGGAGCGTAGGTGAGATGGGATTAGCGTGGTGGTGTGCATGCGCATGATATGCAGCCATATTGGCCGCCACCATGGCCATATTGGCGGCCATGGTGTTTCCGGGATAACCCATTCCAGTGTGACTGTGATGAGTATCGGCGTGCTGTGGAGAGAAACCTCTGGGATCTTGATAGTAACAATTAGACGTTGAATCCGATGCCGCTGCAGCTGACGATTTGCCGCTGGCGTTGACTTGCGAATGCGGTGACCTTAACCCAGCATAGGGCGAAACGGCGAATGAGCCCCCGTAGGCTGTCGCCGTCGGATTGGGATTGCCGAAATACGAATCACTGGTCACGGTGTTGGCGGCATTTCCGAATGCACCCGCATTAGAATATTTGTAGGAAGAATAGTGATCCTGTAGTGTAGCGGCGGTACTGCCGGTAACTGCCGCGGGATACTGTGCCGCCGCGGCGGCAGCGGCATCGGTGGCCGCGGCGGACGACGAGGATTGCCACATTGACGGATTAGGAAAATAAGAGCCGATCATTTTTTCTGGAAAAGTGTCGTTTTGAAAGGCCAAATAGGAACGTTTGGATGGGTATTATCAGGATATAACAGCAGGAGATGATGACAGACGAAAACAGCTAGATGCGCTTGGATATATCACAGTGGCAATGGACAATAAGCTTAACGATTATGACACAATAAAAGTCTAAATTATTATTTAGAGAAGAATTTATACTGCTCATTATTGTCCATCATAAATGGGGACTTCGCGTGGCACACCAATTACAATTTTATGAAAACTCCCTGTTTCCGTGATAGGTTTTGCGCGCCCAATGAGATCAGATGTGCACACTAACTTCCAGTAAAACCACAATCGCGAATGATCCACTCATATGGATTTTATCGCTTGCTCTCCTATCACTCTTAACAGCACATCAAACTGGTCCTCCCTGTGCAACGCAACCGGCCAAACGGCATCTGCGCCAAGTGCTTATATGCAACTGTGCAAAGCATCCGTAAAACTTGAACAGTTTACTGGGCGAATATTGCGACGAAATTGTCGAATGTCAAATTTCGTCCGCATGCACTGTTTATTATCCACTAAACGAGATTAATGCCGGTTTCTATTTGGCGCACCGACTTCGTATCAATCTAAGCACAGTGCACGCATACGCATACGCTACATAAAGAACGCAATACGGACTATAACGCCGCTGATGGTCTAGGAAATCAATGACAAACCTCCTAACGAAACGAGACTGTACGGACTGGTGTGTAAGTGGCCAGGCAAGAAGCTAAGAAATCCTATCTAGCAGTTGTCGAGACAAGCGAAAATCAACGAATCAGATCGCGCCAGCCATAAATTGAGGTTTTTTGCATCGTATAAACTGGTCGAATTGAAGTAAGTAAAAGTATGCTGAACAGTGAACAGCGATCACTGATGTGCGCAAGCATGTCCAGTTTTAAAATGTCGAGGAATTGATTCTGCGCATAACAAGCAAAAGGGCATGAAGGCACAATTTTTAAGAGATCCAGTTATTGTTTTAGCAAATACATTCGTACTGAGTACGAATACACAAATAATTTTTGATTACATAGGATCCAATGACCGATTTTTCTTTTGTATATCGATATCATTAAGCAACATGCGTTTCTATCCAATATCTGCATTCTGCATGCATAATCAAAGGAGGTAAAGTTTCTTTGATCAGCGCAGGAACATTGCATTGCATGGGTGGTTTGTGAACACCTTTTTTTACTCCATTTATCACAAGGTCTGTCGCTTTTAATTAAAATTTTGTAAACCACACATCAACGGACATTATCAAGTAATATTTATAATAGCTTATTGGCAATACAATCATGAATAATTTCTTTATTCTACATTAATCAACTTTTTGACATTATAAACTAGCGAACTCGTTAGGTCGCATTCGACGCCTCGAGATAACTCATTATTTTTGCCGCACGAAAACCAGTTAATGCCCTTTTGAATCACGTCGGCTCGTGCTTTCATGTTGCCGAAAGGCGAAAGCTATATATAAACATTTTTGAGCAGAGATAACAGCTGTTGCTCCTTAGTACGCATGGTTCGCAGATTAAAACAGGCGAACTGTATTTTAAAATTTTAATTTGTTATTACATAGCCAATAATTCTTCCAGAGTCGGCTAGCACGGGGTTAAACTGAACTGCAAATCGGACAAAGCAGCTGGTGTTTGTAATTAGCGTTGCTGTTGGGAAATAAGATATCTTCATACCACCGGCATCGAAACTCCCTTGTAAAATATCTTTTACGTTCGTGAAATGAAGACAATTTGCCATTGAACTAACAAGATTGGTCGTAAAAGCCATTACGTTCCGCGTAGAAATTGGCACTAGAATCGGACAAATGACCCGTTAAAATTTCATGGTGATGCTTAAATGTTCTCTTTCCTTCAAAGGCGCGCGTGCGCCTAGTTTTATTTGCCAGAATATCTAGCTACTCACAGCTTCCACGTAATCAATTTGAATTCAGTCCCATTTGCAGATAAATTGTTGTGATGCGCGAAAAATCAATGGCGGAAACAATTCCAGCGGTCAATGTTAATATTTTTGCATAATTTTATACAGAAGTCACGACTAAGGTACTGTGCTTGCTATTGATGTTTTCGAACCTGAATTTTAAATGACTGTACGCTATTAATTTTTGTATAGGTCACTTTCGTATTTTAGTGGCGCCTTACGCAGATTTAGTCTGTCTCAAACAGTCTGTGAATTCTGGAAATTTCAAAAGTATTTGTTAGAGGATCAACGTATAGCTAATAGCTGTAACTGGTACTCTGGAATTTAAATGCCCCAATACTGAGCGATCGGTCGGTTTCGATCATAAACATTATTAATAAGGGTTTATATGGTTACGATAATTTGTATATATTGCACACCTCCTTGAAATTATTTCTTATTGTGAACACATAATTTTACAGTCGACGGCAACACAGCTGACACATCCGAACAACAGATTAAGATGTTTATCGGCTCCATGGTTAAATGAAAATGCACAGCAGACACTAGCAAAATTTATTGCATCTTGGATTTGTGGCTTGGCTAGATCTACAGCTATTAATATCTATGTAGTTTGACGACAATTTTACTGTCATACATTTCCCGAGGTTGTGCACTTCCACCAGCAGTCCGACGCAGACACAGTCAACCGCTGAATTATTTATATTTTTATGCCACGCCAACTAGTTGAAATTTTGCCGTTATGTACATACAATATATGATCGGCTTTTTCTTAATCATGCATATGACCAGGCTGTGCAGCGTGGCTGTTTGATTTACAGTTAAGAATTATTATATAAATTTCTTAAGAATGTGCATTTGGAACTTCACTGCAGTCTAAAGTTATTTGTTCACAAGGCGTAGCATACAACTTCAAAAACTCACACCAACCGAGGAGTCACCGAAAGACGAAATTTTATCGCCAACAGTTTTAATGGAAAACCATATTTATGGTTAATGTGCTTCTTTATATTAGCTGAATGCAAAAATATAGGCAGTGTCAGTAGTCAGCTTAAGGAAAATTAACAGCACAATTACTTGCAGTTGCATATCATGTATGTGGATGTTCAGGCATTACCAGGAACACATTTTATAGTCTACCAGACTCTACCTCACTCTTTTTCTTTATGTAAAGTGCATTATTATATCTAAAACATATAGGAGAAACGTAATTTTATACTAGATTCCCTAACATATGCTTACCATTAATTACAGGTTAGTTACGCTACAGATACCATTATTGCGCTATGAAGTTGAAACTGCTGCATTGGATCAGCTAGTCTATCCTTGCATACCATCATCAATATAATTATTATGAATATTAAGAATGCTTGTTACTTATAAAATAATTACTTAACTAATTTGTAATATGTAGAATAGCGCAAGCAATTCACCAACAACTGTACGCATTCAGGATGAATATAAATCACATTCAGCATAATAACAATTTTTCTTGGTGAAATCATGTGCCGACAAGAACCCACCTGAGGCGACCAAGCGGAAGCGTGACGTAAATTAAATACGCTTCCGCTATGTGTTGCCGACTACATTAACGTTTAGGCGAGACCTTGACAAAAACGCCAAGCTTGAGAGCTTTGTATTCATTACACATGGGCGAACGAAGACATTTTTCATATATCTTTATACTGCGCTGGTGCATGTCCACATTTGTCGGTCTAGCGATACAGGTATCCTAACAGAAATGCGCTTTTCAGGTGACAAACATATTTTTCGATCGCAAATAGAGACTATGGCGACTATGCAAAATGGCTGCTGAACAGTTAACACCCACTGCTACACAAAAGGACGGTACATTTCAGTATAAATCATGTGGTAATGATAAAAGGTTTCAATACGACAATGAAAGCCATTTAAAAAATTTATGTCTGACACTAATGTGACAGTAAAATTTCCCGTAAGAATCGAAGTATTGTTAACCACCGCAGAGGTTGGACGTGCGTATATGTACTGCAGTCGTTTTAGGTTATCCTGTGTCAGTCGGGATTTAAGGATCGTTCATTTCTTGTGGGCATAATATATTATACGTACTCGTACCTCTAAAGAAGTGGTCAGGCTATTAAAACGTGCCGACATGTCCTGACAGAGACGTACCGGGATCGTAAACCCATAATCGTAAAGCTACCTAAATGTGTCTGTGGAGTGGTGGTCAACCCAGGACACGGACGACATTAGCCACCACAGAGATGCACCGGTGCTTTATGATTTGTGCGAGACTGTTTGTTTGTCTTCGACATTAATAAGACCATACAGATGTATGCCACCGCGAGTAACTGCGCGACCATACGCGGCGCTGGCGATAAATATCGGCTGAGCGGCATCCTGTAAGAATTTGCCTTAATTGACGATAAAACTTTTTATGTTTCTCCAAATGGTCACCATACATTTGAAGAACAATTGCAATGGTTTGCAGAAGTGGTGCTTGCCCTTATCCCATCACAACAACCCTTACAGGCAGAATGATTCCGAGTCTGCTTTAATGCAGACGCGGAACCTTATATTCGTGGTCATTTTGATCGAAATGTGGGTTGCACATAATTATAAGCGCAGTGGAATTTTGTTTGTGATGTTTTAAAAATGATTGATAGTACAGCATATATGCAAAAGCTGTATTCTGTCTACAAGCAATTAATGAATATTTTTACAGGGTTGAAGAGTACTGAATGTTATGTACCCTATAAAATATGTTACAGATCAACTGCTCAAAATGGTTAAAAAAAGTGAAAGTGCCATTTCCTTTAAATTACAAATTAAATCGAATGTTTTCTGTTAGGAGAATAATTCGAGGGAACCTCGGATTTCACATTTACAGTCGATAGTCTTGCCTTAGACTTTATACAGATAATTTTTGAATAGAACTTATAGGTTTCTACATTCAGGTTTCTACATTCAATTGCTGTAAATCCGAAACAGAAGGCGCACAGTGCAAAGTACTTGCATTAGGTGAACGCCAAAACCATACCGCACCGCTATTGTCCTTAAAGGACAACAGCGGTGCGGTATGGTTTTACAACACGGCGGCATCGGATCCAATTTAGATGACTGGGCAAACACCGCTCTTCTTGCGCCAGCGTCTTACTAATTGTCATATTATTCAGACTTGGTATAGTTTCATTGATGGTCTAATTGTTGGCTA
Source organism: Paramacrobiotus metropolitanus (assembly GCF_019649055.1). Lineage (NCBI taxonomy): Eukaryota > Metazoa > Tardigrada > Eutardigrada > Parachela > Macrobiotidae > Paramacrobiotus > Paramacrobiotus metropolitanus. The sequence goes on along the minus strand of NW_026570328.1, from coordinate 28,870 downwards.
ATTAGGTCTGAATCAAGCAGGATCGCTTCGGCTGGCAGTTGCCGTAAATACGGAGTGTTTTGCTGCTCGGACACCTTAACTACCAGGACACATGGGGTCAAACGAGCCACATTGTCGGACACGATCGGATACACATACAGTACTAGTAAGTACTACCCTAGTAGCAAGGGCAAACTACACACAATTCCATTGCGTTCACAGAACATAATAATACTTATTGATGATGCGAGTCCTTTTCTCTGCGTACGATTAAAATGTTTTTCCATGTTGCCGTATGGGTAAAAATTATCAGAGTATGATTAACTACGTACGTAGCTTATTAATGTCATACTTACAGTGTGCACTGAGTGGCGTGCAGATATTGCATATAAATACGATACGCATACATTTCAAAATTCCGCATCTTAAAAAATACGCGGTTGTAGCCGTTCTTTGGCTTTTGAAAATCCCATTAATAAAGACGTGATTTTAAACGGATATTCACTTTATTGTTAAAACAGAGGAGTGCAGCCAATATGGACGGGCTTGAACATATTGAAGACCGACGAGCATGAGATTTTGTTATATCTACGGACATACGCATGTACTGCAAAGTGTACAATACGTTCATTATTACTCCACATGCATGCTTGTTGGAACGCATATTCGATGCGCTCTATTGATTGAAATGTGGATAAAACTGAAGAGCGCTACCGCATATCTTTGGGTTTAATTAAACTAAGTTAAATAAAAACAGTGATTCATGTCATGGCAGAAAAATGATCCTGCTTTTGAACGTTTGTACGTGAAATCTTGATACATGCAAAGTATTTTCGCGCCAGCTGAGGCAAACTGACTTTGTCATAATTTTCGATTTTTACTTCACTGTTCTAGGCTTCTAGCCTATCGGAATGTTATAGCTTTCGATCGCAATGAGCACTGCAGATAATCTAGTTTTTCCAATATGTTGTATTTATAGTATTGCACTTTTGTCTAAAGTGGATGCTAAATACAATAACTGCAATAATCTACATATCACGCAAATGCATATCTGCATGTACAACGGTATCAGATCCAGGCCACTGTTTGCACTCTAACAATGCAGAGCACAAAAAGATGCGATTTGGTTTAATTCACTGCAGAACAAATCGTCTGTCCATAAGGGAATTATTTATTCGTAGTTTGTTCCAAGCTTGCCCGGAAGCAAGTCTGCGATGGATCCGAAGATCTTTTGGTACGACGTCAATCGTTAACCTACACTTTTATCCTATAACTTATTACCAGAAACAAATGTTTGGTAGGCAGATAACAGATATCGACAACATTGGTAATTGTAAACCTTGTGTAAAACCATATACACAGCAACATTCGAAACCGTCTTTTGTACCAGTAGCCAACTATTTGAACAACATTTCTATCTATTATTGTTTATTAGTTACAAAATTAATTTATTTTGAAATATACAGGCCTGTTAATGGTTGGCGACACATTAACCGAGCGCGGAATGCTTAATCCCAGCGCATTATGGGGTCCACAAGTACGCTGTCATTTTCCTCTTTTGCCATTCATGCCATTTCCTACGCTTAATGGATTTAAGGCGTTATACAGCGTAATGCTTTTAAGCACTCTGGGTATTACGGTTGAGTTTAAAACAAGCGTATGCACGACGTTGTACTGCTTGACCTTTTGGTATGTGTATTGCTTGGACATCAGCTTGTGGAATCATCATTCATATCTCTTTGGACTGATAGCATTTCTTTTCGTCCTGAGTGCAAACCTTAGAGAAAAATTACCCTTTCCGGTTGATGGTGAACACTATACTGTGCCTAACTGGATTTATCACCTGCTACGTTTTCAAGTTTTCATAGTGTACTTCTTTGCCGGTACGTGGGTTTATTATGTGAAATGCCGGATGCGTCACATTTTAGTAAACATAAAAACTTCCATACTATTTATTGCACAATCATGATTTAGCAAAGTAAGTAATAGCCAGCAACAACACGATAAGTGCCAAATATACACAACGTTAACGATTTGATTTAATGTGTAGGTTTGAAGAAATGGGATGTGGACTGGTTGAAAGGGTATTCGGTTTCCGGTATGAGCGAGAACTGGGCATTTTTTCCCTTGAGGTACGGAATGAAACCAATTTCATTTAAGCTATTCTTGATTAGTCTTATTCCTGTATTCAATCTGCAGGCTAATGTTGGGGAAAGCTTCAGTAGACCTTTATTTTATCCACTGGATAGGATTTGCTTTCGATCTATCTGTGGGATTCTTTCTCTTTTGGAGACGAACGCGTGCTTATGCGTACGCTGTATGCTGCGCATTTCATTTCCTCAACTGCACGGTATTCGAAATAGGTGAGCTGTATAACAGTGTGACATCATTCAAAGAATAACAGAAATAAAAACGTATAATATTGGTTATATTACTTATAATTCTGTACAGAACGTAGCTTAAATTATGCTCACACGCACGGGCTGCTCTGTACATGTTCTGCACAGAAATCGCTGTTTAGTTACATTACAAAGTCAGCGAATTTCCACCTATTAATACTTTATTCATATTTGAAATTTTTCCAGTTTTGCTTCCAGTTAGCCATAGCTGAATATTATTTTTTGTAGGGATGTTTCCTTACGCCATGATAGTGCTTTCTTTGATATTTTTTCCACCCTGCTGGCCGGTTGATTTACATGTACGCTTAAGAAGATGGCTCGAAATATTGATACCAATGCACCTGTTATGGGGAAAGATTCCAGTGATGCGGTATCAAGTTTTCTGTCGGAAACCTATTGAAAGGTTACAGAAACCATCATGCAAGCCGGTTAGGAAATATGCACTGGGACTGATAATCTCTTCTTATGTATGTATCCAAATATTTCTGCCTTTCTCACACATTGTATTCCAGGTACGCAAACATTCGCTCGTTGACCATTGCCCTACGAATTCTTGTAAAACATTAAAGTTTGGAACATCGTTAAGTTAAATCCATGTCAGGCATTATAGGGTTGTAATACATGGACAAATTCACTGTACGGATATTCGTGGGATATGATGGTGCAGCAGTGGCAAATTCAACATGTGAAAATCACCCTGGAAGACCGATCATCGGCGCATTCTATCCAGAGAAGGAGCCTCAAACCGGATATTTGGACAGCAAATAATAGATTTTCGTATCAGGCATATCTGGCCAAACAACTTGCTGAATGCATTGCGAAGAGATTAACTGCGTCTCCGAAAGCGAATACGTCCTCTCATTCACAAACACTGGCTGTGTATTTTGATGTATGGATCGCCATGAACGGAGGATTCAAACAAAGAATCTTTCGACCGGATGTCGATTTGGTTACAGCTCCATGGTCACTGTTCTCACCGGTGGACTGGGTTCTTCCGCAGATTATGAACCGTACTGCTTTTGACCGTTTGACGAATGAGTTAACAGCAAGCAAACGCACAATTCATCCTAACGTAACACTTGTATACGTGGCCGATTTCCCAGGTATGACGAACGGGAAAGCAGTTTACCATACAGATGGACAACTTCCTTAAACGAAGCACCGAAGATCTTCACTGCTCTAAAATTATAGAGAAACAATAGTGCAATAGTTTAAAGCTCAAGTGTAGGCTCACACTGTAAAAACTTATAAAGCAGCATACTTGGCTAATATTATTATGATGTTTAATGGCCATGATCGTTGTGCTGCAAGATTTGCAATTGTCAGTTTGTTAATCGGTCAACTGCAAATCTTGCGACGCAGAATTGTAGGTATGTGTGCGTGCCTGTAATTTTGTGTTGCAAGACAGTTTTTAGTTTTGTCGTCTGCATTTGCATGCGCATTAGCATCAGTTTATGTACTCCGTATTCTACAGGTTATTCCCTGCAACAGTACATCCCAGAGAATTTTGGAAGAGTAACACTGGATGTACTGAAGGGTACGGTTAATGTTACGGTGCCATCCAGTTCCATTGTATCGGGTTCGACCACAAATATTTCACCAAACGGAAGTGCTTTTTTGCCGGATAACGCTACATCTGTTGTTACGGTCGCCGGAAGCGAGCCAGCGATTTACTTATTGTCCTCTATTTGACAATTTTTCGGCAAAAGCTTTTTTACGGATATTGCCGGTTGCTGCGAGAAACTGTAAAACCACTTTCCTGTTTTTCTTGGACCGGTTAAAGTTTTATTGTGATTAGTTTTCTCAGCGACATCTTGCGTGCGGCGTTTTGTATCGGTTATTTTGTAATACACGATTTGCATAGACTTTCTGTTTTGGTACTGCATGGTGCATGTAGAATATCGCAGTTCTGATGTACATACACTAATTGATAAATACAGCAAAAAAAATATTCTGCTGATGGTGAGTTGCTAACTTGCTATTCTAAAAGTCTTTTTTATCACTCATCCCGTTAAGACGCAGTTATGACAAAAGTTCTGAACTGTGAGAAATGATAAAGAAAACTTGTCATGTTAACTTAACCACAACTGTTTTCGCGCTGCTACGCAGATGCGTGAATCAATTAATCATAAAATGGTAAGTAATAAATAACTTTTAAAAAATGGTATCATGGCTCGTGCAGTAATCAATAAGGCTAATAGACTGTGTAATGTAATGTAATTATCAGATAAGGTAAGCGGGTGTAATCAGTAAAGATCTTTCTTTTTCAAAAAGTTGTAAATGATTTTTACCGCTAGAATACAATAAACTGAATAAAGTAAAAAGGTGGTAAAGCAAAATTAATGCGATAAACATAGTACGAGTAGATCACTCAAGTCATTTCTGCACTCTGTGTGAGTGCAGCAATACTTTCTTTACCATTGACAGTTGGCCATAACTAATGGCATGGCGTAGTGGTACCGTATCTTGTGACGATGAGTCGAGATGTAAGAATTTTCCATTGTGCATCGATTCTATAGCAAGTAGCCACTAGCTGCTAACTTTTGTTTTCCTGTTTACTCGTCTTATTAAGAGATTACTCGCGTCTGGAATAAGATGACGAAAAATCAAGCTTTGTTATTTGATCGGCTTTCGGAATGGATGCAATGCTTCTGTGTAGTCACGTTCGATTTGGAGCTAGGACAGTCCATGGAGGTTTGTAATGCATGTCTTACATAATGTACTGGAATCTAGAAAGTGGAAAGTCAGTGTTGTCGCTCGAAGAACTAGGATGAATTCATCAGCGCCTCCATTGCATTGTTTGATACAATTTGCAGGTCGTTTGTCCGGGGACCGTGCAGTTGACAGAGCAGGACAAGAGCAACATATGCTACCTCGCTTTTCCCGATTCCAACTCGGGATGCCTGGGCGATACATCCTTCCATTTCCGCATTCATCTGATATTCGAATCCCCCAGTGGCTCCTACTTTGACCGACGGAAATCCCTGGTCAACTACAACCGCAGCTGTGCTCCCAGCCTGCAAACGGATCTCGGAATGCATTTTGGTTATGTCTGCTTTCGCCAGGTGAAGGATCGCTCCGTGCGCCGTGGCTACTTCCAGAAATCCGTCGTCCTCATCACCAAACTCCCCTTCCTGAATATATTCCGCGAAGTGCTGCAGTTGGTGGCCCCGGAGTTCTTTGAGAACGGGGTGCAGGCGTTGGAGTTCGCCTGCAAAGAGATGGATCGCTGGCCCAGTTTGCAGGTGGGAGTGCCGCTCAGTCTGCCCCTGTTTGGACATACTCTCAATGTGACGATTCCCTCCCTTGCTGGATGGGGCGCTGCCCGGGGCATCGTATCCTTCCAATTTATCAGCATTCTCATCCTCACTTAATATTCCCATCACTTCGATTCATGATTTGGATTTTGCCAAGACATTCCATGGATTTTTATCGCATTTGCATATTTTTTGGGAGTTGGTGCTGTGCAATGAACCCCTGGCGGTTATCGCACCCAGTCCCACAGTCTGCTCAGAAATTGTACAGGGGCTGATATGGATTATTTGGCCGTTAAAATATGCGACCGATTACCGACCGTTTTTCACCATTCATGATCAGGATTTTAAAGACTACACGACGCGAACGCAGTCCCCTCCTCGCAATATTTTGGGAGTTACGAATCCCTTTTTTGTCAAAACACTGCAACATTGGCCGCATGTCATACGCGTCGGAGAGGACGATAAAAACAAGGCAGATGTGCGTGGATTGTTTATTTTGATTCATTTTTTGCTTTTCTTTCCTATAAAAAATTTCCATTCGTTAATACGTAGTAATTACGGCCACCACTCGTTAATAATATGTTAGTGACTCAGTGCTTATTTTAATATTTGCATTGTCTTTTTAGGACAGCGCCAAAACAAAAACTCCGTTTAAGTTGTCATCAACTGTGGATTTCAAGCAAGGGTTATACAGCGAATATAAACCATATTTAAACAAAGATAAAGCCCTTATCAAGCGATTGCAGAAGGGTATTCAATCAAAACGTCCTACTGAAGCGCAGTCGTCACTGATTAAAAAGTATTATTACGAGTTAACCCGAAGTTTTCTGATACCCCTGGAACGTTATGTGTCAACACTTATGCCATTATTGCGCGATATATCGCCTTTTCGGATGCCGCCGACATTACGGGATTTTAATGTTGAGGAGTTTCTTGAAACGGTCGAAGTTGCCGGTCCTCAGCTCACATCCGGTACGAAAGGTGATTGGCAAGGATTGTACACCTCATTCTTGAAAAGCGAAAATTTCGGACACTGGTTTCAAATGCGGAAAGCCGAAATCAATCAGAAACTGCGATTAATACACCTGGAAGCGGTTGCAAATGCGGTAAGCGGATCCAGCTCGCACAGACTGATAATAAGCTATGGGAAAGTTTACATTGTAACTAGGAAGTCTGAATCAACTTAATCAGGTTGTAGCAATATTTGTTTGGGAGTTTGCATTTGGTTTGATTTCATTGACCGGCTTAGAAAGAAAGTAAAGTCGCATAGCGTTCACTGCACACTGCGGTAAATTCCGGGATTAGTGCATTGCTTGTATTGTTGACATCCTTTTGCAGGACTTAGAAGCTTGGAGTACTGCAAAGTCGGAAGTGGAGTTGGTGGATATGATACTGCAGATCCGGTCCCGCGTCCATAATGTTCGTAACGATGGAACGGTAATCGCCCCTGATCTTCATGCGAAGTTGCGGCAGTCGCTGGAGACAGTCATGGGGAAACTTCCTCCCGATCTCAACGCCGCTATAAAAAATAATCAAAGAAGCGGGTCATTTGTCTAAAAATACTTGAGCAGTCTTACTGATCTGGTGATTTGCAAGTTGCAACTTGTCTGAACTTTGAATTTGTTTCCTGATTTTATCTTTTACAAAAAAGTATCTTGAGTTGAAGTTAAGTTCTTGCTTTTATGGTCAAACGATTTCTAATACGTTTTGTTGTTATACTGTCTGCGCCTTTTTCAGACTTGTAAATGGTAATATGTACTTGGTGAAATAATAAGGATACTGAATGTGTAAATTATATGGGTATGAAAATAGTTCTGGATGCCACGATTTCTGGTGAATGGAAAATTATCAATTTCGCAGTGGACCTCAGTGGTCACTATAGCCTGCAGGTGATCTTGTAGTAACTGATGGTTTATTTGGCAACAACCAATCAAATAACAAAAATCATATACTTGCGTATATTACGTGCCGCGGTTTCCCTATTGAATAGTCGAAGATTGGAAACATCCTCCAATGTGTCAACTTCTTATTTGTATTAGTTGTTAGTACACTACTTCTTCTTTAACTACAGTAATAGTAGTTTTTCTCTGATACTACATACACAAATTTTTTTTAAATAAGTACTGTTACCCAAGCTGCCGACCGCCCTGGCTAGTTGTTCAAACAGTCATAGCCGTATAAATCAGTCGTTTTGTGACTTGTCCGTTTTTTTATTACTTATGCCGCTTTTATGAGTTTTATCAAACTTCTAACTGTCCGAGGTTTGTACAGATTTTACTCGTTTTTTGTTAGGCTTGAAGGATTGATTTCTGAATTTTCCGAAATTACGGTCAGCAAGTTTGTTTACCAGCTGCGAAGTTTGTATAATCTCTAAACCCGAGTCACGACTGTTACCCGCGCCGGGCCGCGCGCGCTAACTACAGAGTCCTACTGCACTGTGCGGTCGTGGACCATAGCCTAATGGATATGGAGTGATTCTGGACTACTAGTATTGATTAACCAGAGCAAGTGTCGGTATCGGATCGCAGACAGATATGGATGGGTTTTTTGTTAAACCTGGAGGCCATAAATCTGCAAAGGTTGACAGGAATCAGAAACGCGGAGCGGCTGCCAATGGATCTCGAGGAGGAACCCGCGGTTCGCGGAGACCTGGTAGGGGTTTCCGCGGACGAGGAGGCGCGCGAGGGCAGCCGCCAAATGGCCTTACGAATGGCACACGCATGCAGCAAAGCCGGAAGCGGTTTAGGCCGGAAGACGAAGAGATTTCCAGCGGCGAATCTGAAGAAGAGCAGGAACAACAGATCACGCTACAGGCTGAGCATTCCGAGTCAGAAGAAGAAACTGAGCAGGAAAAGCGGTTGCGGCTGACGAAGGACTATCTTCAGCAGTTAGAGGACCAGAGCGATATTAAACCAGTTGATGAGAAACTCCGTGAAGAGGTTCTCGAAGCGGCGGGGAAATTGCGGCGAGCGATTGCGCAACAGCTGGTGCAGCCTGATGTCGCCGCTGAAGGCACACTTCTTATGCTACGCGGGCATAGCGGACATAAATTGTCAGCCACCTGTGTTACCTCCGATGGGAAGTTCATTTTTTCAGGTATTGTTGCAATGTTGAAAAAATAGGTGTGCCGTCATTTGATAATTAGTATAGCCATTTGTTTATGATTTTATTCGGAGAATTTCAGTGCGTTGATTTTAAGATAGGCGCTAATCGAAATTTATATCCTTAATGTTTATTCGCAGGAGGTAAAGAGGGATCACTAATAAAATGGAGCATGGAAGCAAAGAAAGTACTGCTCAGAATCCTCCGCGATAAAAGTGAAGCGTTGGGGCATTCCGGTGCCATAACGTCATTATCTTTGTCATCTGATAGCAAATTTTTGGCCAGTGCGGCTACGGACAAACTGATAAAAATCTGGCTAACCGCTGGTTTTGAGCTGTACCACACGTTCAAAGGACACCGGGATATTGTGTCCGGCGTAGCATTCCGCATGGGAACTCATCAGCTGTTCAGCTGCAGTCATGATCGGAATGTCAAAGTGTGGAATGCCGCTGAGAAATCTTACGTGGAGACGCTGTTCGGCCATCAGCATGCGGTAACCGGTATCGACAGTTTCCATAAAGAGCGCTGCGTGACATCTGGCGGGCAGGATGCATCGGTGCGGATATGGAAAATTCTGGAGGAATCACAGCTGGTCTTCCAGTTGCCTTCCGGCTCAATTGACTGTATTTCCCTGGTGGATGACGAGCACTTTGTGACGGGGGATGACGGTGGGAATGTGGCATTGTGGGGTGCACACAAGAAAAAGCCCATATATACCGCATATGCTGCTCACAAAAGCGCCGACGGATCCCCGTGCTGGGTGACCTGTGTGGATGCATTGAAAAACACAGATGTCTTCGCTTCGGGATCGAATTCGGGTGCAATTAAAATGTGGAGGATTCAGGAAGGATACAGGAGTATAAGCCTATTGTTTGATATTCCAGTTGCCGGGTTCGTGAATGCCCTTCGAATCGTTAATGATGGAATGACTGTGGTGGCGGCAGTCGGTCAAGAACACCGGCTGGGTAGATGGTGGCGCGACAGCGCTGCTAAGAATTCTGTTTGTGTTATTTCGTTGAAGCGGAAGGAAAGCGTAGTATGATGCAACGGTCGCCGTACCATATAAAGTGCCTTATACTGTGCAGTTTTGCCTGCATTAAGATTTGTTATAAAAACGGTACTAGGACTTAATTAAATTTTGTTACTAAACAAATTTTGATGAACCGTAAACGAACACTAAATGAGCGTTGGCCCTGCACCCTCTGCTTACAGATACCTGAGCTGAAAGCCTGCTCTAGCCAATAAAATTTTATCCCCTTCCCAAACGAAAACACGTGAAATGGTAGGCAATCACCACGAAGGCACTGGTGCACTATGCTACGGGGTACGCACATGTGTATGTGCAAGGTGCAACTGTCGGTATTCGGTTTAAAGGCACTACTACGAGAACCATACAAATAAGTTTCGACCATCGACGACCACAAACAATATTTTTTTGGTTTCAGCAAATGACTGACGACCAGGAACGCAGCACTTCGAGAAAACAAGTAGCAAACAACTTAGAAGAAATAAAATTTTGTATTCATAGTTTACTTCTTCGTTTTTTTAAGACTGCTTAAATGCAGCCGATGAGCGATGCTTTGCGGCAACACTGAGTTAGGCCTTTGATTCGTCGTGACTTCAGCAGATCCCAACGGCACTTCAACACCTTCTTGTATGGGAACGCGAACAGCATCGCGGAAGATTAGCAAAGGAACCGACAATTCCCCCACTGGTTTACCGGATCTCCGTTTCTCGTCAATGTGCATCATTTTTAAGAGCGGGGGTAACGGCATCGTCGCCGGCACCACCGCTTTTGGCGGCAGATCTGCGACGGTGGGCTTTACGTATTTCCTGTAGGCTTCTTCGTCTTCTTTGGGAATTAAACGCCAATCTGGCCGATCACAATACTGCGCTTTTTGCAAACCCAAATCACGCCCTAAAATAAATTTTCATAAATCAATCTTCAAAACGACATTAATGCTGGCAGATTTCGGGTTAGTAATAACTAATAACTACCGGAACATTAAAACAACTGCACGCTACTGAAAGCATACCTCGAAAAACGACATCCGCCATCATCTCTCCATTTTTTCCTTCCTAAAATGGTTGAATAATTCAAAGCGCACCTTACGCACGCTTCGCGACAATCGTCAATATGTCATTAATAGTATGACGAGAGTATGTGACCACAAAATTTAAAAAATAACGTCAAAAATCAAAATTATTTAAAACTGTTAAAAATTTCGGCGGTCGAGCAGAGACGTTTGGGAACCCGTAACTGCATTCACCTTGCTGCATTACAGCCTCCATATAATAAAGAAGTACAGCAACCATAAGTTACCAAACTAGAAATGGTTAACTCACGGGATCCATTGCGGGCTTCACCTCCCGAACTATGTAGTAACACGGTTCCGGATACCGTTCGTAACTACTGCGGACAACCATTCTTCCAACTCCAAAGTTCTTCAGATTCCGCAAGATCTCAAATAAAAACTTTCCGTTCAGGACTGAGTTGGGGCCCACATATCGCACAGGCATTCTTGCAACAATTAAGCGCAATCCAGGGAGACTGTCAGAATCAAGATCCACCACTCGACGTCCCAAAATAATGCCCAATTACAATGAATTATTTATTATTTGTGAAGAAATTTAAACAACAAGGCCAGGAAAACCAAAACACGGAAAGTCCTAGTGAGAAACCTTTTCTCTTCCTTATGATTAAATTTTAACTCTCAAATTACTAGATGGTTTTCAACAAAAACACAAGTTTTCAATTTCCTGAGCGGAATTTTTAACGGATTGTGAGAAGTAAACTTCTAAAATAGTCAAAAGCGAATAAACAACAAAATTTTGTCGGTGAACAGGAAAAGAAACTCCAAAATCAGAAAAACTGAATGTTGCCGACCTCCCAGGCCACCCCAAGCGCACGGCGGCCAGAGTCACTTTTGCGGGAGTCGCCATTAGCGACTACACGTACGGCGATTACATCGAGAAACGTTACCTCCCGCAGCAGCAGAGGAACGCGAAGGAGGTTCAGGACATCCAGTGGGGTTTTCAGTTTATTGCCAGCGAGAAGGAACGTCGAAGCTTTGAATCTGGTAAGCTATTAGGAGCTGCTTAGTGTTCATTCTTTTTTTAATTGCAATAGAAATATTGCAAGTTCTGTATCAGTTGCAGTTTGATAACTACAGAATAGGCCCACAGACCGTGCAGTGCAGTCGTTTAGATTTCTGTAACCCGAAAAGTTATGTCTGCGTGGTAATGTGATTGATGATTTGTACGTAATCGGTAATAATATCTACAGAGGTCGTCCAGAAATAACGATACCTGAAGGAACAACCACAAACATGGCTTCGATGGCAAGCAAAATTGGAAAAGGAGTATCCGATGCAGGTGCGTATTTGTGGAGCAGCTGACAAAGCTGCAATTCTGCATTTTATAATTTTTATTCTATTAATAATTAATTTTTATAAAAATAAGTAATAAGTTGTAAGTATAAGCAGCTAGCCAGTAAGCTTCGTCACTGGATTTATCGAACTTTAAAGTTCTCGCTGAATACTTTGCTGGTCTAATTTTAATTTTTTGAATATTTTTCAAAATAGTAAACTTTGTACACTGGCGACTGGCAGTTACTCTTCAGTTGGAATTTTACATTCTTACCACATTGATTCGTACGGTTCGTATGATTGCCTGGTTTACGGTGTTTCTTTCCGATCGTGCGAACTGCGAATGCTCCGGTTATCTTTCGTATTTTAGTAAATGACAAACTGCCGAATTGAAACTGGTTGTGCTATCATATTGTCTTCCACCATAGGTTATGGCTTATTAATGATAGTGTTCTTCTAGTGAAAACCCTGGGATTGAGGCAGTCGGCCAATGTTTATGATGCAACACGCAAGAATTTGAAGATCAATAAAAACACGAAGGTTATTTGTCAGGGATTTACAGGAAAGCAGGTACGCATTGCAAGCTGCGATAACTCAATTTTTGAATACTATTCAATTATTTGAATTTTTAGTATTATTTTTTTGTCACTTCTATGCGCCCAAAAAATTTAAGGCGCATAGATAATTTGATAATTTGCTATGCGCCCCAAAAATTTAAGGCGCATAGCACTTTCGTTATTTTTTTTCGTGGACGTAGGGTACATTCCACAGCAAGCAGGCGATCGAATATGGAACGAAAGTTGTCGGCGGTGTTGCGCCGGGTAAAGGCGGCACCATGCATCTCGAGCGCCCGGTGTTCAACACTGTTAAAGAGGTATTTACGATATTACAACTCAGAGTTTTGTTCATGCCATGTCTGGTATCTATACGGTCACATTTTACGCGTCGTTTTGGAACGTGTGTTTTGAAAAAAATTCGTAATGTCAGATGTAAATATGTAACGATTTAATTTTTAATTTTAGTAACAGCGTTTTCTGTTCGTATTTCAGGCTGTCCAGGCCTTGCAAGCCGATGCCACTGTTATCTACGTCCCTGCACCTCGGGCTGCTGCCGCTGTTATAGAAGCTATCGATGCGGAAGTGCCTCTCGTAGTCTGTATTACCGAAGGTATACCACAGCAGGATATGGTGCGCGTCAAGAACCGGCTGCTGCAACAGAGCAAAACTCGTCTTGTTGGGCCCAATTGCCCTGGAATAATTAAGGTTATTAATAAGACTTGCTGTCCGAATTTTCGGTAAATAATGGTTTACTCTATGGTGCAGCCAGGGGAGTGCAAAATCGGAATCATGCCGGGTCACATCCACAAGCCGGGCAAGATTGGCATCGTTTCGCGTTCGGGAACGCTGACCTATGAAGCAGTCTACCAGACCACGCAGACACACTTAGGACAGACCTTGTGTGTGGGAATAGGAGGAGATCCTTTCAACGGAACCAACTTTATTGATTGCTTGGACATCTTCTTGAATGACCCGCAGACCGAAGGTATCATTTTGATCGGTGAAATCGGTGGATCAGCGGAAGAAGCGGCTGCGCAGTATCTTCAGGAAAACAACACGGTAGGTGTGTTGCGTATTTGCGTATTTTTTACTTCCATCTCACTGTCTCACATGCTGGACGATATTGATACCGATACGATGGCGATATCCAGGCTTACTGGGTAGACACTAGACAGTACTATACATGAAAAATAAAGGAAGAATGCAGAAGAGTGCTGCATGTGGTGCTAAATGTAACTTAACGCTGGATAGTGAAATTAACTGTTAGGTAGTCGGACAGATGCGACAAACGACCGACACCCAGTGTTTCTTTTTAGGGACCTGATGCTAAACCGGTAGTGGGATTTATTGCCGGTCGAACGGCGCCACCCGGAAGACGCATGGGCCATGCTGGAGCTATCATTGCGGGAGGCAAAGGTGGAGCAAATGCTAAGATTGCTGCGCTTAGAGAAGCCGGTGTTACGGTTGTCGACAGCCCGGCTCAGATGGGTGCAGCGATGTTAGAGGTAAGGGATTGTGCATGCAAAAATTTATCTGCCCTGCCCATGAGCGAAATTGTGTGAAAACGCGAATGTTTTTAGGAAATGAAACGCGCTGGACGAGCATAATCGGACGCATTGGATCGTATTTATGCCGTGATTAGTCGTTATTTCTTATGATTACTGTCGGCGTTTAGTTGAAGTCGTGTGTTGTTACTTACTTTCTGTTCTACGTTCTACACTACTAGTACTTTTAGAGATTTTATTAGTGTTCTTAAGTGTAGCGAGCTGCTTTAGGAATCGAGGGTAAAAAGAACCAAATTTGCAGTGCCAGTCAGTAATCGTAATCGGTTAAACAACAAAATTGACAGCCATAAGTCTTAAAAGTTTCACGGATACGCCGATTCTGTACGTAACCCGAAAACAGAAACGCATAAATAAACGCACAAACAACTGCAAACTTTATCAGAGTGAATGGTAAATGCTGGTTCATGTAGGTTTGATCAACGACTTCCCATCATCCAACAAATCAGCCCCCTTTTTACGGTTACTCGTCGTTAGCACGAAGAATCATTTCTTTTTCTTGTCAACTATGCCAGCATTTCTCCTGAGAATAGCTCCGGGACTCGGATAAGGTCGGCTTTGAAAGAGCGGCCCGCTCGCCGTGACATCCACTCCAGTTTTGGCTTCACCGCCGGTTTCCAAACCAGAACTCCATCCCCCGCGCGGGATATCCGAGTACGAGGCCGGATCCATCGGATCGAGGGGTTCATTTTGTGCTTTGGGCTTATATCGACCCATCTTTCCTCCACCACCGCGGCCTCGCGTTCCATGTAGATCACTTTCATCCAGATTACTCCGCCGAAATTCTCCCTCTGTGTCTTCTTCGTTGGTGACGCCTTCATTGGAATAATCACTGACCAACGTTGTCACACCACTGGGGTTTTTGTACAGATATCTAGCCACTTCCGGTGTCTGTCGAAAACTGGTCTTCATCAAAATGGCTCGCAGTTTGTTGGCCGACACAGTAACACTGGCTTTGGGATGCTCCGGTGGGAACCAGGAAACTTCGTCCGTATCGACGTTCCAATAGTAATGCCGACCGCTAAAAGTTAAAAAGAAAAATAAAACATATAATTTAAAAACGCATTAACGATTTATCCAACAAAGATAGAAGAAGAACACCCAGAGAAAATATCCCAAAAACAAGGAGGTTGCAAATTCAAAATTAAAATTGCATTCAATCTTTTTCATCAACTATGAAACTGAAAACTGGGAAACAAAATGCGCTGGAAAAATCGTGAATGTCTTACGGCATGATAAGTAGTTAATCAAGGGAT
The DNA here is from genome assembly GCF_019649055.1 of Paramacrobiotus metropolitanus. Taxonomy (NCBI): domain Eukaryota; kingdom Metazoa; phylum Tardigrada; class Eutardigrada; order Parachela; family Macrobiotidae; genus Paramacrobiotus; species Paramacrobiotus metropolitanus. The sequence continues at coordinate 13,390 of NW_026570328.1, read as the reverse complement.
TCTTAAAATCGTGTAAGATAAAAAATACTGCAAGGAGCAACTGTGAAACAGTCAAAGCTGTACTTAAGGCATCACTCACGTTCCGGGATCATAAATTTCTTTCCAACCAGTGGGTTTAGGATACTTCAGCAACATCAGTTGGCGCTTCTTTTCGGTAACTTTTTCCGGTTCCGCAAACCCGTTCGCCCAGAATAAACGACAAAACTCTCCACATACATGATAGGGATTACATTTATTGGGGCATCCCAGCCACGATCTGGAATAGTCTGTGTCTGTCTGAAGAAAGGGTGTGCTTTTCGAGGACGAAGCAGGTTGGCTGAGATCTACAAAGAGATAGTCCGGTGTAGGCCATAAATAATACGGCTGATACAAACACACTCGTATTAATACCTTCTTTGATTATTCCTCTTTTCTTTAGACGCTCCTGCAGAGCTGGAGGAAGAGGCATCTCTGAATACTAGAGATGAGTGAAAGGTACGATTCTCCAAAGGACGGTACGCCAGGCTGGAAAGAATGGAATCCTACGCCGTCACGGACAAATTTTTCGATACAAACACGGTTCAAAAATTCAAATATTTACTTGACCAAACAAAAATTATCAAGCCACTACCAGCTACCTTTCAAATTCCAAGCTTAAGAATTTCCATTCATATGGTCCATATGGATATGGTTTTCATAAAGTTTACCTATATACTCGTATAGAACTATTCCAACACACGTAGTCGCAGCCCGAAACAGTTCGTCACTAGCGCTAATAACTAGTTGCTCCACCTGTAACAGCAAGGCACGGATTACTGTGAAGTGTATGAATAGTAGTATTTCAGAATCAAGAAATAAAAATTCAAATAAAAAAAAAGAAAAATCAGAGAATAAAGGAGAAAACTGGAAAAGGTAAAGAAACTGAAAATATGAGAAACTCTTATGTGAAAAACCGAAGCGGATTAAAAATATTGGTCCAGCCGCACGAACCGGCGCTCACACTCTACAGTAACAACATCACAATATTGTATAATTACGTACAGAAGTATTCATATGAAATGAATAATTAAAAAAATCAGCATTTCCGTCATGATATTATTAAGAAATAAATACGATATAGTCAATCTCATAACCCGTCTTGATCCTTTAGCCGTTTTTTGTGCCGTGCTGTACGGTAGGTAAGTACACATTTCTTAATTATGTACTTATTGTACTACTACTGAAAAAGTTACTTTCAATTGCAAGTCAAGATCAATTGTTAATGAAAGCCAAAAGCCATAGAATATTGTACAACTAAAATTTTAGAATAAGGAACCTTTTACAAATACAAACATTTTGACACAAACGGCACTTGCACTTTCCCATGTCTGGCATGGTGGATTTTGTTACCATCGAGCTACCGGCTCGTAAGCTATGTTTTAAAAACACAATATATGGAAAGGCGGTATTGTACATACTCATTTTTAACAGCCCATGTGAATCGTTAATTTCTCTTCATTAAACATAAAATTAACGATACCGAATTCCGGCAACGAATAGCTAGCAATGAACTGATACAATATATGGCCGTTCATACGCTCAGGTTTGCGAAGTTTTAAAACCGCTGCGTATCGGTGTAAATATCGTTTGAGCTACACCTGATCACATAATTAAATTTATTATTATACCAGTACACGAAAGAAATTTATTTGCACGCCTGTGAAGTCCACTTATATCTGCCGTAAATGTCCATTACAGATGCATTGTTAAATAATAAATATAATTTAAACAAACCAAACAGTCAAACGAGTGTTCTACGCAACAAGACATCTAAAAGCAAATCTGCGGAAAACAGAGCTACGTAACCGTTATTTGATTGATCCTTGCGCCGCTTCGGTGTATTTGGTTTGCTGCTTTTGATATGATCGCAAACGTGACATTATGTCATCTAAGCGCGGATTATGGTGACAGTTGTGCTGCTTGTGGTCCTAAGAGTCTCTATCGTCTTCGAACTTTTAATTTCAAGTAGGTGTGAGTTATAAGTACTAACAGCTGACCATTTGAAAATGTTGAAACTAGGGCAGCAAAAGAATATCTGCGCAGGTAGATGAACTACGAATGCTGCTTTTTCATCGTGAAACCGTAATCTGCATCCATAAGTTGCATGGCACTTCAAATGGATGTCCTTACGTTGCTGACTAATGAATCGCGCACATCTACGATTTGAGTAATTCTAAAGAACTGAGAATCTGTATGGTTGTTTCTGGATGCCAGAACTCTGCTAGTTTTTATTGGCTGGTGCTTGACCGGGATCGATACACTACATAGTGTTCTTAATTACCTAAATTACACTTCTGTACCGGGACGGAATAATGTTGACCTTTCGCAACTGTGCTATCTTAGCGGTCGTTCTGATAGCTTTAACGGTATTATCGTCAATCCGAAATGGTAAGTGTCAAAAAACTCTCAAATACCCACGCTGCTGAGGAGAAAACGCGTAAGCACGGCATAGGCCAGGTTCAAATCCCAAGCTAAAACGTGACCCTAGAGCCGGAAAATAATCAAATATATAAAATATTTGTATCCAACTATGGTTCGGGTCGACGGAATGGATCATCGCTGTACTCAAGTGGTTTTAGCTTTCTGTATACTGCAAGCATGCAAAAAAAACCCTTTGAGTATGGGCTTTGGGTGGATCAGACGTCTGTGAGGCAGCAGTCAATTAAAATCATTAATAACTTCGCGAAGTTGCAAATCTGCCAGCAATAAAAAATACAAATGTCTTTGTAGAGTTACTTACTTGTTCAGTTTTTCTAGCCAATATGGACAACAGTTCTGTTGCAAGTGAGGAAAGCACCCACTTAACAGTAATGTTTTATTGTTTAAAATTTAAATGTTCATACTTATCTGCAGTGTAATAATAGAAGCACGTACATAATAATTATTATCTTTGTAAGCAAGAAATGAGGAACGCCACTCAATTTGGAAAAACGAAAGCACCTCGGCTGACAGTTATTGCTACAGATACTTACTTCTTAAAGTCGTGCCATTATTAGGAAGACTTGTTAAAAAATTTTGTGCTCTGCACTCTGTAGTTGCTGCGATAAGCTGCTACATCTGCAATTCAAGAACGGATGGTGGCTGCGCACTGGCTGACAGGATAAGCAACGATTACCGGGAATGCAACTCGTTACAAGACCGGTGCTTAAAGGTCGTCGGACCCGGTGGTATGTGTTTTATGTTTGGGTATCAATGCAGGTGGCTTATTAAAATAAAAAGCAAGATATATCATTTTTATTGAAGCTTCCATGCAAAGCTCTGGGACTGGGCGTGGTATCATAAAGACCATTGGTGGCATTGTGTTTATCACTAATATAACACTACCATGCTCTCATTGCTCTGAAAATTCTGATCTAAAAGGTCAAGGCTTGTTTTTTTGCAGATTTGGTTGTGCGGTCTTGTGCTGGTTCAAAGGCGCCCGGCGACGCAGGCTGTATTATTAACGGCGATATTAAAACATGTGTTTGCTATGATAATTACTGCAACACCGCGGACACCGTCCGTTCGTCGGTAACGCTGTTCAGTATAGTCATCACAGTGTGTTTATGTTATCTTATATGAAGTGAAGTTTGTACTTTTTCTAAATGTGTGATCACGTTTTAAGTTTTAGAGCTGCATTTTATATTACCCATACTGGGTGTCGAAAGGTGATACTGTAATTCATTTATTTCACATGTCGTTTTTATTTTCACATTTCACACGTTATTTTCATTTATTCCGTTTGTTCCACATGTGATTTTGGTGTAATGGTTGTCATGTTTGCGCCGCTTTTATTATTACCTATCGACCTATCGAAACTCAGATAAATTCAACCCCATTAAAATCTGCACTTCGAAACTCTGAAAAAACTAGCAGCTAGTATAGCGTAATGACAAGAATCAACCGAATGCGCAACTCAGAAAGACAAACAACATACGATTTACAAAACAGAAATAAAATCACAGATCCAATCCTCCTCTAACTGGCGGGCAAAGCTTCTCGGGTACGTTGGGCTCTAGCTGGAACTTTATCTGAAAATGTAAAATGTAAGGGTCAAGACAAAAACGGAAGAGCGCAATACATAGATACTTGTGCTACCTCGTCGCGCATCTCCAATTTCCTGAGACACAGGAATGTCTTGAGGCACATCTGGTAACTGATTCTGTAAAATTGGTAAAACAGGCAATATACAGCTACAGTATATACTGCACAGTGTGCATACGACAAAAAAAGCAACACCAATACTTACCGCAAAAAGCTGCTCGAATTCTTCTTCCACTGCTTCGTCATCTTCCGCTGATATTGAACCGCTTAATAAAGAATCAATTTCCTATAATCACAGCGAAATCATAGTAAAAGCTACAAATACCACTGGACCAATTTCCCGCTATAAAAAGTACAGAACTGCACAAACATTGATACAGTTACTTACGACATTACAAGATAAATGTGCACTGGAACCACACAGTTACGCACTACACCCTAATTATTGCACAGATAGCAGAAGCCTATACTAAATAACAGCGGGATTTATGTCAAAATCACCAACAGATCACAATAACGGAAAAAGTAGGACTATGCCGTGCGATCACTACTATTGGTTTATAACCGCTGCACAGATAAAGCGTGTGCATGATCTGGGTAATAACTCTCGCACCACCTTACCTGTTGGTATTCTACGCCTGCCCTAGACTCGTCCAGTATTTTTTCCACATCTTCGAGTCTAAACGTCTAGAAAACAATACCGGTATTTATCAATATTCAATAAAACATTAGTCGAACGGTCAACAATCCACTGTAACCACGTCTTAAGTCATCGCATACCTCGTGCAGCTTCTTTAAGCAGTCGTTGCCAACTTTGAGACCATGGATTACTTGCTGCTCAATTTGTGTAAACTCCAAATTCATCAACTGAAAACCGTAATTAATAATAAACTTATTAACGCATTCTCGGTAGACAACCGCGTTTACCAACTGGTCCAAATTTTCTAGTTGTTGCTCCACTTTGGCAAGCATTGACTCTTCAAATCGCTTTTTCCGTAGCATTAATTTTGCTCGACTGCGAAGCGGAAATTTTGAAATACGAAACGAAACCTTCGATATGTCAAGCCTCTCAAAATGCTCACTCTCGTTTTCCATCCTGAATTAGTCGTTTGGCTAACTGGCGCTCCTTTTCCATCGTAATTTCGATTCGTCTCTGATACTGCCGCACTTTATCTCGCTGGACCTTCAGTTGCTGCATTAAATCAAAATATTACAATCTACTATACTTACTTTTACAATCTACGAGTAGTCCGTGATGTTCGTTGCTTTTGCAAGCTATGGGTAGAATTCTTTAGAGATAACAAAGTTAATCTGAACCAAAACAAACCATGTTATAATTACGAATATACCATATACCGACAAAACTAGTTTATTGCCTATCAGGCTGCAAAGTAAGTAATGTGAGTTATGTCATAATATAAACTGCGAACCAAAAGCTGCCTCATAGTAAGCTGAAGTTCCAAACGTTTAACATGCAACAATGAACTTATCGTTCCATGCATAGTTCCCAAAAAAAATGCGTTTAAAAAATTAAAACAAACCTCCTGATAGAGGACGGATAAATGGCTAGTAAGCCAGAATCAATTATAAGAAAACGATACTATTTAAGTAAGTAATACTCTGTAATACGTATTTAAATATCTATACAGATATACTGGTCAATATTGCACGCACCAGGACAGCCTTGTCGTGTTCCGTAACTCGCGACTCCGATTTGGATTTTCCGAAAAGGTTGCCCATTTCACAAATAAACTTGTGGGACGCTGATTCCAACCAACAACCAAAATTCTTCAAAACACATATACCTGTTTAAAATTGCAACCCATTAGAAATGGACGTAAGAATCTACGTAAGAACTATGTTGAGCTTTGAGGCTCAGTACCACTTTGCGCTTACCCTCTTCCTATCGCAACGATGCCCGACGAGAAAGCGTAAACGGATCACATATTATGCACTTAACCATAATCCGGGGAAATCGTTTAGTTTTGTTTCAAACCATTCAGAAAAATGCAAAAGTTTCAAAAAATGCCATTATACCGTAATCGTAAAAAAGAGAATTAATTTTGTTCGACGAGCATTCAGTTGTGAGTTGTCGCAATGCGACCCTCCAAGGAGATGCGTCAACCAGTTGGTCGAGTTGTGTTATCAACATGAAATCTGGGAACACGATTTTATGCGAGCGGAGTACGCTGTATACGGGACATTTGCATGTGCATTGTGGATCGGAGTTTAGAAAACCTTTCTCAATGTTCATAGCGACTTCTTAGTTCTTACCAACCTTATAATTCACCTCGGTTAAAAGTTTTAATTTGTCTGTGAGTTATCTTCGAGGAACATAACCATAGTTGTTATCGTGTGTTCGCTGGACGAGAGATGAGTTATGGATTTGGAATGGTATGTTTTGTACGTGTAACGTGCCTGCTTGACTCTGTTATCAGTTATGGTGGTGTTATAAATAATTCGTAGCTATAGGTTGGCAGTAGAGGAACTAACAGTAACTCGCAGGTGTGCTAGAAGAATCAGCTACGGCCCTACGAGTAAATAAACGGGGGCTAGCTCGACAAGCTTTGTTCTGTAAGGGGCTCATGTGCCTCGGGGAAGGTTTTGACTTGGGTCTGTGTTTTACTATGAGAGAAGGGTTGGTCAAACATTTGTGGTTTTAAACAGGCATGGGCCAAAGGTTGACGTAGCAGCTAAACATCCATTGTTTCCACTGTTGTGTGGATAGCGACGTTAGTGTTAGTGAACAATTCAGAGAATTGACAAAACTAGCAGGACGAACGCTCATATTGGGATCGGGACAGTAAATCAAAATGTGAAAGAAAAGCATTTATTTCCTGGTTCCGCTCTTCCTGGTGTTTGTTGTTGATTGTTTGTTTTTTTTTGTATTTAAATTAAGCACATTTTTCCGAATACGGCATACAGATGATCCTCATGAAATTATTAACTTCCGTATGAACGTCAAGAATGTTCTGTAAGCTTGTATAAGCTTGTGATAAGTGTTGATATTATATTCCGTAATGTAAGGTTCCCGTTATAATTTACAGGAACCGGGATTTTTCGCCTGTGGATCGGTGACGCCTGCGTGAAGATAAAAATATTTGCAGCCTGCGTTCATTTCCTCTCGCTTCCGCTTCAGGCATATCGGCCACATGTGATTAATTGGCACAGTGGATCTCGCCCACCTTCTGAACTTTTTGGGTGTTTCCTCATCTTCGCGGCTGTGATTTGTCACAAATGGCGAAAGTTATCCTGCAATGCCGTCAGCAATCGCATCAGTTCACCGATCGCGAAATTCCCTTGGCTCAGCCTGTAAAAATTGGTCGAGCCGTCGCCAACTGCAAACCCAATGTGGACAATGGATTTTTTAATTGTAAAGTGCTCAGCCGGAATCACGCTCTCCTGTGGTACGAAGATGGAAAGGTAAATCTGGGCTACATTTTTCGCAGCTTGCGACTGTACTCTTGCAGAATGCTTTCTTACTTCAGACATCGTAGCATGTATTTGTTTTTCATATTTCGTATTATTTTATGTATTCTAATTTATGCACTTATTAATACTTATACGACGATTTATAAGGCTTTTATATCTGCATAATACCTGCACAGTGGATACTTTACAAGCGGTTCCGAAGTTAAGTACTGAAAGGATCAGAGTACGATGTGCGCAGTATGTGTACGATAACGAAGATTCGAAGTATATGATGTTTATGCAGTTCTACCTTCAAGACACGCAGAGCTCAAATGGGACGTTCGTAAACACTCAAAAACTCCCAGCTACCCCTGCTCCGCCCACAGACACGGCGAGTCAGAACACTTTGAAAACGGAAATACCTGTGGATACACGAAGAGAACTCTTCTCCGGAGATCTTATACAGTTCGGTGTGGAAGTCCAGGAACAAGCGAAGAAAGGCGTCCCGCCCGGTACGCCTCAATCTGAGCCGAATATATTTGCGACTGCTCGGTCTAATGGGATAATATTTTAGTAACGCATGGGTGCATCATAGCCACCGCGAGACTGTTCCATCCCGATGGCGTAGAAGCGAAAACTACGACATCGAAATTTGCGATGGCGCCCGGTGTCCAGTATGAGGGAGTAAAGCGGGAAGACCAAGTCGAGGCGCCGAAATTGACGGTGCAGGAAGTGTATGAACTGCAGTCGATTTTACAGGTGAGAATTGTACCGAGACTGTTGGTTCGGCTTGGAAAATATTCAGAATACGTATGTAGAATCACAGAACGCTGAAACAGCGGTAAACATTTGGCTGTTACGCAACTGCGTGGTGGAAAAATTTTATGATGTGTTATAAATAAACTGCATTTATTTATAGCTAGAGAAAGGGCTGCGTTGTTTGATGAGATAATTAGCCTTCAACGCTGAAGAATTAGTCTACGAATCATGATTTGTTATACTGACATACGCCGTGGAATTGCTTCATAATTTTATTTTTTGATATTTATATTGTGTAACAATTAGCTAGTTTATTTTTTGCTTTGCTCAGGAAGCGCATCATCGAGAACATGTACTGGAATCCAAGCTTGTAGCACTCAATAGAATTCTCGTGGCCATGGAACGAAAAGATACCTGGTCTGCAATGTTTCGAGAAGACTTGCTCCTGTCGAAAATCCAGTTTCTCCAGACCCAGCTACAAGCCTGTGAAATGCAGCTCAAAGGAAGATCTATCCCGATGCACGTTCTTGCGGAACAAAATTCTGTGATGGGTGAAACATTTTCTGCTCCATCGTCGGATGGCAGCCAAGATGTCGCTGGCAGTGATAATGAACCCCGGAAATCATTCCTCCCTACAGTTTGTGATAACAATGCCGCGCTGGACGAGCCTAAAGAAGCGTTTACGATTGATTGGAAGAAAATGCTCGATGAAAGGTTTCTGTTCTTTATTAATTATTTCTTCTGGTCTTTGAAAACAAATGTGTATTGGAGAGTTGTAAGTCGCTTAATATAAGTTTTGATTGCGTAAATTTACTTTAGTTGTCTGACAGGTCGGAATTCGAGGCATCAACGAAGAAGACACTCCACAATGCATACACCGAAAAGCTGGAAGCCGTGAAAGCTTTAGCAGTTGCCGAAGAGAAACTGGCTCATGCACAGAACGAATGTGATGATCTGACAGCCATTTGCGAAAGTACGAGAAAGGATCTGCTGGAGCTGGTGGACAGATTTGAAGCGCAGACGCAGGATCTCGATGCGCTTACGAAAACTTATCAAGTAGGTTTCGTGCGTAACAAGATAAAGATTGGCATATACATCATTCGTGTAATTGCGTAATGCGTGTTACACTGTTACGGTATCTTATGCACTGGCAGAGTTCGTAAAGGGGCCATAGACCTGTAGCGTAAGAATAATTTTTTTTTCTTATTTCAGGACGCCGAACGAATCAAAATCGAATGTTTGACTGAGATCAAAGCGGAAAAGTCTGATTTGGAAGAACAGCTGAAAGATTTACATCGTAAATACAGCGTGCAGCTATCACTGGTTAGTTTTCAAAACAAAATTACCTGCTTATGTGGGAATGCTTTTCATTGTTCCATGAATAAAATTTTTCGGTTACACAGTGTGACGATTTAGTTGATCAAAATCGCCGTCTTCGAGACAAGCTGGATGAAACCAAAGGTTTGAGATGGTGGACATGTCTAAGTGGATTTTCTTTCCCATATGCTCCGTTTTTGCAGAAAATAGATTTGCCGTGCCCAACCACTATGATCGGATTACCGGTGACGTAACGAGAAATAACGGGTATTCTGGGGGAAGTGAAGATGAAGATGGGCTTGCCGCAGAGGAATATGAACAACATAATCAGCCGGCCATGGATAACATCTTCCACGGGAAAAATGTGGCGCAGTTGTTGCAGGAATTTGGTGGCAAATTCAGTCCTGCAAAACCGCAAAAGGAAATGCCAGTGATGAGAATGGAAAATCAGAGGCAGGGCGATGGCGGAACATCGGTGGTTCATGATATGGAATTTAGTCGCGGTTCCGGTTATATGCAGCAGCATTCCGGTCCTCCCCCATACGAAGCAGCCACAAATGAGCCGATGGATGGGGATTACGCTAAAGCGTCGTCTCACGAAGATAACGACGTGGAGCAGTTGATTTCTGCGAATGAGAATCTGACCGGTAAGTTTATCTTAATTTGACATATACCGATATACGGCCACTGTAAGTAGTTTGTTCCATAAATAACATTTGAAACTGGGATCAGTGGGATGCATAGCTGTTGAGCGATCAGCTTCGAATTTATCGGAATACCTTGCAGGGGCTTTTATTTTAAATTATCACTTTTCAGAAAAAACCCTACTTTATTACTGTTCTGCCTTTTGTAGCGTTGCAATTGTGGAAAACAGCTCAGCATTAAATGTTTTCTTTTATTTGTTTGCAGAAATTGTGATTAAACTTCAAGCGGAACTTGCTCAACGGAACAACGAACGGGAAGACGGGCATGCTATGAAAGGCACTGCAGTCGGTGTCAACACTGCTGATACAGCAACATCGACAGATGGTGTCAGTGGAGAGGCTTCCTTCCTGTACCAAGGGGAATTGTCAGAGTGTGTTTTGCGGCGACGAAATTACTCAGAGTCTCAGCTATCGGAAGTTTTGGACGAACTGAACAGTACGGCGACTTTAGCGCAATCCGCTGCTGATGGTGTGTATGACGGTGTTTCGACTGTTTGGAATTGTCGGGATCCCGGCGCTATTGTGGCCTTGATGCTTCTAGTTTTGTGGCTGATCTTTCTTATAGTCTTTGCCTAATAGTTGACCAATTTCTGTTGGGAGATCGTTTTTATAAACAGCATTGCCTATGTTTTTAGTCGAGTATATGCGCTGTGGATTTCTTATATTGTTATGTTTGTTACGGTATAATTTCTACATTTTTCAGTATTCGGTCAAGATTTTTGGGCCGGTTAGCTGCCATGGTATGGAGACGATATAATGACCGTTTGAGGATCTTTTATTGCCATTATGAAAATTTTGTTGTATAACAGAAAGTCTCTATAAAACCGGAAATTCAAATCAAGCAGTTCTTTGACCAAGTTCTGTTTGAATAATCTTCTTGTATTCCGGAAATCCGTTGGGCAGAATCTTGATGGTTTGATTTGTGACCAGCCACATTTCTTTGCAAACCATGTTAATGAGGTGCTGATCGTGGGAAACCAGAATAACGCCACCCTGAATTAATACATTTTGTAATATAAGCCAATCGATAGTCAATGTTACCAATCATAAAGTTTTCAAACCTTACCTCAAACTGCGTCAAGGCTCTCGCAAGGGCCTCTACCGTCTGGATGTCCAAATGATTTGTCTACAACAAAACATATGCCGGTCGATACCCCGTACCAAAATTTCATAAAAACGCGCGCGCAACATTGATAATGAGCGCTGTTTGGAGTGTTAAAATTAATGTTATGTAGATGAATTCCAAACCAAACAGAAGAGATAGTGCTTCGGGTTTCGTCGCCTCAGAATCAAAAATTTAACCAAATCTAAGTTCACCAAATGCTTAATCACTGACTAGTAGCACAAACTCGAATCTGACAAAACCACACGAAGACTGTACGATATACTGTACTGATGAAACAACTGATATCGGAATCGAAAAAAGCGTTCGGGAAATTAAAAAAACTTCCGTGAACAAATCAACTTACAGGTTCGTCCAGAATTAGAAAATTCGGTTTGTTGAACGCCATAACAGCAAAGGCTACCCGGCATTTCTGTCCACCAGAAAACGTTTGCAGTGGTTGTAAAACGGCCATATCACCGCTGACTTCGAATCGCCCGAGACATTTTCGATATTCTTCTATTGGCTGGCCAGGATACCTTTTCTGCATCAACTGAACTGCTGTCATATCCAAATCCAACATATCCACGTGGTGTTGAGCGAAATATCCGATCTTCAAATGACGATGGGCGCTACGAAAACCTTTCTTAGGTTCAAGATCACCAAGAAGAATTTTCAACAACGTGGATTTTCCGGCTCCGTTATCACCAACCTACGAATCAAGAATCCAGCTCGGTAATCAACTTAGTCGTCGCGTGAACGCCACTTACAATCACAACTCGACTGTCAGCGTTTGTTGAGATATCCACATTCCTGAATATGGGATGGGCCTGGTCATACCAAAAACTGACTTCGTCTAATCGCAGACCACAACCACTCAATGGTTCTACTTCGGGAAATCTTAAATGTACATCTGGCTCCATTTCCACGGGGTTCAGTTTGGGACTATCGGACAAAACTTTCTTTGCAAAACATTAACACGTAAGAAACGAACATCTTGACACTTACAGCTTTTCCAGCATCTTAAGTTTGCTCTGCACCAAAGATGCCCTTTTGGCATTGTATCGGAATTTATTTACAAATTCCTGCGAAAAGAACGGACAGCAGTTAGCCTGATACAGTTTAAGTATAAAAGTTTATCTTCAATCCGTGCGTTATGATAGTAATTATGACTGTCCAGCTGCACCAAAAGCCGATGCCGTTTTACTGCCGATTAATACATGTTTTGAGATTTGTCCAACGATTTCTTGTCACAAATAAATAATCAACACGACGATCATAATTTCAAAATCCGTACAGCGTAAAATAATATGCAGCTATTTAGCTTACCATGCTATGTTCGATGAAAAGCTTCTGTGATTCATATTCCTTTTGTTGATTTTTTAACTTTTCATCCTTTGTTTTCAGAAAAACAGAATAATCTCCCTTATAGTATTCCAACCGTCTGGAATGTAAATGCATGATGTCAGTGGCAACGTTGTCAAGAAAACTCCGGTCGTGGGAAACGAATAAAAGCGTGGACGCCCATGTCTGTAAAATTCAACGAGCACAGCTACAGTAGAAATAAACGTTAAAAAAAGGATAAGACCGTTCACTTTTTTTAAGGTATACCTAACGGTACATAAATTCTATTCAGTACTCTTGCAGAAAACCGCCGCTTTACTTAATAAAATCTAAATTACCTGAAGATAATCTTCCAGCCATAGTATAGCTTTCATGTCTAACATGTTTGTAGGTTCATCCAAAAGCAGCAAATCAGGCTTTGCGAAGAGCGCTCGAGCCAAAGCTAAACGCATCCTCCAACCACCAGAAAACACCCTGCATGATTCGGAATGTTATCGCCTATATATCACGATTAGAATATGAACACGACAGAGGACCCACAAATACGGTAAAGTTCATATTAAACTCACACCAAAACTAAAAACCAGTTATGCAAAGCGGATAAAAACATCTAACCTTGTTGGCTGATCTTGCATTTCAGCAGTAAATCCCAGACCGAAAAGGATAGCCCCTGCGCGCGCTGGGGCCTTATCAGCTTCGATCGCTTCCAGCT